>NW_025336087.1:50196338-50256545 GCF_004798865.1 Varanus komodoensis
TTTTTTTTTTTTTTTTTTTTTTTTTTTTTTTTTTTTTTGCTGTTTACAGTATTATGAAGTCTCATAAAAGAGAGATTTTGTAATTTTGCAAAATACTAACTGCTCTTCTTGGGACACATTCTGGTTTGTCAATATTGTTCTTAAAATCTGAATTGGATTTGTATATCCACAACTGGATAGAATATTCTAAATTTATTTATTGGTTTGATTTTTTTTGTTTAAACATTTATATACTGTCTAATATTTCAATGAAATCTCAAGACAGTTTACAATAATACAATAATATTGATAACACAACAGTAGTGATAACACAACAAATACTGCCTGATGATTGTGGAATGATGTAGAACTAAAACTTCCTGAGACATTGACACAATGGTTTGTTAATGTAAGCTAAGACTTTATTTATTTATAGCAGTCACTGTGGAGTGTTAGCTCATATTCAAATTTTGATCCAATAAAACATCTATATTCTTTCATGTTCATTTCTGCCAAACCAGGTTTTCCCCATCCTACACTTGTACTTTTGATGTTTTATACCTATATTTTACACTTTCCATGTATTTATGCTGAATTCCACTGAGTTTGTTTCAGTCTGTCAAGATCCTTTTGCATTTCATTTCTGACTTCTAATCTATGGTCTGGCTGTCCAGGGAAAGCTGGTGACTCCTATATCAGTGGGACTCCTCATCCATTGCAGCTTGTATTCTGAGCCAACTGTCTGTGGTGCTGAAATCACCCCATGGGTTCATCACCGTGGAGGACCATGCACAGCTGTTATAAAATCTGCATTGGACTCCTTTCTGGCTACCCCTCCTAGATTTGTATCATCTGAAAAACTGTAACCATTCTACACTGACAGCTAGGTCATTTATTAAAATATTGAACACCACAGGGCCTAAGGCAGAGTCCTACAGTACTCCACTAGAGACTTTCATCCAGGAAGATGCTGAGCCATTGCTGAGCCATATGAATGTTCAAGCAGCTCTTGATCTATCTAGCAGTAGTAACAACCAATGAATATTTTACCATCTAGCAATCAAATTTATTATTGAAAATTTGTCAGACTCTTCACTAAGTCAAAATATACTATGTCCATCACATTCCATAATCCACTAAATGAAATCTACTAAATTCTATCAAGGGAGGGAGGGAGGGAGGGTTTGGTCTGCTTGTCTTATCCCTATTAAACCAATTTTGGCTCCTGTTCATCAATGCATCATATTCTGTTCACAAATCAACTGCTCAATAATGTGTTCTAGAATTTTGCCTGGTGATAATGTCAGTTTGACATCTGTAATTTTCCTACCTCCAGCTTCATTCTCTTTTTGAAAGTAAAGACATTACTCAGTCTCCTAGCACCTCACCTGTTCTCTAGAAATTCTCAAAGATTTTGGGCATGTGACTCTGAAAAAAATTTGGAGTCTCCTTCAGCATCTGGGAATCAAATTTATCCAGCCTTGGATTTTTGAATCATTTAAAGTAGCTAGGTGTTCTTCCACCATCTCCTTAATTAACCTGGGCTATAATATACCTCTTTATATTATTTGCTTTACCTTTCCTAGGCATAGTATAACATCCCTCTGTGGAAGAAGAGTGAAGCACAAAACGCATCATGTAGTTTCATCTTGTCTCTTTTTTGTTGTTTTCAGTATTACCTCCCTCTGCTCATTCTGAACTTCAGCCTCTCTGACTCCAGCCTTAGGTTACTTTGTCACATTCTCCTTGGTTGTATGTTCATCATTCCATTTCCTACATGTCTCTTTTGAATTTTAGCTCAACAAAAAGCTCCATGTAAAGCAACACAGTTTGTTATAGGGTTAAAATGCTGGATTTTATGTACCTCGACAACCCATAGTTCTGGTTTCTAATATTGCATCAAAGAACCCCAGAAAAGGGGGAGGAATGAGGGCAGGAAATAGCCACTTTCCATCCTTTTGAGTGTGTGACTCGACTGAGGATAAGTTTCCTATCAAAATAATTTCATTACACCAATTTGCACATAATGGGAAACTGAGGGTAACCCAGAAAACCCACAATTTGCTAGGTATTAGCAGGACTGGAGTGAACAAATGTGCTGCATACAGTACACTTCTCACTTTTACCTTAGTTTTAGTCCCTACAATTGCCTGGGAACTCTGCCTTGTTTAGAGGTTAAACAATCTAATGTTAAGCCATCACTATCATAGGTTGTAAAATGAAAGCTGAAGCAAGGAGTGCACCAGAGACAGCATATTCACTCCTACTCATGGCTAATCAACTCACAATTTTCCATCATGTGCACAACAGGTCACCACCTCCGTCTAGATGATTCCAAATGTTTCACTGCATTGGCACAGAACCCCCATGTGACTCAGTCTCTCAAGTTTAACAGAACAAATACCTACCTCTCGCCTCTTCATGCTAGCCATTTATGAAAACTATTCCAGAAACATAATGTATGAGCCATCTCTGGCCTTTCATTAGACTTATGGGATAAAAACATTGACTGCCTCTTCAGACTGCTGCGACAACCACTACTATTTGTCCTGATCCTTTAAAAAGAGGTGCTGATCTAACAGGTATTATTTTACACAACTCTGTGTTCTGGAAAAATGTTTTCAGTGACTTGCACACTTGGAAACTGATTCCCTAGTGACTCATGTGTAACTGGAATGTTCAGCACTGGATTATTACAGACATAGCACTAACTCTAATATTAAGACCAGGCATTCTGTCCTGTTAAATGATGATGGTGGAGTGAGGGGGTGTCATTCTGTCCTTTGTAAAACCAAAATGGTTTGACCATTCTGAAATTTCAGGTATCAGAAAGAAATTTTGATTGTAGATACCTGAAAATGTCAGGTCAATTAATGAAATACTGGAGGAGAGTGAGCAGTTTAAAGAGAGAAAGCAAAAACTGCTTAATTTGTCAAAAGAAACTTGGATAGTTTATAGTGGCCACTTTATTTGCCCTACATTTGTTGTAAAATATTTTATTTACTGCATTAATGATTTCCCATTCATCATGTATTGGGGTGGGTGGACTCCTATTTTTGAATTTGTTTTAATTTTAATTTTATACTCACATATATACTTAAACTCATATACGCAAATATAATGATAGCAAGTACAACTATCATTGTAACAATACTTACCTCTCTGGCAGGTTGCTACATTTTCTAAGAAATATGGCTGGTGGGGGATGATTCTGCTGGGATAGAGACACAGGAAGAGGACTTTTCTCACATGCTTTTCTAGTAGATTCAGCTCATCTACCAGCCTGCCAAACAGCCCTCCAAACAGAATTTGATAAAACCTGGGAGGATCTTTGAATTCTACTGACAGAAGTAAATTCTCATCACACACCATCCTCATTGACTGTAATCTGAGCAGTGGTGATCAATAAAGTGAGCATTCTATCCTTATGAGGGGAGCAGCTTTCTAACCTTCATAGACATGCAATGATTCAGGATGCATTCATGATGATTTGTGGAAAGGGAGGGAGACAGAGCAGTTTAAAGAAAAATGGAAAAAGGAAAACACAAATTAAAAAAGGCAAGTTGTTTACCTGTCACTGTCGTTCTTGGAGTGGTCATCTGTGCATTCACACATATGAGCTCTGTGCCTGCATAGAGCTTGTTGCAGAGAAGATTTAATAGCTGAGAGCATTTTGGCAGGAACCCCTCCCCCCTTGCAACTGTATAAAGAGAGGTTCCTGCCATTTCCCCTCTATTCCAGCAAGACCACCTGGTGGCCTTGGGACTAAGGGAGAAACAATAGCATGGGAGTTCCTATTCCTCCTGCAGCAAGGTGGTACCATTCTGGATTAGTACCATAAAGCGGTACCAGGGGGACAGCAGTACCAAATCTGCATTAGTGGAACAGTACCAAAGCCCCCACTAAATAGGGAAATATTCAGAGTAGAACACACTGACAAAAAGCACAGATAACTAAGTCACTCACAATACCCAGTAGGGTAGGTGGGTGGGTTTTATGAATATGCAGATGACCACCCAAAGAATGACAGTTACAGGTAAGCAACTTCCCTTTCCTCTTTATTGTCTCTGTGCATCAAACATATGGGCAACTAGCAAGTTTATCCATACATGGTTGGTGGGCAGGGTCATAATTTGAGAATCTCCAAAAGAACTGCTCTCCCAAAAACACAGTCTGTTCTGGTCAATGTGATAATGTTTGACAGAGGTGGAACAGGTCAAACCTGGTTTTTTGCAAGCGTCTGGTAACAGGATACTGCATGCAGTGCTGTTGAAGCTGCCATTGCTTGGGTCGAATGTCCTTTAGGTGGTGCTGGGAGTTGCAGTCCTGCTAGCTTCTAAGCAGACAACCTTGTTCAGACAACCCAAGCTGATATCTTCCGAAACGAGAGGAGCTGACCTTTTGTTTTGCCTCCATAGCAAACGAAATGTTTTTGGGATTGATGGAAGGACTCAATTCTGGAATGGAAGAATACCAGTGGGCTATGTACATCCAGAGTATGAAGAGTAGATTCCACTGGACTGGGTGGGGATGCAAAAAGGATGGTAAAAGAATGACCTGATTCAAATTAAATTGGGATTCAACTTTGGGTATAAAGGAAGGATCTGGATGAAGTACAACCCTGTTCAAAGGAAAGACAAGTTATGGAGGATCTATCGATAGGGCACAAAAGTTCGCTAGATCATTGAACGGAAGTAATGGCCACCAAAAAGGCCACCTTTCAGGACAGTAAAGAGAGGTTGGCTGTCACCAGAGGCTCAAATGGTTTTCTTGTCAAAGCATGTAGCACCACCAATAAGCTCCAAGATTGTGTTAATGTCAGAGTTGGTGGCAGGATATTTTTTAAACACTTTAGGACTCATTTCCTTAGAAAGTGTGAAAAAACTGATGAGCCCTGGATCATGTTGTGGAAGATGGAGATGACTGATAGGTGCACTCTAATGGATGATCCTTTCAAGCCATGCTGGTAAAGGGAAACAAGGTAGAGAAAGATTAGCTCTATCATGCAGCTTTTGGGATCAAAGCCCTGAGTATCTGTGTGTGTTGAGGAAGCATTTTACTTTGCCCAGTACAATTTTCTAGTGGCTGGTTTCAGAACCACTTCAGTAATGGAGGTTAGTTGCTTCCAGTCTGGTACTAGCAGGCACTGGATGGAATTCCCCCACTCCTTACCAGACAGGTTGAAAATCCAGATAAACCATGGCTGCCTTGACCCCAGGGAGCAATCATGATGCTGTCTTTAGAGTCCACCTATAACTTCCCCAACACTCGTGCTATCAAAAGGAATGTGGGGGAAAGGTAGAAAAGTGTTCCTGTCCAATATATCAGGAATACCTCTCCCACAGTCTCTGCCCTCTCGTGCCTGAAAGAAGAAACGTCAGCACACAACATTGTCTGGAGTGAAGAGATCTACTGTTAGGGATACCTGTGTCCTGATGATCTCATCTGGGATCTTTGGTTTCATTTGCCACTCATGAATATTGAGACTCCTTCTGTTGAGACAAACTGCTAGAATGTTGTCAGTCCCAGTGACATGAATGGCTGTCAGTGTGATGCATCACTTGACACACCAGTTCCAGATTTGTTAACAGGTTTGACCTGCTTGTTGAGGTAGAACACAACTGTGTCCATCACAACTTGTATGTGGTGTCCCTGAAGTGAAGTCTGGAACACACTGAGAACCTTCTATACTGCAAGCAGATTTAGATAGTTTATATAACCATGGGCTTCCAGCTTCCCCCACATTCCTTGCATTTGAAGTGAGTCACAGTGGGCTCCTCATCTGAGCAAGGAGGCATTTGTCATTGCCATAAGCAACAGTTGAGGACTGAGAAATGGCATATTCCCTTGGATAGTTTGGTACCATGAGCCCTCCAATAGATACTAGAACAGACGGCTGTGGGCATCTGGAAGTGCTTCCATGGGTGGTCAACTGCTGGGTTGAAAAATGAATGAACCACAAAAAATGAATGAACCACAGGAACAGTTATATCTGGAGCCTGGCCAAGGGAAGTACTAACAGTCATCGCCATGAGACCAGGGAGCCATTGAATCTGGATAGCCAAGGCAACATACAGCCATTGAAATTGGGAGGCTGTCTCAATTAATGTTGCTGCACTGAAGTGCCACTGCTTTGGTGGAGTCTGTGTGTGTCTGCATCCCAAACAATTCAGAATTGAAGAGTGAAAAAAAATTCAGTGAGATTGTGGAGGATGGGCTTGGTCAAGATTCTGAGATGAAGGAGGTGAAGGTGATTACCTCAAGGTCAGACACTTTGCCAAGCTAGGCAGTTTCTGGGCCAACCAAGATGTACAGCCAGTGGAAAGGTCTCTGCGAATAAGGAATTCTCATACGCAGATCAGCTCTCAACCCCATGGTGAGGCATCAGTAGAAAAAGGAGGTCCAATTGAATTATTGGCCAGGGCGACTTATTTTATACTGTTAATGTATATTATTTTAATTGAAATTATTCATTTATGTTGTGAGCCACCCCGAGGCTTCGGCGAATGGGGTGGCATAGAAATTTACTAAATAAATAAATAAGTAGTGGAGAGGAAGCATGCTTGCCTTCTGAGAGTCCCTCCTGAGGGTATGGGCCCCAAACATGTTCATATGGGAATGGGCTTCTTGCATTAGTCTAGACAAGTGTGGCCATGGGGAAAGAGAGACAAGAACTGTGAGAAATACTGAAGACTAGTAGAGAGAAGATAAATCTGGTAAACAAAGAGGATGGGGGGGTTGGAAGAGGGGTGTTTTTTTTGGCTTGTTTTTGGAAGGAACCAGCAAAGGAGCAGAAAATACACAAGTTTTTAGAAATAAAGGGATCAAAACAATGGTAAGAATATTCAGAAAAAGACTGAAGAAAAATGCTCTGAGAGAAAGGATGGAAAAGAAGAACTTCCTAAGGCACTGAAGGCAGTAGAAGAGGAACTGAGGGAAATGGCAGGAGCCACTCCCTTTTATACAGTTGCAGGGGGAAGGGTTTTTACCAAAATGCTCTCAACTATTAAATTATCCTGGCAACAGGCTCCACACAGGTACAGAGCCTATATGTATGATGCACAGAGACCACAAAAAAGAACCACAGCTTCCTCTGTCAAAAGTGACTCATAGACCCTCAGCTTAACTTAATATATGATCTGGCCAGGACAACTTCTTCTTCCTTCTCTTTTCTCCTCCTATATTCTTTATTTACTTATTTTATACTGTTAATTTTAATTTTATATTATTGTATCTCAGTGTATCTTTGTATTTTTGTATTTAAGTGGTAATTTATTATGTTCTATTGTATTTGAATGTATCTTATTGTGTTGTAAGCCGCCCCGAGGCTTCGGCAAGGGGCGGCATAGAAATGTTGTAATAATAACAACAACAACAACTTTCCTCACATAGTTATTCTGAGGGTAAAATGTTGTGAGAATCAAGATAGCACAAGGCATAAAACCAAATAGTTATATTACATTTCCATGGAGGTGAGGAGAAGGTTAAAGGTAGCATTTGCATAAAACCAAGCATTTGCTTTACCTTACTTGAAGGTGAGGGGGAAGAGCAGAAGTTGAATTTGGATCAGTCTGAAGTTCAGCTTCATTGGGTTGTATCTAGTGTTGGACCTAATTAGAACAGACCCAATAAAATGAATGGAACTTGTTAGATTAACATTGAATATTATCAACTAGATACAACCTTCTGTCTCCCATTCTGTGTGGCCAGCTGAAGCACACAGAAATGTTAGTAACATTGAGCCTTTTTGCTTTGCCTGCCTTCTTTATTTGTCAATTAAGTTGAGGTTGTGCTATACTTTCTCCCTTGTAAATCTGTATTCCCAGGAACTTCTCTCAGATGAGGAAAGATCACATGGAAGCAAAAGAGAGGTAAGTGGAAGACCTCGGAAGGTTTCAACTCTCCTTTCCAGCTGTGCTTTTAAAATTGGACACTTCACCCATCATGCAGCTTCAATAAAATACCAAAGGAACAAATACATGCAAATTTCTTTTTAACCATTTAATTGGAATTGATGGTATGCAGCCTGTACATACAAATAACTGGACACCTGACTTCAGACCTAGCTAAATATATGATTAAAAATCAGACAGAAAAGTGTATCTCATTTGTATTATTTGAGCTCCAAAGACTTCACTTCAACACTGCATTTCAATGAATTGCAAGAGCAGAGAGGACACATGTAATAAATACTCAGCTGTATTTTCTATTTAGATTAGTAAAACTATTTCAGGAAGAAACACAGTAAATACGAATAACATCCATTTGGCATTTTTCAAGGATCTTTGCTATAAATGATATGGGGTAGTTGTGAATGTTTGTGGTTCCACTGCCAAAAGCTTACAATACAATCCTATGGACATTTAGGCAGGAAAAAAGCTGTCTTCTTTCTAAACATGCACAGGATTGCACTCTTACTGGATTATTTTTTCACATGGATAAAGGAGGGGGATAGACATCTCAAAACAATCACTGAAGGGGTAGATGTGTTACTCCACAGTAGCAACATAAACAATGGATAATGGCACCATAAAGGTGGAAAGACGGATTACAATCTATGCCAAAAATACACAAATTAAATTTGTCTGTAAGGCACAACCCTATGCCTGTTTGAAGAGAAATGCTCTACAACTCCTAGTATGACCCAGACAGGGATTGTTCATTACGGGAGGGACAGGCACCCTGGTGCTCCCCAAGTGTTTTTTATAACTCCCAATGATTCCCCATCATTTGTGGTTCTGCCTGGCACACCTAAGGGAGTTGCCTAAAACACCTGGAAGGTTCCAGATTGTCTACCCCCTGCTTATGGTATCCCAAGACTGTGTTGTTTGAAAACATCAAGAAACACTAAGACAGTCTTTCTTTCGCCAATAAAACAAATTGGCACTGTAAACTTTTCACCGATTCCTTGAGTGACAAAATCGCAAATCCCAGCGTGAACTGCAAGAGATGGGGGTGTCGACATAGTTTATGCAACTATGACTGCCTCTAGAAGCTGGAAAGGTCCAAGTTCTTGCAGAATCGCTCGACTTTCTTATAAATCGGAGGGCCGAGCTCCAGAGCGGCCTGCTTATGTGCAGAGACACGCAAAGCACTGAGCGTGGCGCTCAGATCGTGTACTAGATATGACAGGTGCCAAAAGCGCTCATGTCCGAGGCGGAGCTGTGGAGAAGAAAGGACAGACAGATTTAAAAGGAGTCTGAAGTTCCTTCCGTGACGGGGATCAACTGCGGATGGCCTGTGAGGAGTGCTGGCAGGCTGCGGCTAGTATGAGACACCGGCAAGGTCCTCCTCGAGGCCGGGAAGAGACGCTGCTGAGGGCGGGGCAGCAAAGCCGGGCAGCGACTCCATGTGGCAGCGAGCGGGGTCGGGATCAACGTGCTTAACTGTACGACGGCAGGAGCTGCTTGCGAGCCCGTCATGATGCTCTCGATGCTGAAGGAACACCTGCCGCTGCCGACCTCGGTCTGAGCCCGCGCGTTTTCCTTCTCTGAGCCCTTGTGCCGCTTCCCCGCCTGCAAGGAGCACACTGCCCCTTTCGTTTCGGGCGGCAGAAACGGCGGTGGCGGCAGCACGTAGGAGGGCAGGGAGGCGGCCGCTGGGTGGAGCAGGGTGCAAGAAGGTGGCGGTGGCAGAGGCGGGAAAAGTACGATCCCGCTGTGGGGGACGGCGGCGGCAGCGGGCAAAGTCGCCGCCAGGGGCCGCTTGAAGCGCTTCCTGCGGCGGAGGAAGCTGCCGTTGTGAAACATGTCCTGCGAGGCCGGGTGGAGGCGCCAGTAGTTGCCTTTGCCCGGGCTGCCGGGCTCGCGGGGCACCTTGACGAAGCAGTCGTTGAGCGAGAGGTTGTGGCGGATGGAGTTCTGCCAAGCAGGGAAGCGCCGCCGGTAATAAGGAAAGCGTCCGCGGATGAAGGCGCAGATGCCGCTCAGCGGCAGCTTTTGCTGCGGGCTCTGCAGAATAGCCATGGTGATCAGCGCTATGTACGAGTACGGCGGCTTGGCGAGCCCGTCCTCTGTCGTGGCGGAGACGGCAGCAGCCCCGTCAAGGCGTGCCTGCCCGCCAGCTCCTTCGGTCTCGCCTGCTCTGGCGGGACCCTCCGGCCCCACCTTCCGGCGAAGGAATCCTCGCTCGTCTTCGCCCAAAACGTCGATCTCTTCGTCTTCGTCGTCTTCCTCCCCATCTGAACCTCGGGCTCGGAGCTGGTCGAAAGCCGCCTCCTCGGCGGGCAGGCTCATAAGGAGCAAAGCCCAAGGCAAACAGCTGCGAAGGAGGAAAAAGAATCAGAAGCAAGCAGCAGCCGCTGCTCCCCTCTTGCACTGGTCTCTGTTTTATTGCCTTCTGCGCGCCCCCTCCCCGCCCTCGAAATGTGGACGGGGACCGCATTCGCCTGCAGCCCATTGGCTGCAAACGTCGTGGCCAAGCCCCGTTCACAGGGTGGGGAGGATGCGCCGCTGGCGGACCCTGCTGGGATAAAGACTTTATCCACTTAGGAATGAACGTCAAAGCGCACACTTTAAAAACACTTCACCCCTCCCCCCCCCGCAGCCTCATCCGCTAATTTTTAAGGGAACTTCCAAACTTAAAAAAAGTTATATAGCAACAGGAAGCGGGGAAGGCAGGAAGTCCCTCAGTTAACAGCAAGCTGTGTTTGGACTGCTCTGTCTCTTCCAAAATTTAAGCAACACGAGGGACTCGGTCCAGCTGTCACACGCATCTGGTCTCGCATAATTAAGCCAGTGGTTGCCGATGCGTATCTCTTTTACACTCTGAAGAGCATCCAACAAGTTCAGCTGGGCTAGAATGAGAATAGATTGTAGATATGTAGCCAAACAGCAAATAAAAGACTGCTAAAAGGAACAATCCTATGCATGTTTCTTCTTGTTACCTGCCCCAAAGTCGTCTCCGTCTCATCACGACCGGATGAATGAATGCTTTCCAAAATTTCCTGCCTTTGACAGCCCTGCTCAGCTCTTATAATCTCAAGGCTGTGACTTCCTTTATGGAATCAGTACATCTCATAGCTGGTCTTTCTCTTCTATCTCTCTTGCCTTCTCCAGTGATCATACCTTCATGCCCAAAATAAGGTAGCCTCAGTTTTGTCACTTGTTTCCAAGGAAAGTACTGGCTTGATTTGATCCAGGATCCACTTGTTCGCCTTTCTCTCCGAATGCATTCCTTTTCTTCCTATCCTACAACTATCCTACCATAGCCATGGTAGCTGGGGAATGCTGGGATTTGTAAGGTTTTCCCGCCCCATCTAAACATGCACGGGATTACGAGTACACCCTATAGTTTTAAATTCAGTAGTTCTTACACTACCCGAATTGATGGAATCGTGGGATTTGTAATCCCAAATTAAGATTTGAGCTTGTTTACCTCTCCTTCAGAAAAGATAAGATCGTACCAAAATAGTGGTGAGAAAAAACAAGGCACCAGCATGGCAGGGAAGCGAATTGTTGAATAGGGCTTATTCTGGGTGTAGCTACAGAAAACACTCTAGCTATGAAAAGATGAAAAATCCTTGAATATAACAGCCACACTATTTTGATACAGTATCCTTTTTTCCCCACTTCCACCAAATTGGGACAGCCCCTTACAAACAAGATAGAAGATTAAGGAAAGGATCTATCCCTACCATTAGAAACATACATTTAGGGAAGGAATCCTTATAAATCCTTCACATGTGCGCAATGCATTTTTTCTGTCAACAAAATTTTAATAATTTCTACTAGACTAAAATATTAAAGCACAGCACAACTGAAATGATAAAAGCACATTTGGTATGCTACAGTGGGACCACGGTTACCAGCTCAATTGATCCATCTCATACCAGGCTAAACGTAATGCCACTTAAGTGAATTTAGCCGCCCATCTCCAAAACGGGCTAGCTATCGAAGTTATACGGGTGTCTCCCGTTCAATGAGCAATTGCTGGGGCGTAGAGAAAATTAACCAGCGAAAACTGACCAGTTTCCTTACATTGTAAATTCTATTGCCTATATCTATAGGGCTTTTAAAAAAGGAACTTTATTTTAGCCCTGTTTACAATTTAGGAAAATTAGGCTCAAGGGAAATCATTTGCCATGAGAATAAAAGCGCGCTTTTCATTTACATGTAGATATTAACCTGTATTGAGTTGCATTAACGGAGTCTGTCTAGAAGGCGTCGACGTGTCACCGTACTTGGTGTTTCATGCAGTTTCAGAAGGCTACTGCGGAGAAATCAATACTTTTTTCCTATTTAACGCGCCTCACACCGCAGCAGGGCAAGACGCGCCCGCCATTTTCGTTTTAAACCAAGCTGTGTCCTGACGTTCGGACAATATTTCATATCCAGGCAACCCTTTATCTACATCCAACATACTTAAGAGTTTATTCTGTGGTTGCTTCAATTATGTGCTTACTTCTTGATACTGTATTTCGAAAACAAGTACGTAAAATCTCTCTCTCTCTCTCTCTCTCTCTCTCTATATATATATATATATATATATATATATATGGTGGAATGCATAGATATGTGGAATGCTTTCACACTTGTCCAGCGATTTTTAAATGTACCATATCATAGAAACTGCTCACCGAACCCCTTAGAACTATTTTAATTTTATATGAGTAATATATTTTATCAATATGCAGCACCCAATATATAACATTTGCTGTTTTGTCAATGTAAGTAACATTAGAATATTAACCACACACATTTTTTCTCTTTTAGCTGGAAGAGCAATCGTGGGCATATTCAATCAGAGGTCCCACAGCAGTCAACGGGGCTAACTTTCTAGTAATACCTCTACACATGCATATCAACTGTGTATTAAACGTTTCTGATGTATGTGCGGTGTTGGGGAAAGGGGCAGAAAACTTCAACTGTTTATTAGGTCGATTTTGCCGTTTTTACTGAACCAGTATTTGGAATGGCCTCTTTTTCAAAAACCTCACCCTACTGGACCCACAGCTCCATTGCAGTCCCTGAATCCCCTTTCATAGTCCTAAGTTTAATTCAAAACTTGTACCGCCACAGAAAACCTCGATCACGTTCACGAATCCCGGGCTCCTCGTCCCACCAGGGAAGCAGGATCTTTCTTCCATACTCCCCGCCATTCCCCAACGCAGAAGAGGACTAACCAAGTGCGGGCAATCGCACCTACCCGTCGGTTCTCTCTTTCCTTTCCTTCTCGCTAGTTCTTCCCTTCTGTTGCCCGCCTCCCCTGCCGCGTGAATGTATATCGTGTCAGACACCTTTTTAATACTTTCTGTTGCGTGGAATTGCCTGGATGGCTTCATAAATGCAGTGATGACGGCACAATAACCGTAACGTGGCAGATCACCAGCAGCATCTAAAGCTGCTCCGCAGGAAGCTGGTTCACAAGTATGGACGAAATGTTTTGGAGTCTTTGCTTCACAGAAATGTGTGCAAAGGTTTAAAATCATATGAAAGCCTACACCACTCATCTGAATACATTTGAGGTGGTTGCCAGGTGGGACCACTTCATAAACTGCAGCATAGCACACCATCAGGTTTACTAGTCAGTGCAGTTCAAGACAATTATGCACAGCAATTCCTATTAAAAATAACTTTCGATGGGCATTTTGTGATTTAAAAGCAATTGCAGGAGCTGCAATTAATGTATGTTAGGCTGCAATTTTATACACATTTCCTTGAGTCTAAGCCCCATTGACTTCATTAGGGCTCAGTGCTTTACTTCTAAGTAAACATACAGGACTGTATTAAGCTTGCTGTGGAATGGTGAAATCTACTAACTGCTCTCTTTGTCTCCAATACAATAAATACATTATGGATAATAACCAAATGGGTGTTTAGTGGAAAAAAGCAAAAGGTGGGATATAAATCTAATAAATAAAAATCAAAAAGTAGGAAAATCATATATTTTTAAAACAAAACCTGTTGAATCCATTTGTATTTAAGTCCATAGCATCATCACTTTGTTAAAAGCAACTTTCAACTTTACAAATACCTTTGGGACTTCTGATCTGGGGTTAATTTGCATTAGGGGCTCAACCCAACATTTCTTTACGAAGCCTACACTGAGAATATAAGGAAGGCTAGATGGAAGTGTTCCAGAGCATGTGTAGAATGCATTTTTGTAAGCACTGCGACATTATAAAAAGATTCAAGGATTGTCAGAAGTGGTGATTTTCATACTAGCTCTTTTCCACTAAAAATGATCATATATTCTGGGTTTTGCAATAGCATAGCTAGAGGTTAAAAGACACTTTCAGTAAGAAATATAACTGTTAACAAAGTGGGAAAGGGGAATACATAATTAGTTTCAAAATAAGATTTTGCTATTTACTGAGACTCTCATCAATTTGCTACCTCCATTGTGGTTTACTGTGGTCAGGAGGTATCACTCACACATCATCCAGATCCAAACACTTCTGTGTCAGAATATAATAGCAAAGGTCTTTTCTCTGGCTTTTATCAGGATGTTATCATCCAGGAAAATGCTTTTCTACAGATTTCCTGGGATGAAGAGGGTAAATCTGAAGAAATAATAGGTATTCTGGTACAATTTGATCTTGAAATAAAATTTGGCAGATCCTGCTTTAATACATTCTGTGGGATCCTTCAAGCTTCATAATTTGAGGATACCTAGTAAGGACAAATGATAAGTTATCATCTATAGGTTTTAATTTGCAGCCAGGGTGAATCTGGATTTTATTTGTATTATGTTTATTTATTTTAGGTAAGCTGTCCTGAGGCTATGCGATGGGATGGCATACAAAAATTCTAAACAAATAAACAAACAAACAAACTTCCTATTCCTTTTGACCATTACATTCATCAGGAATTAATTCATGATCATCTTGTTTTTGTTACTAACATTCCAACAAGATAATCAGGATAAAGAAGCACTAAATTCTGATAAATTGTTGTGAACCAGATTGTGCACATTAACAACCACTGTTCTTAATCTTTCACATTCACCTCATACATTTTTAAACATACACTCCAATGCCTAAAGAACCATTTTATTAATTACATTTAATGGAATTAGATAAAGTTTGTTGACTGCAGAAGAATCCAAATGTGACAGTTTTGTAAAGGCAGAAAACAGGTCCAGGTTTTAAAAATAAAAATAGTTTGTTTAAAAATTACAGTGTTGAAAGAGATTGTCTTCAGCAGGTGGCATCAACCATTTTCCTCTTTCTTTGTCACAGTTGCTATAAACACATCTTTAAGGATCTCTTTATCCAAGTTCCTACCTATGGACAAGCAAGATGAAAAGGAAAACCTTCTTAATTAATGTACAATATTTTGCATTATTTCATACAATGGACTAACCAGGTGCCTGGCATGTTTGACAGTGATAAAGGGCAAGAATCTCAGTGGGAAAGCATGCTGACTCTCTATCTCCTCCTTCATTTTGTTGCTGTAATTTTCCTAACTCACCTCAATGCAAAAAAGAGAAGTTACACATCCCCATCCTTGTGTTAATGACTGCGGTGACTAGTTCTTTGGAATCACCTCATTTCAAAAGGGGAAGTCGGCTCCTACTACTTTGAGCTATGTTGCAGAAAACATTAACAATTCATTATTGAACAGAAGCTTGATCAAATCTTAGACCAGAACTATTTGTAAATGGGGACAGACCCAAGTCTTTAGGAGCTGGGCTGTCCCAATCACTTATTGGGGCGAGGGGGGATCAATTTAAGAAAAAAAATGATATGTGGATAAGTAGCTTCCTCATTCTCCTTCCTCTTTCCATGCAGCCTTCCCTGCATGTGCTTTTGTCTGAAGCCAGCTTACCCCCAGTATTAGAACCCAAGTGAGGGAAAACTCATGTAGGGCATAATGTGGGGAGGCAAGTCACAACGGGAAGAGTTTGGTATCCTGAGTCCATGTACCCTTTTTGCTCTTTTTAACTGAATTCTCAATCCCTGCTTATATGTGACTGGGGAGTACAGCACATTTAAAGACAGTTTTGCCCACATTTTAGGTCCCCTGGGCCAGAGACCTCAAAGAATGACTTTCCAGCTCATATAATCCACACAAAAATTGAGCCATCAACATATAAAGTATTTATATTATGGTGGCCAACTGTTATTTGATTGAATTTGAGTCTGTGCTAATCTTTTTTCAATTATTTATACAAACAGTGTATATATTTAGAACCATTTAAGAGGAAAAATACATGCCAGTAAAGGGTTAACACTCAGTACTGTTAAAGATGCCCTAATAACTTCATGGAAATAGAATACATTTCAGAACTATTATGCAACTTCCACAGTACTGTATCAAAAACAGTTTTATTAATTATGTTTAAATTCTTTGTAGAATTAGTGATTTTATACAAGATATCTGACATGCATATACCCTTCTTACCTATTAAAACCAATCTGTTCGTTTGTTCATCTTCTTTCCATCTGACAGTGGTTTCCTCTAGATCATACAGCTCATGAACACCTTGAACTATCACCTGGTAAGGTTTATCTTTAATTGACACAAGTCCCTGAGTACAAAGAATATAAATTAACTGGAAAATGAAGGGTTCTATGCATATAACATGACAAGCAATAGTATTACAAATACAAAAAAAAATGAAGAAATTTATTCTACTGTTCTATTTTTTAATTAAAATTAAAGAAAAGGAAAGAATAGCTAAAGCAGGGGTGGGCAGATGCAATTGGTCAGGAGCCATTTTTGCCCCCTATATTCCCTTTGCGTGTGCTGATTTTTAAAAAATTGATATTCACAGTGGCTACATATTATCCACACTGACAAAATTAGCTTGACTACAAGATTAATTTGTCACTCAGTAGCTGTTATGGGAACAGTTCTGCCCACCACAGATTTTGGGGGGTAGAAGGAGCAACATGCGACCTTGGATTGAGTGCAGCTCATGCCTGGGCTAAAACAATAATGACACCAAAACATTTTTTCTGATGCAAGTACAAATCTGTTTCATTATGATAAAACTTAATTATTTACCAACTTAATTTTGGTATAACAGTTTTGACAGTTTGAGAATATATTATGCTCATATAAAAGCATGGGCTCTTGAAAGGGAAAAGAAAGAAAGTAAACACATATATGCAAATGCTCTACTAGCTGAGCATAAGTCAAGCTCAAAAAAGGACTTGTTCTTTTGTTATCATCATGCCATGGAAGCCACCATAGTATCTCCACTTCACACAGCATTTGTTAATATCAGAAGGCTCAGACTTTCTGGGAGAAAACTACAACAAGGGTCCTTCTCTCATTATCACCATCCTGGCTTAGGAGAAGCAATGCGTGAGTGGAGAAGTGTTATGTCATAGATTCTTCCCATAAAGACTGGTGGTTTCTGAAATTACACATAAGGTGTGGGAAAAAACCACACTATATGGGTTCCACCCAGCAAAGCTAAATCTCAGAAGAGAGTCTCAGTGTTCAGATGCCACATTTTTAATGAATGCATCCAAATCAACACATTCCATGTATAATCCTACATTCAGATCTCTCTCTCTCTCTGAGTTCTGCCTATGTCCTTGGAAGGTGAGATTCACAGCATCCTCAGAAGTTATCTGGGGACATACAATTGCTCTCTGATTCAGGTTTGCCTGACATTTACATAGTCACTATTTTGTCCAAGCCTGAAACCATGATTCTGAAAACAAGTTTAGTAAAATTGGAAACTGAACCTTGAGTCTTATGACTTCCATGGGGTTGCCATGTTTGTTTTTCACATTCTTCTCCCACAACAAATTCTGCAAAAGAAAACAGTTTTTAAAAAATGATTCTTGAAAGAAAGTAAAAAGTTATTTAAGATCCTGTTTATAAATTTTCTTGAGCAGAGGGTGTACATGTTCCCTTCCTACACAAATCAAGAAAAAGTGAGCTGAGTCTTCAATACAAAGTATACCTCTTACCTGAACAAACTCATTTAGGTTTTCTTCAGTTGCACTTCCTTGTACTTCAAAGGTGGCTGTAACAATACTCTGAAAACATATATATAAAATTGCTATATTCAACAAGGACAAAATAATGATAAAATATTATATTCCCAATCCATGGCAGTGCACAAAACAAATATAAAATCTATCCATAAATTACACAGAAGAAAAGAAAATGATCAAGCACCACGATATTAACAGACTCAACAATCTCCTTCCCTGAACTGCTTATTCCCAAAACTCAGTAAGGATACACAGCTTCAGAACATGCCCTGATACCATTGTAGCAGATCCATACACTAATTCTTTGTATCAGCTGAAATCCCATGCTAACCCTAACAAGTGAAGTAACTGAGAAACCTTTCAGGTGAGCTGTAAGTAACTGCTCTTCTGTTCTATCCATTTTTGTTTCACTCCATTATACAATACAAAATAAGTGTGGTAACATCAAGCACTACTACTATGCTGACACATTTCCACATGTCATGATGGTACCACTGAATCCCATTCTGATCACTTATTTGCTAGTACAAAACACAACTGTAGCAGTGTATTAAAATGGAAAACAAATTGTTTCCATTTAGTTCATTTATAATTATAAATGCAAAATGTGTTTTGGTCTTTTATCTTTCCCTTTAACACTCCTAAATGCTGTAACAATCTCTAACAAAACAAACAAAAAACCCTCCATTCAGACTGCAAAAGATAAAAATTGTATTTTTTTTTTTTAGTAGTGACGGCTTTGGAATATGTTGATATTAACTTTCATATATGTCATATAACTGTAAGATTTTCAAATGAAAAAACAGATTTTTAAATTGCTGCTTCCTATCTTTTCATTTATTCCACCAGTGCGGTAGCACATACTTCCTTACACAGAATAACTGTCCAAGTGAAGTGATAAATGACAAATCAGATATAAAGACACTGTATGTGTAAGCAGAAACAAACACATGTCTAACAAATCATGTCTAATATGGATTCAGTGCCAGATGCGCAATAAAATAAGTAGCTACCTTATCTAGGTGTGGCTGTGGTACTTCTTCAAGCTGCAGTTTCTGTTGTAAACTTAAAAGTAGAATATATTAAGTAGAAGTTTCTGTCATCATTTATCTCATGAATATAAAATGCATACGAAACCCTGTTTGCAAGGCATTAAGCAGAATGATCAGAAGTAAACTGGTGAATGTAGGGAATAATATAAAGAGGATGCAGAAGTTAATTCAAAGTCATTGGTTAAATGGATTCCCCACAATGGCATCTTTTGCTGTGAAATTTACATAGGGACCTACTGGTTGATTAGTGCCTGTGATGAAACTGGATTTACATAAATGCCCAAGCCTATCCCCAATCTTCTACATTAGATTAAGGTTTGGAGAATTCATCTTCCTTCATAATTATCCATACTTTTTGGTATATTCCTTTCCTAATTATAGTGATGCTATACTGAGATACACCAAAGGTTGCTGGTAGTTTCCAAATGTAGATGTTTAACAGAGGAAAGGACAAAAGCTAAATTCTAAAACAGCATCCATGTGATTCCTATATAAAAGCTAGCATACTGCTGACTGTTTCACTAACCAGCGTAAAATTAAATCTTACCTTTTTCCTGACACGCTATCAAAAGCATGCAGATTTAAGACATCAGAGACATCAACTCTAAAGAAAAAGCAGAATAAGATTCATTTTGCACCTTAAAGCACTTCATGTATGTATCCAAATCATATGAACAGAAGGCTGCTTGCCAGTGGGTTTTTCCTGTCCTCTTCCTTTCCACTGTAGTACCCTGCACTTCCTGAAAAGTCTCTCCTGAGGCTCAGACATGCCTTGGAAATGGCTAGGATGTTGTTTGGGGGCTCCCCTGCAGAATATATAATATTAAAAAGATGGTGCTGCAAACAGGGAAAAAGGAGTTCTGTGGGGCTACTACTTTTTAAATTTATCTGCATGTTTGCAAGAAATTCCTACCAAGAGGAAACATTTTAACACACACATTACTACCATTAACAAATCTGCTGTTTCCTATATGTCCAGCCATGCTGCCTGCTCTCTTCAGTGCACCCAAATACTTGTATTTGATAGAAGAAAAAGCAGCATGAACAAAGAAAGTAGGAGTGAAAAATTAATGTTTCTGCTATCAGAAGCAAAGATCATTGTGAGCTTTGGAGAAACAAACTCCCTTCTCCCATCTCGTACTCTTTAGTAACTGTGAGAAGACAAACTTGCAGATTAACTTATTGCATTTCCCTGAGACGTCAAAATGTAGTGAACTGTGATCTGGCTAAACTATGGTTAGAAAACAAGGCAGGATCCAAAATAACTTTTTGATTCTGGCTTATTTTCAGTTACCACAGTTTAAACAAACCATATATCCCTAAAAGTATGAACATCATGGGGAATTCTCATTAGTTCTAAATGGAAAGTTAAGGCTTCTGAATTCATCTTGAAACATGAGAAGTGGAGAACACATAGGCCCAAAGACGGTTTCAAGGCTTCCTCTGAGTAGCATTAAATCTCTGTTGAGTAGGTGATGGGTCCTGTTTGGAGCAACAGACTCCTTGGGACCAACCATTTGTGCAAAATTATCTGCTGGGACATAATGGCTCATTTATGGATTCTGTGCATTGAAAAACAATTATTCAGCAAGCAACTGCAAACAGCTTTTTGAAAATATTCTGTTTTATGGATACTGTAATGAAATTGTCAGCTCTTAAATTTTAGCACTTTCTACCAACTTCTACTGCTAGGTCTGGATGTTAGCCATTCTAATCAGTGTATTAAGCACACTTTGGCATGTCATGCTGGCAAAATACCTCTGATCAACAACAAAATAGGCAATAAATGTTCAGTGCAAATTACGCTGCATTAAGAGAGGTGTACTACAGTATTTTACATTCCAAACCCCTTTAACAGACTCCTAAAAGCTGGGATGTGAAGTTGTTGCAGCTATTTTAACACATTCCCCTTCCTACCTAAACAAAAGAAAGAATCACAGAGACAGTAATCCATGTAAATTAACATGACAGTCACTACAGAGAAGAATTTTTGTAGAGCAATTGTTTAGCAGCAGGGAATAAGTCTCCAGCATAGAGCACACTGCTAAGGAGAATTTCTAATATGTTCTATCAATGGCTCTTTTAACTGGATTAAAATTTTTGAAATCAAGTATTTGGCTAGTGACCTTTAATAAATTGAAATAGCTGGTGATATTCCTAAGTAGATATAGCAACAGAAAAGTTTGTTTAGCTACATCTGAATGATACTATCGGGTATAATAGAAGCCTCTTACACATGATATTTGATATCCACCTGATTCACTACTATAGAAAAGGTCCAAAGCATATTATTTTGTTTTATTCCTTAAGGGCTGAAGGATGCAAGGAAGAGACCCATACTGCATCTGCAATGCTGTGATATACTTGTATATGATACTAAAGGAAAAATTTCACAGGACAAATCAGATAATAACTACGGGCCATGTGTTACCTTCCTTGGTAACAGAGGCATTTAAGAACAATATATGAGAATGACAGGAAAATGAAAAAACTGGTAATATTTAATTTTGGTTTACATTGTTATTACCTTGATCGGTGAGTTTCTAAAATTTTAACAAGTCCATTTATTGACCTTACAACATTGAAAGAGAGGAAAAAACATAAAGTTAGTATCCATTTGCATGGGGGAGAGAGGGAGAGAGAATGTGAACCACCCTACAACAATTGATTGATTATAGGTTTGGATGTACACAGTATGGTACTTGAAGCAGAACAGCCTCCCTAAATTTGGAAGGACGTTCAAATTATTGAAGAGATAACAAAAATGCCAGCTCCTTGACAACTGCTGTTCCCACTCTGTGGGAATCTGGGTATCATTGGCCTATGGTATCACATTTTCCTGAATTCTTCAACTAGGTGCAATAGGTTTTCCTATCTCTTAAGCTGTGGAAGTGTGGAATTTGAGAGAAAATGGAGAAGCAAAATTATCCCAACTTTATCCAGAAGAGTCTGGAATCTTCTCCATTCTGACAGAATAGATAGCAATGTGGTTCTATGAGACTTCTGGTATCCATTGCCTAATTTCTGGTGTGGAAAACCTGTGAAGTCATACAGTGCTGAGAAAATTAAAGATAGAATACTGGCTACAACAACTGAACAGGGTAATGCATAGGAGCCCTGTGGCTCATCCTACACATTTAACCTTCCAACCAATTCTCTAATTCCCAGCTCCTGCAGCTTCACTCAGTTTCAGATGAAGTCCAGAGCACCATGCTCACTAGGGAGCATCTTCCTACTGTAACTCTAGTGCAAAAGTACAAATGCAATTTCAGTCTTGAGACCCTTGAAATCCAGATCCAAAAGTTGCCTCACCTCTCAGAAAGTAATGAATAGGTTACCCCTGCTCATTGCAAAAGTTATTATAGTGTCCCAGAACTGATGCCTTCCTGGCTTCACCAAGGTGTGGCTGGGATATCACAGGCCTGGAAGCTTCCTTGAAGTGCTTCCGGATCTGTCTTATTCAGTGAATTTTACAGAAGTCCAGATATTGTTATCTTCAATTTATAACCCTCCTATGTTGCCGTACCACCTTATTACTGAGAATGCATTAAGAAAGAAAAGATGTAATAACTGTGCAATGCCTTCCAACTCTTAGTGGTAGGAGTTCTCCACCTGGAAGCACCACTGACGACTGCACCATGAGCCTTGACCTAATTGCAGAAGTCAGGCCTAGACAGAACAGTAGTAAAGTACAGCCTCAGTCCTGGCTGAAATTATGTGGGAGTGGCTCATGAGACACTGAAGGGCAACATTTTATACTTTAAATTGTTCCCAAACATGCTGTTAGAGCCAAGTTTCAACCCTCCATTACAAGGCCACAAATAGACTTATTTCACTTTTAAGCTTCTCAAAGTAACACAAGGAAAGAAAATTTAACCTTAAAATAGTTTATATCTATGTAAGTATTGACACAATGCATAACAATTAAGAGTTATGCAAGTACTACATAAGCCTGTTTGTCACAAGCAACACATCAAACTCATAGCAGATAAATATAGTTCAGCACTCTCGAAACAGAACAGATAACCTTCTTCTTGGGTCCTAACATGTTTTTATGCAGTAATCATATAATCTGCCATTTTAGTTGCTACCAGCCACAGGAAGGAAACAGTAAATATTCAAACAAAAACCCACCAACCACTGTAATTTATTTATGCCTACCTGACAGCTGTTCTCAGTTTCATCAGTGCTTCCTGAGAAACCAAATCAGTCTTATTGATGATTATAAGATCAGCTAGTGCAATCTGTCTATAAAAAAAATGAATGAATAGCTTGATAAAAGCGTAACAACAAATTCTGGATTGTCTATTGGTACAAGCTGGCTCTTTTGATTCATTCATGAAGATGATCTGGACTACAGCTATGTTATGCTGGCTTGTGGAACAAAAAAGTTAACTCCATGTCCTCATAATAAATACATACATTATTATTTTGAAATCCTGTGTCTTAAGACTGTATTCCAAAACATACTTACTAGGGAGTAAAGCCCATTGAACACTATGAGGCTTACTCTCAAGTGGCCATGCTTAGGACTGCACTCTAGATACTTTACAAGGCTACAGGTAGATTTTAAAATGGTAAATCCCATTACTTTAAAGAAAAGGAGAAGCCAAAGAGTCTTACTTTTATCTTTGAACAGACTCAGCGACCAGAACAAAATAATTATCTGCTTTGAACCAGTTTCAAAATTAGTTCCTAATGTGGCATGGCTGCTGAAAGGCTATTATTCCAGGAATATAAATCTAAAACTTCTTTGACCTAATTATGAAGCACATTTATGAATCTCAGCTTGAAAGTAACACAGTGGCTGCATTTAAACATCATGTTCTTGAACCTCAAAATCATGTTTTGGCAAATCAGGAACCAACATTATATTCATACAGTCCCTCTTCTCCTTATATGCTTAACAGAACACCTTCTAGTTTGATCAAACTTTGGTTTGCTTGTACACCCGAAGCAAGAAATTGTGATTTAAGTGAATCTTGCAAACCAGGATTGTAATGATGGTCTGTTCTTGTTTTACAGTTCCGATCTGAGGGACTCACTCAAACCAGCTCACTCAAATCATTGGAAGTGTACTCATTGTATCCAAGGGCATACACGATTACAGTCTCAGATGAGGAAATGAACATCAGCCTGTGTGTGACTGAGGCCACACTATTACTGAGCTGTGTTGGTTCTTAATTGTGAGAAAGGTGCAAGTAGGAGAAAGATGTAAGCTATCATTTTCATCCATTTCCGTAAGAGAAAGCAAAAAATCTAAGGAGCCATCCTTCTTGCCAAAGGCACATATCAATACGATCAGTTATGGTAAGTGCTTAACTTGTGTTTTTGAAAAATATGGGAGACAACATGATGCAATTGTGGCTAGATTATATTCTTACTGTTTTGTGTTCTGTGCTACTTTAGAGTGTTCAGAACAGTTCACATACATTAATTCAGTTATTTTTAGAAAACCCACTAAAGACAATCAGTGCTGTTACCCACCCATTGCCACTGTAGTTGAGGGGGCTGAGAGCAAGCAGAAGTAAAGCATGCTTAATGAGATCATGACTAAAGTGAGGTTTTCAACAGGGACTTCCTAGCTCAGTTTTATTTTATTTTATTTTATTTAAAACGTTTCTATGCCGCCCCCATCGCAACAAAGCCTCGGGGCGGCTCACTATAGTGAGTGGCTAACTATAGTGTAGTTAGCCACTACACTATAACTAGTCATTGTCTTTGAGAATATTTTGGGTATGTGGCTAACATGGATATTTCAGACATGGAGGAATGCTGTTGCCAGTTGCATACAATATGGAGTGGTGAATCAGAAAGAGATAATACAAGAAAATACTTCTAACCCAACAGGATTACTGGAGAAAAACTCGCTCAGCGGAAGCAATCCACAAAACAGATGGAAATAGTGAGCCATTCTTCAAACTGGCAAGTTTCACTTTTTGGTGAAGGCCCTTTTGCAGCACCATGATTCTCACTAACCAAACACCTCAAGATTTAGACACACAGAAAACTGAAATTGTATTGGTACCTCGCTGCTTCATTGATGAGGCCACTGGGTTTTTCTTCTCTCAGGTGCTAAATAAAGGTTTACAAAAAAAGACAATTTAATGGAGAAAATTGCTGATTTGTTTTGTGAATTACATCACTTGGCATTATAGAACCTGTGAATTACATCATGGGGGGCATTATAGAACAAAAGTTCCAGCTTCAGATCTCAAGCAAAGAACTGAACAATGAGTCACAAAAAGAAAACTTGATTATTTGCAACTAAGAATATGCATACAAGGTGATTTATATCTCAACAACTTCATCAGGTACAAACTAGCTAAAGAGACAATATGCACCCTGGAATGAATTGAGTCTCATGTTGTCCAACTTCCATAATTGTTCTCACTGCCTTGCTCAATCTAGAGCCCATGTGATGAATCTTGGACAAGAACACTCATCATTCCTTAGCCAGCATAGAGTCATACTTTCTGGGGATTATAAGCATCGTAGTCTAACACATCTGGAAGGGCTGTGTTAGAATATTCACAGAAATTTGGATCTGTCTCTTAACACTTCAGACATCTTGATTTCAGAGTAAAAATTATGTAGATGCTTTTTGAAAGGAAGACAAAATCCTTCTGTGGATTGTGTATCTCCATAGAAAAATAAAACTGAATATTTTATGGTTTCATAAAGTACTCACCTAAGTAATTTATCTATTTAGTTTTCATTGGCTAATGACTGTTACTCTGAAACTAGATGGGAATTCTGCATGTGCATCAACCCTTAAATAAAAGACATAATTTACTATGTTAATCTCTGGCATTCTAACTGTACAATGGTACTGTCTACAAGGCAGCTGCTATCAGCTAACACTGTTATCCAGATTTAACAATGTAATGTTTTTCCTATTTTGGAACTAAAGAAATAACTTAGGTGCAGAAGACTTGCAGTTTGTGACTGGTCTAGAAGGAACAGATTTATTCTTTTCTTACTCCCTTCAGATATGGCATATGCTTCAATAAAGAATTAGGATTACATATGTAATATAAACATATTTCAACATATGAATGGAAAAATGTTTCAACTAATAGCAGTTGCTAATACTTTCAAATATTACTAAATCCCAGACCAAAAAAAAAAAAAACCCCATATTGAATAATGTCTATTTATTTTCCTAACTTCTTTAGTCAAGATTGTTTTCTGACTAAATTGTTTGAAAATTGTGCAATAACAGGAGGACTAGAAAAGGACCTCTCTTTTGACCTTTTCCTGGTAACTCCACATTCACTGATTCTTTTGCATGAAATGCTGTCAGGCTTTGTGGATCTGCAAAGAACAGCATCACTGGCCTCAGCTGAGGTCCTCAGAATTGTGACCTATCATTGCAAGTTGTCCAATCGTTTGCCTTTTGATTAAAACATGAATATTTCAGACTGCTGGGTGACAATCCCATTCGAGTGATAGTCCATGATATCAATTACCACTTCAGTTTCAATTTGGCTTGCTAGCCACAGGGTACAATTTCTCAGCTATACATGGACTAGGCTGGATCCATGAAGCGTGACACCCCTAAATTGCTGCCTATTATCCAAGTGTCATTGCTTGTATTGCCTCCAGAATTCTTTAAATCACAAGCCCAGGCAGAGGTCAAGCTTTGAAACCAGCGGAATTGGACAAGTTCACAAATTCTCTATACAAAGCAAAAGTTATTTATCTGACATATGACTGAGAAAATTTAAAAGCTGTGATCATACTGACAGCATGTCAAGCCCTGTACACATTTACTGATTCAGTAATGGGAAAGGTTGCATTGAATTTCAAAGAGATTGGACATTATAAATTTATTATTTTAAAAACTTCCTGCAGGTTTTCTTTATCTATTTGCTAACTGAAGAATGTACACCCTCATATCAACAGCAACAGATACATGCTAATACTTTTGTAACTTGATTCAGCAGAATGGCTCTCCTTCATACATCGGCTTGTAAAAATCATTATGTGGAACAGGACAAACCGAACCTTCCATAGTGAACCTAAGAAATAGTGTGACAAATAATGATGTGCCATAATTACTAATATATGAATAAATTCCTTGTTCTTTTTTGTACATCTAAACAAATTGAGTTCTTATGACATTTCAAAAAATACACATGTTCCATCCGCAAAACATGGGAGTAAAGTTGTGATAAAAGAGGAACTCAGCATTGATTAAAATGGGACATAGAATTCCTGGAAAAGGGTCTAAATTGTGGAACTACTTCCACACTGGAAGCCACAGGAACAAATGGCTGGGCTAGGGTGGTGATCAGTGCCTCTTTGTGAGAGGAAATGGTCCCAGTCTGAAGAAGGCAGTAGGGAGACCACTCCTGACTAAATCCTGTCCAGGTTTAGATGATCTCAACAACTTTAGGCCAGCGGTACATGCTTCTTTCCTGGGAAAAGTCTCTGAGCAGGCGGTAGCCCACCAACTCCAGGCACTCTTTGATGAGACTGCTCACTTGGATTCCTTTCCAGTCTTGGGCATGGAAACAGCTTTGGTCATTCTGAATAATGACCTGTGATTCTGCTGATATTCCAGAATCCCTTAGAGGTTTTCAATACCTGACCATAGTATCCTTCTTGGGTAACAGTCTTAACTGGGAGTGGGGGTAGTACTTGAATGGAGAAGGAGAACATGGTGCTTGGAGAATACTGCTTAGCATCATGGATTCTCCAGCATGGGACACCTCAAGGATCGATTCTGTCTACCCATGCTATTCAACATCCATGTAAAAATGCTGAGTGGGGTCATCTAGAGTTTTGGAGACTGCGGCCATCAATGCATGGATGACACATATCTCTACTTTTCTTTCTCATTCCCATCAGATGAAGCTGTGAATGCATTAAACCAGTGCCTGTCTGCAACAATGGACTGAATGAGGGCTAACAAACTGAAGCTCAATCCAGGCAAGACTGAGATGCTGTTGGTGGATGGTCTATCTAACCAGATGGAAGGTGTCCAGCCTATTCTGGATAGGGTTGCACTCCTCTTGAAGGAGGCGGATCATAGCTTGGGGGTCCTCCTAATCATCTTCTGTCACTTCAGACTCTAGTCTTTTCAGTGGCACGGAATGCCTTCTACCAGTTTCAGCTGGTGGTACAACTAGGCCCCTATCTAAGCAAGTATGATGCAGTTTCAGTAATCTACCATCTAACTGTGGCAGGCAGATTAATAACAAAGACAAGAAGGGCTGAATATATTAAATCAATTCTAGTCCACTTGCAAAGGTTGTCTATATCCTTCTGAGTCTGGTGCAAGGTGCAGCTTTTAACCGATAAAATCTTATGCAGCTTGGGAATGCAATCATTACAGGAGCACATCTCCCATACTGGATCTATCCAGTCACTAGGATCAGCATCAGAGGCCTTCCTCTAAGTGCTACCTCTGAAGGAGGCTTAGAGGGCACCAACAAGGTTGAAGGCCTTCTAAGTGACAGCTCACCAGCTGTAGAATGATCTCACTCTATGCCTAGAGCCACTCCGCCATCTTTTTGGATTCAAGTTAAGATAGCTTGCCATGCCAAGGAAGTTAAAAACATCCAACATTTTTAACAGGTTTACTCTAATTCAAATAATGTTCTAGCTGCTAAATTGTTTTAAAGCTGTATTTTGGCGAACTTTTATGAAGTTTTTTATAGTCCTGTTAAATGTTGTAGAATAGCCAGAGTACATCAATCATAGGGTAGTATCAAAATGAAATACATACATACATAAATAGCCTTAAAATATGACATACTCCTTGAGCAATACCTATGGTGAAATTAGTTCAGTGTCAAGAAATTATATGTTCATATGATGCATGTTACCAAAGCAGTTGGGTTGTCTACAACAGGGCAGGTAGCTTTAACTTTCCATGAATTTAACATTTCTAAAAATGAGCTACCTGAAGCAGTACTTGCAGGGGAAAGTTATTAGCTCCACAGCTACCGTCTGACATGGTGAGTAAAGTCTAAGCAAACAAGGCCATCAGTAATAACGATTCAGCATCCAGATGTCCTACCACTTTGTTACCCCTTTCTTGGACAATCCAAGTGAAACTAAATATCATTCACATGCTACTGAGTATAAAAATGCTAAAGAAAAGGGCCCTTCCTAGCATTTCCTCAGGTCTTCTCCAGATAATTGATTTCTCTATATGTATAAAAAGCAGTATTCCATTCTGCTTCAGTGGGACCATAGAATAAAACTGAGGATAGGGCTATGCAGTTAGGTGCAGGCATGGTTCTTAATGGCTGGGGTCCTCAGAAGCTGGTTTAGCTCTTAACCCAAAATAACTTCCTTATGAATTCTTGAATATACAACAGGGAACTGAGCCTCAGGACCAGGAGCTAAATCTGGTCCTAATCCAGACCCCCAATCCAGAGACCCACACCCCAATTCTTCAATGCTAAGTGGTTCCTGCCCTGACTCCCTTACCTCATTGATTGTGATTCCTTGGCTTTTGAAGAAACGCCTCTCTGAAGACTTCGTTACTAGCAGGAAAAGCTTTAAGCTAAACTATGCCAGTCCTTTTTGCCCTGCTCCTTTTGCCCTGCCCACTTCTAGAATACAGCTCCCAAGATCTACTCTGAAATTGGCTTTGGCCCTTGAGTTCAAAGTGGTTCTGCATCTCCGATATAAAAGATGGATTGGTATTCACTCCTACAGGGAAAATCAAAGTGCTGTTCTGAGAAATAATACTGCAGTGAAAGCTACAGACACAGATGAATCAGCCCTCACTGAAAGTTCAACAGCCATTTTCTGCACATACACCAATTTGACATTTTTTCTAGTTATAAGATGAACAAGCTACTAATGGGCTTGCAATTCAAGACAGCTAGTGCATCCTCCAGTTACAGTGTCTGTTAATGGGAAGTCATATTACTCCAAAATTGAAAGTGCAATATTTATTACTGAACAATGTAAGATGAAAACTGAGACTGTACAAGTCTGAGAACTAAGGATCAGACATTTTATTTTTGTTAGTAAGTCCTGGAAGAAAACAGCTCAGAACACAGTGACTGATCCCTCTAAAATGGAAGCCATAAGCAAAGTCCTCACCTAGGTGGATGTGGATATTTTACTTCCAAGCTAGACTCAGATATAATTAAGCCCTCAAATATTAGAAAAGGAACAAGCACCACAGTCTTCTTTATTTATAGGCATATTATTCACTTAATTACTATAGACATTATTTTACCTGGAGTCCATACTTTGCATCAATAACAGATACAATACCTGCAAAAGAAGTTTGTAGATAAGAATTTGGATATGAAGAGTCCTAATACAAAACACATAGCAGCCCTGTATTTTTAAGTACGATGTTAAAAAAAAGCCACCAGCACTCTATAGTCTCCAGTAGCTTTACTCAGATTCACTAATATAATTTGAAATCAGTAGCACATATTATGCTCAATATTTTATTGAATCCATGGTGCACAGACATACTTAATAAATTGGAGTACTTTTCTTACCATCAAGATAAATGTCACTTCCTAATTCAGCATCAACCCAAAACATGGAGGCAACTGCACCTAGCAAAACAAAAACAAAAAACCCAGGATACATACATGGACTAAGCAGGTTTTCAGAACTAGCTGCAGAATTTTTTGCCTTCCTGAAAAGAGAAGCGAGAGAGAGAAAGAGTTCCACTGGCTTGGATCCATCTTCATCCTTATACCAGTAGAATAGAAGCTGCTGGCAGACTGGGACTTCTCCATTCAGACAGTCTACAGTAAATCCGGGGTCATCTGAGGGCTGTGGGAAGAATGAGAGGACGGGGAATTCCCATTCTGCTGGCAGAGGTACAAAACTGGATCCAAGCCTGGATGACTCTATTTAAGCCTATTTGCAATGTTTATTTGCTATGCAACTGAAACACATGCAACATGTATTTGACTTGCACTGTCTTTATCTAAAGCATCTGGACAGTGGCATAAGCACTGTGTTACTGCAAATAAAACAGCATCTAGGTAAAATAGGGAAGGTTTTTGATCAGCTAACTTCACTTTTTAAAATGTGCCTTGATAAAGTCACCATGACTTAGCTATTCCAAATGTCTTTGTGAACTGTGTCTGCTGTACATGAACTGTCTGCTCCTTTCCCCAACATTTCAAATAATGTTCAAGGCCATCTTACACACATCTTAGAAATTAGACTGATGGAAAAGGGCATGCTTCCAAGCAGACACACTGCCATTATGGACTGGTAATGTTTGAAAGATCATAGATTAAACCATTCGATTGATTACAAGAGTTTTACAAATCTCATTCTACTCAGACACTAAGATCTGAGGCCTTCCTACAGATACTAATTCTGAAGGATGCCTTGACAGAGGCAACAAGGATGACAGCCTTCTCAGGGGTGCCCACCCAATTTCACTGAGGCCTACTCTGAGCCAACATTGTCCTTGTTTCAACACCAGGTTAAGACTGCCCTCTACTTCCAAGCATTTAACAGCATATGATGTTATTTCTTTTAAAAGGTCCGATTGCTTTAAATTGATTTAAATTTTGGAATTTTGCACTGTATTTTATTGAATTTGTATTTTTACTGTTATGATTATTATTTGTTGTGTACTACCAGAGAGCATTGACTATTGGCTAGTACAGAAATTAAATTACATAAAGAATTTAATTCCTCCCAATGATATGAACACCAAACATTAATTGGAAATACTCTCAAACAACATAAAAGGGCATATATAAAATCACATTATAAACACAAAAGATGAAAGACATTATATTCCCTGAAGATTAACAGTGCCTTATATACAGTAGGTTGCTTTTTTCCCTTTAGGTAACCTGAAAAACATGAAATAGGACCTGTAGCACCACTCATCTTTTTTGTGTCTGGAAAAGTGTGAACAGGGTAACATTTATTACAGAAGAGTAATGAAAATTGTGAAGCTTCTTAAGGATGTTATATTTTGAAAAATAAGTAATCAATTTTTTTTTGACATGAGCCAATTCAACATGCACACATGCTACAATGTGAAGGATGCAAGAAACTGACAGCAGCGAATGTATTTTATTTTTCAAAAGCTCACAAATCTAGCTGATGTCAGGGCTGTCCGAAAAAATGAAGCAAAGCAGCAAAAACAATGATAGTTAAAGCCATTCCAGTGTCTGAAACTGTCCACCTGAACTGACAAGATGTGGTCTCCCAAGCATCACTGGGTGTCAGAACTGAAATACCTGTCAGCTGTTTACAGTGATTACTCAAGCACGATATAGCAGGGGCCATGGCACATAATGGCTTCCAGGTTATCTATTGATTTCCCCCGCAAATGCCTTAATAGTTTTTCAACTTAACTGAAATCAGATTTGTGTATAACAGGAGCTGAATCAATGTCCCTTCTTTTAAGAAAATTACTTTACCATGACAATTATTTAGCTTTGAACTGGAAAGTGTCAGTCTTCTTAAGAGGAAACAACAGAATTGCCAAAAGGATTTTTATTCACCTCTTAGCTGACAGCTAGGAGGTTTAATTAAAAGGGTCCAGATAATATTTTAGACAGATTTATTCATTATTACTGTTTTATTTTTTGCTATAAATATTCACTGAAAAAATGAATATTTTGCAATGAATTGTTATTGCTAGACTAAAAAAACCCCCCAAACCTCCAAAAGCAAGAAAAGCCTTTACGGTATTCAACAGTATTATACTTACATGGATTTTATTTCACTGCAGTTCTTAAGGGAGCAAATTAAATCTGATGCACTCCACCTATAACTTTTAAGGGCTCTACATACACTGGAAGCTGCTCTATGCAAAATACAAGATGTAGTCTAATCCTAAGCACTGTTTCTCAGAAGTAAGCCCCGCTATGCTGAAAAAGATTTACTTTGCAATAAGCAAGCTACCGTCATAAGCATAAGTTGCCTACAGTGCCTACCAAGTGAAATTTGTTTGTGAAGTACAAAAACCCTCCAACACTCATAAATATAAGACATAAAAGGGAATTTAACCCAGCTCTCACGCTCATGAACACTTTATAGCTGCCATGTCCTGTGACAGAAACTCCAACCCATGTTGCTGGGGATTGTGAATCATGTAAACATTATAAATAAAACTAATGCATTCCCTTTCTCTTTCCACATCTCCCGCCCCACTGGCATCCAGTTAGGAGAGAAAGTCATAGCTACTTCTCTGTGGCCACATGGATTATAAATATACTCCCCAGCAACATGTGACCACATCATCAAACAGCGGACCACACAGAGGCAGGTGTGTTTGAAGAGGACTTAACTGTGCTGGAAAGGCTTTCTTCTAGCACTCATGCTCTTTGTCTTTATAGAGAGAGAAAAAGCAAGCACTAGCCATGGCATATTAATCTCTTAAAGAATTAATGAATAAGATTTGTTTATTCCATTTCTGTTGCCCCACCAACCCCCAACCCCCACTTTTACATTGTACATCAGAACATTTCTACTGTAGGATACAACAAGAGCAAGCTATTAAGATAGACCATAATTGATCAGTCTCAAGAAAAGTTTCCAAAAAAGACGATGAAGCTGTAAAGGTTACAGCTGTTACAGTCATATTGATCCATAATCCATGTTAAACATATTTATTATTGAAGGATAAATGATAACAGAGCTTAAAGCAGGAATGGAATAAGCAATCAGAATTCCCATTCAGCTGAAGATTGTCACTTGAGTATCTGAATCTGAAGGTACAATGGATCTCAAGTTATGTCTTACCCAATAAAAACATCTGTTTTGTGCTTATTAGATGACTTTTTTAATAAGGGGTCTCTAAGTCAGCTAACTGCTAGTGTAATACTGCTAATGCTTTCTTAATTATGTTTTTGCAATGTCCAGTAGTCACATCTTCTTGGGAGAAGGTTATATAATGGATAACCTTTATACTGGAACAGTATAATATTTACTGATGGTTATGTTCTTTTATATTATCTGCCTTCTTCCTGGAAGCCAGTCTATGGTCAACAGAAAAGGATTTCACATGCCCTTTTAACAGCTAAAAAGCTAATATTACATATATTATAAATATAAATGTTCACTTCCTATAATGCAATAGATTGAGGACATAAATGCTTTCAACATTTGAACAGTTGGCATATAAACACCAGGAGAGAGAGAGAGAGAGAGCGCGCGCGCGAGCGAGCGAGCGCACACACACGTGCGCAAGCAGGGGCAATCTGATCTGCATTTGTTGAAGAAAAAAGAAAACATAAGAAATGATATTGATTTGCATGCATAATATATTGATATAGTATAAATATATAAATTGTTGTACAAATTTCTTTTTCCTTTCGTGGCTCTGTTTTTATTCAAACATAATCAATCAATCAAAAGAAATCTGAAGTAAGCATAGGGCTTACAGTATTTGCTGCATTCTCAGTAACGTTTAATACATTTGTTTAATTCTCTGATGCCACTGAATCCACTCTTTAAGTAGTTTTTACTCCAAACAGACTCAGGTCCACCTTACAATAAAGAAATTGAGCCCTGCAGGTGCTTGCTGGGGCTCTGAGGCCTTGGGGGTGAATTTAAATACACATTTCCTTAAATTATATTTTGTGGGGGAAACAGTTAACATAAGCCTGATTTGCATGATCATGGCAGCCCACTGAGGCTTATTAGTCATGGTGAGCTGCAGTGCCCATGAGCACCAGGCTAACAATCTAAGCCATCAACACTTCCACTTCTCATTATGTGCAAAACCAGAAAGCGTGCTTTTCAGGAGTAGCTGACAAGCCATCCAGAAGACATGTGCCATTTTGGGTTGTGGACAGTTTGTTAACCACCCCAACAAACCACTCCTGCAAGATGGACACACAAGAAGCTATGGCAGGCCTTTGCAGTGCCCTGAATATTTAGAATGGTGACTACCACCACCATTAGAAGCTCTGTGGGAAAACTGGCTTTCCTTCTGTCTTTGTTAACTAGTACTTTTAATGGCTACTATTATTTTTACTGCTCGAGCTGTGCTGACATTTTTCTTTCACCTCAAAAAGGATTCACAGTTAGACAAAAAACAACTATATTATATTAAATAATTAGAACAGATTTCATCCAGATATATCAGGTTTACAAAAGGCTCTTATTAGTATTTCCTTCTCACACAATGCCTTGAGGCAGCTTTGATTTACCTGGTCAGAAAGGCTGTACTTTAATCAGGGTATCTCACACAACATCTACCATGCACTCCCAGCACTGTGCAGTGTTAGATTTGCACTACCCTAGGTGATAGTGGCTACATTATGCCTTCCTACTCTCGCAGGCTCTGCCACCATCTTTAACAGCTACTCTGTCAGTGAGGCAAACTTGTATACTTTGGCTGTTTTAGCTTCATGACAACACATCCCTCTTGTTCTTATACCCCCGGTGTATACATAGCATAAACTGTATTACAGTGAAATGAAACAGTGGATTTCCATCCAAACATTTCTCATCTTTCCAAACAATTCCATTCTGCTACGCAATATTCTTGTGACAATGTCACACAAACCGTACCTACCTGGGTCTGCCAATCCTGTTGTCTCTAACAAAATGTAGTCAAATTTGCCTTTCTTCTGCATGAGGTTCTCAATAGCCTTCAAGCCATTGTCCCTTTATGAAAAGAGAAACATGATTAAGGAACAAACATAGTTGCATTTATTTATTTATAGACGTGTCACTTTCTAAATGAAAACTGAATCCCATCCTTAAGAGCTCCCCTTAGAAGGAAGCTTCCAGTTGAGGAGGCTTCTGTGTATCTTCTGCTCTGTTAGGCTGCTGCCAGGAGCATGGGAGGCACAACGGAGATGATTTTTACCTCCCCATCTTCCATTTAAATTGATTTCCTCTAGATGGACCCTTGAGCATCTAGAGAGGGCATGCTGGTAGGGACCGGAGAAGCTCATGTCCTGGCATACCTTCTCCCCTCCCTGCCATTCACCAGGACATCCCATTTTTCTTTCCTCCAACACTACATTTGTGACTTCATCAAGCAGCCAGAGTTATTTGTGGTGGCTGCAAAGGAAGCAGGGGAGGGGCACTGGATTCAGAGCTAGCCTCCAACCCAGGCTGTTGCACTGTCTATGGCCTCAGGAGGTAGAATCTGGACAATTCTATGGTCCTTCAGATGCTCTCTCAGGGACTGTAAGATTGCTACTTAGTAGCAAGAAATTTACACATTAATGTTTGCATTTTCCTAAGCCCCCTAATACCTTGCTTCTGTAATTATGGTTAAACAACCCATCCTAAGTTTACAAGTTTGTTGCCCAAATTTCAGTACACCTAGTGTTCTCTTGCATCTTTGTAAGAGCAGGTAATTGTTCCAATATGGTTCCTTTCATTACTGGCCCATACTGATACTGAGGCAATTTAGAACACCTTGCTTCCAACACACTTTTCAAAAAAGGTTCATTAAGTCAACCCATGAGTCATTTGCTAAGTCTTACAATATGAAAACTGAATGCAAAATCAAGGTTCTTGGTTTAATAAATATTTAATATTCTAATCCTTTTGTCCCAGCTGGTTCCTGCCACAAGAGAACTACTTAAGAACTATGAAGCAATCAGGCAGAAAGCTGAAGAATACACAAATTAGACATAAAAGAGCCAATTTTATGACATTTTAAAAATTCCCTTACTTTACAGAACAACATAGGCAACCATTTCTGAGCTCCAACCATTCTTCATAGAGTTCTCCACCTTGACTTACAGCTAAGGATTTTTCCAAGGCACTTCCTGAAAATATAGGAAAAACATTTTTGTAAAAAATTTGGGACACAGTTCTATGCATACTTAATACAGGAAAAAGGCATACAACTCCCAGCATTTCTCAGCTATTTTGTTTGCCTAAACATGCATACGACCTTACCTTTAATTAACAAAAAAAAAATTCTCAGTAAAAGATATGCCTAGATCAGGTTGCTCATCCTGTGCTCATACAGTCCAAGCTTGTTACTTTATATGCAAGAGAATGCCCTGCTTCACCAACTAACTGCAGAGTATGACTGAAAATATCCTAGCCTAAGTCCAAATCAAACTCTATTGTATATAGGCTGATAATATTTCAGCCACCTTTCATATTTCACTTTTGTGGCATAGTGGTTAGAGTGCTGGACTGAAACTCAATGGATCCAGGCTCTACTCTTCATTTGGTCATGACTTACTGGGTGACCCTGAGCCAGTAACTGACTCTCAGCCTTAGAGGGTTTTTGTAAAGATTTAAAAAATAGAGAAGTGGAACAGGATTAGGGATGGCGCTTTGAGTTCCTGGCAGGAAAAAAAAGATAGAAAGAAATAAACAGACAAAAGGGAGAGAGTAAAAGCAAGAGGAAAATCTTTGCAACAATCTCCTTTTCCAAACTTCTTTCTTAAACTTAACAAAGACCGTGGATTGGTGTGATATAAATGAAGATATGACAAACATTTTTTTTCAAATGAAATAATCCAAGATAGATCCAATTTTTCTTAGCAATTTTTCATAGAAAGTATTGTATAACAATGCCACTCTGGCTAGGCAAACAGTTGTAAAAAGAACTGTTGCAGTTATCCATCAGAAGAGGAGTTGCCTCCAGTGGCTACTGAAGTGGGGTAGGGGTAGAAAACCTCACTTGGATTACCTATGACTCTGCCGTATTCTATGGTTCCACAGACACTATCACAAGTAGCACAGGATTGCTCTGTCAGGCTTTCATATAAAAAATTCTTTTTTGTTTTATGCATATTTGTAGCTTTACATACCTTCCCCAAATTCATTTAGAATAACCGCTATCCTCTTGTTATGCTGTTCTGACAAAATATAATTAAGGAGAGTAGTTTTCCCAGCACCTAAAAACAAAATAAACTTTATTATGCTAAAGGGGAAAAAGCTTTTCTTATTATTTAGAGATAAAAATATACTTTCAAAGAATATTTTAAGGAAATTGATGATTAATGGCTATAAAAATAATTTTAGTTTCTGATGCTTTCCAAAAATATGGCTATGCCATCTTAATTTTTCATCAACAGAAAAAACAGATTGCACCAACTCAGTTTCAAAGTCAATTGTACTCCAAGTTGTACAAGTAAAATAACTATGGTGCCATTCACAAATAAATAATAATTTATTTACTAAGAATTTTCCAGGAATTTTTACGTGGGGTCCAAATGACTCTTCAGTTTTTAAGACATGAAACAAAAATATTGCAGCCATTACCATAATTATATTAATGCAAAGGCAGATGTGCTGGACATAAAAAATCCAAAATCCATATTAGTGTAATACCTTTATTATGCAAGCGTGTGAAGGAAGGGCTGAGGAATAGGAAACAAAAGAGAACATAATACTGAGCTCATGATATGTAAGGCAAAGCAGCATCTGCACCTTGCTGTCATGGGATCCTTGAGGACTCCTTGCTCCAATGCTTTAGCTCTATGCCGAGGTTCAAAACCAGAGAATCAGAACTGTGCTGGCCTGCCCTAACTTGACACTTTCACCTTGGATTTCATATTTATATAGGAAACTACATGTATGGAGAATGGGGCATGTTTGTCCCTGTGCAATGTTAGGACCTTTATGCAGTACTAGGTGTGCACTGTACAGTCTTATGTACAGATATGGGAAAGACTGCTGCAGTTTTGATTCCCCATCTCACATAGGATTTCAGCACCTGCATAAGACTCCTCCTTTTTCTTCTACTTCCAGAGGCAGACATGAACATGCTTGAGCTCTCTCTCTCTCTCTCTCTCAAATTGGATTCCTGCACTAAGCAGGGGGGTTGGACTTAATTGTTTAAATGATTCCTTATAGCATCCCACCCAGTCACAGTATGTAAGAATCAAATTCATAGTGCACAATGCATTTTTAAACAGACTTTAAGCTCCTTCTGTATAAGAGAGGACAGCAAAATTCACACATTTTATATAGTCTACATGCAAGACAAAAGAAATATAATGAATCCTTGAGGTAAGCTAAGCCAACAAAAACAAAGCAAAACTCCATGTAATATTAGGAACACTTCATTCTGATGCCCCACAGTGAAATTCAACATTTGACAGACAGCTTATTACCTAAATATCCTGTGATAATAGTAACAGGAATCTTAGAAGTCTTGCTAGATGGAATGTGGCCTCCTTCACGGTCATGCATTTCTGATCCCCTTATTGGAATCAACTCAGGGCAATCTTCCTCCTCCTCCACAGAAGACCCTTCCATCTTTTCCATCTATAAACACCTGTCAATGCAAACATGATTTCTAGAGGAACAGCCATGTTTGTCTCTTGTGGCAAAAACCACAAAGGCATGTGGCACAATGAAACTAACAAATTTATTCCAGCATAATCTTTTGTGGATGACATGTGAGAGGCCTTGTTCTGGATTTAAAGAAAAACAGGGAACAAGATAAGAAAAAAAAAAAAAGACTACTTCACAAGCACATATGATGTGTCCTCTTTTTACTCATCATACTGCAGTATTACTAGTTTCTAAAAAAGCTGGTTTCCCAACATTCCTCCATGATAAAGCATCAGATGCTCAGGGCCACTCAGATAGGAGCAGGCCTGTTTCTCAGTACTGTATTTTTCAATAACTGGATCAATAGGAATAGCTCCCCTTTACCTTTTTCTATATTACTGAATGGCTGTCATCCACTCATATGAGGAGTCAAGTATTGTATTAGAGCATTTCATTGCAATTACAGACAAAAGTAGACCTTTCTAGCATTGAGAGATCCCACCACTGTGGGATGTTCTGTCTCTACACACACCAAGAGGACACCCAAAGGTCTGGTTTCCCAACAGATGCTGTACACTGATTATAGTCAAAATATGGACTGGTTTCCCAACAGATGCTATATATTGATTAACCACTGCATGCTAAGTATGAACCCTGCAGGTTAGCTTTACCCACATGCAGAGTTAAAAAGCAAAGATCTAGCCCCAGCAGTCTTGGGTCCAATTGGCAAGGATAGCTGTAGCCAAGTCATTCCTTGGTTTTTCAGCAGGTGTGTCCGAAACTGCGAACGAGGAAGCCGGCTATTTCCTCACGGTGTTTCCCTTGTGTGAGAAACTTCCCAAAATAACTTCTGTGTGGGAAAGAGAAAAATATTTCTGAAGCACTATATGGATCTAGCACGACCTCCCGCAGCCTGGTTACCCTCCAATGATCGACAAGAACTCCAATAATGCTCCAGCTGATGCGATTTGTACTCCAACACAGCTGGGGACACCAGAGAAGGGAGAGCTGCCCTAAATGTACTATTCCAAGATTACAGAGCTACGCATACTTATTGCACTAAGTCCTATCGAACTCAGAACTTACTTCCGAGTAAACATACATTAGGATCGGGTTGCAAATTATGCACACGTGGTGTAGCTGTCAAGATAGTGAGGTTTGCACATTTATTCCTCCACCCCTTAATTGCTAGCAGCACTTACTAGTCCCCCTTCCTTCTACCCGTCGTATCACCTTCCGCTCTCCAGCTCCTCCTCCTCATCTTGCAACTTCCTACCTAAGCGCGCACGCGTGCCTAAGCCTCCTCCTCCGTGGTTTATTGGCGTGTGTCCGTCCTTCCCCCGGTTTACCGAAGAGCAGATATTTTACACTTTCCGGCTCCGACAACAACACGTCTCTCCGATGGATTGTTCCGCCTTCAGTTATGTCATACGAAACGTCATACTCGATGCGGAAACAGAGAGGCGGTGTCTTTCAGTGATGGGCCGGTGTGAGGAATTTATTTGATTGACAGACACGTTAAGGAGATAAAGGGAAGTGGGCAGGCGAGGGGTGACTGCAAGTAGCCTGTTCATCGTCGCTGATAGTTTCTATCACATTAAGATAGGACTGCTTCATATAAAGTCAAGCATGCACAAAGGCTGCCGTGGTCGCTATAAGAAAAATCCCCAAATCCATATAATGTAATATTTTGTTAGATCATCTGAAAGATTACAAAAGCTGTGCAAGCTTTTGAGATTTCCCAAATCACTTCATTAGGCAAGATACTTCCAAAAGCAGGTTAGTGTGGGAGGGGTACAGTAGGATATAGGAGAAAATAAAATACCAATTGGATGTTGTAGTGAGGTCGATAGGAGGAGGAGGAGGGTTTGTTTTCTGTCTTCAGTGCTTGTTGGCCCACTGGAAGTGAAAAGCTAGCAGACAACGGTTGATCCTCCATTGTGGAAGATAGAAAATGCAGGTATGAACTCAAAATTCTCCCATCTTGGACAAACCAGCCAGCTTCATTGGTTAGTAGAAAACAGAATTAGCATCACTCAAAAAATGAGTATGTGGGCCACAGAAGATTAGGGGCTTTCTCCTCTTGTTTCCCAAGAAAGTAATAACAGTGGAGCAGCCAATGGATTATCAATTTATTAGATTTGCCTATTAAATTTTAATACATTTTGTACCTCAAATTATATCAGAAAGTACTAGTTTTATTTGTAATGCATGTTGGAAGTGGGTCAAAACACTAGTGCCCCATCTCCAAAACTTTCTCACTATGACTATGCTGTGAATGTAGCATCTGTGTTACTACGTAAGCAAACAAAAATAGGTCTCCCCTTAAATCTTACTAGCTCAAATCAGTGAAAAGCATGTCACAGGGAAGGAAGAGATAAAGGTAGCAGGCACAATATGAGCAGTATATTAGATTCATTCATTCATTGAAATGTAATAAAATAGGCTTAAACTTGGTTATTAGAGCTGGGGTGAGATTTAAGGGGTTAAGTCTAAGTCTTCATGGAAAATACGGGTTTTAAGGGGCTCGAAGGAAGAAAACTAGCTTTGTGAAAAAGATCCTGAGTTCCTCTTAAAAATAGCACACCTAAAAGCTTTTCCTCATGAGGCCTCCAAATATTTGTAGTAAATAACATATACAGTTGCCAGCTCTCAGCTGGCTGCAGCTGGGAGTTAGGCTGAAGAAAAACAAGCTTGCAGGTTATGCTGAGAGTGACAGTAATACTGGATTTCTTGGAGTTCTTCTGCGAGAAAAATGTGAAGACCCCCTTCAAAGTTTAAAGCAGTCTTCCCAATCTGGCACCTGTTGGCATGACTGGCTTGAGTTGATAGGAGTTGTTCTGGAGGGTGTTGGAAAAGGTTAGTTTAAAGGATCATGATGGGGGGAATTGACTTCAGAGTAGGACCACTGCGCCACCTACATCCCTTTTCAGAGTAGGACAAAGCTCTCCATATCTAATCCCATGCTGCTTCAGTGACTTCAAGTCCATGCTTTTTCATCCCTGCAGCAGCCTGTATTTCCCCAGCCAGGCACTTTTGGTTGGAGCAGAAGGGTCCATTGTCTCCAGAGCTTTATCCATGAGCCAGCTTGGGGAGACCTGTGCAGCCTTTCTGCTTAGGCTAAAGGCTTCCTAACCCAAGCAAAGCTGTCTCCAAAGACAGCCAGGTAGGGTCAGGCACACCAGGGAGGAGAGATACATATGAAAGCAGACACCCATTAGTATATCATTTACTAGAAGAAAGTAGTAAATTAGAATCACCTGTTAGGACTGAGTGGATCCACATCAACACACATTGAAAACATTTCATCCTTTTTGTCCTGCCCCTGTATTTCTGTGAGCAAAAGAAGCCCACAGGCCCACATATTGAAAATTATCTAAGGTAATTAATTTACAGCAGGGGTCCTCAAACTTTTTCAATAGAGGGCCAGTTGAAAGGTGGCGGCTACATGCGTGGGCTGGTGAGGGGGGTCTGGGCACACGGGCTGGTGAGGTGTCATTCGGTGCATGTGAGGTGGCATTGGGTGTGCCTGGTGGTGGATCACTCGCTTGGAGATCTCCCAGCAAATACAAAACCATCTCCAAGCAAGCAAGCCACCACCTCCCTGCCCGCACTGCAAACCAGTGGCGAGCGCGTGTGCATGGGGGAGGCAGATGGCGGCTTGCTCACTCGGAGATGGTTTTGAACTCACTGGGAGAACTCCCAACGAGTCCAAAACCATCTCCGAGTGAGCAAGCCACCGCCTCCAGCCCGTGCAGTGAGCACATGGGCGGGCGGAGGGCAGCGGCACGGTTGGCTGAATGGGCATGGCGGGCCAGATCCATCCCGCGAACCGTAGTTTGAGGACCCATGATTTACGGTAACATCTAAGAGGCATGTATTGTTAAAAAGTAGGAAAATATACAACCATACAGGCTTATATACATTCTCATTCTCTCTCTCTCTGTATAATACATACTATAGCCGAACAGTGCTTGACTATTCTTAATGTTAATAGTATGTAACTTAAATAGTACCCTGTACGCCTAGTAAAAATAGTATATAATAGTACTTTCTTACTGTAGGGACTTTGACTGGCTTCTCTTAAAATACAGTATTCTGAGCTCAAAAGCTCAGATTCTGAAGATGAGCTAGTCAAAGAAGAAAAGAGGTTGGAATGTCTTACTGAAATACCAAAGTTAATGAGCAAGATTAACCAAGTGGCTGGTGAAAACCAGACCACTTCCAGGTTGTGGGGAGATATTATAGCACAAGGAGAGTCAGAGGAGGAATCTCCCTGAGGGTGTAGTTAGCACCTGTTGGAAGAAAAGGGAGGAAGGGGGATTCATCTTGACTACAACTCTTGACATGGGCAAGAGTGGATTCCACCAGCCAGAAAGATCACTACTTTGATGCATGCTACTTGTTAACTTTATTTTTATTCACTTTGCATCACATAGCCAACCTAGCACAATAAAGGACTGTATTTTAGAATTTAATATTGCCTTTATTTGCTAGAAAGAGAAAAGTAAAGAGATGTGGTCATGACAATTAAACAGAAAGTGTTCAAAACGTTTCATGTACATTATCTCAGTAATCCTTACTAACAGCGTATATACATTTTGCTTATCCCTGCATTACAGATGGAAATGAGAGACAGCAGTTTGCCAAAGGTCATCGAGTGAGAAAGGCTTTTTGGTTCACTGTTTAAGTCTCCTATTCCTATACTAAACTGAACAAACCTGCTTACGGTTTACAGCCCAGTCCACATTTGGAAGGATGTCTTTCTTCTTGAAGGTTTCCTTTAACAGAATCACTGAGCAAAGGGACACCAACCTCACAGATAAACAGGATAAATATCCCTTCTGTTTTAATTTGTGGATTGGCAGCCAGCAACTCTACTCTGTTCTTTATCTTGTCTAAGACTTTTCTGACCAGAATATTCCTCTATATGTTTATCAAATTATGTAACTGTAGTTAGACTATCCTCACAGAGTGCTTGCAGTTTAGGCTTTTATTGTGCAATTGCCATGCCACATTTATGGAATTTTACAGGAGGTCTAGATGACATTGTCTTCTGTTTGCAACCATTCTGTTTTCTCACCACTTTCCCCATCCTTTATTTCTGGAAAGAAAACCATTATGGAGAAAAAGACAGAATTGCAGAGTTCTGATTGAGTGATATGGGATGGAACCCTTAATTTGTACCAAATCACCCTTTCCTGTGTGTTTGTATGTGATAAAATTTATGCAGTAGTGCTTAAATAAAAAGGTATTTCAGTGTTAATTTGTTTTTCAAACTGATTTAAGCATTGATGTAAAATGGGAGATCAGGTGAGTTGTCCCTTCCATCTCTAGTTATGTCATGCTGTGGAAGCACCACTAGAGGGATATGCTAGTACAAAAAGTAGATAACTCATTGATGTCTGTAAAAAGCACTAATTGGGTTTTGCTGGGGAGGTCACAGTCTGGATGGACCTCAAGTAAGTTTACAAGTTGCAAAGGCTTTTCATCCATCTGTATGGAGCTATACTGCATTACTGCATCAGATGTTTTACGTTCCTGTTGATTTTGGCTTTGCCAAGTGAAAAAAGAGTCTATTGGAGCAGTACAAATCATAGAAGCCCCCATGGAGACATGACTACTTACAGACACTGCTTTGTGCGAGTGCTGCAAAGCAAGCTGATGGTACTAGTAGGAGCCAGTGTGGTATAGAGTACAGGAAAGGGACTCAGGTGATATGGGTTCTAGTCCCTGCTTAGCCATAGAGCCAGCTAGGTGACTTTGGGCCAGACCCTCAGCCCAGGCTACCTCACAGGGTTGTTGTTGTGGAGATAAGATTGAGATCAGGTGGAGGAGAATGAGGTAAGCCACTCTGAATTTGTTGTAAATAAATACATCTAATAATAAATAAGCACTACTCTATACTCCTTGAGGCTACTGTTACATTAGATCTGTGTCTGAATGAAACCATAGGACTGGGCTTCTCATTTTTCTTTACCATGGACGTGACAAATAATTTTTACTGGAGGTAGAAGATTTTTTTAAAAAGTCACAGTTCACTGTTGCTACATGCATTTTTTCCCTATTTTCTAACATGTTTCATCAGGGGATAAAAATGGCTAGTTTGACTATTGGTAAAGCCTGCATGCAAAGATGACAGGAAACCAGAAAGTTACAAAAGCAGCTGAGTTCCTCTTTTTAATTCTGTTCAGTGAAATGCTTTAAAGAAAAGAAACTTGCAAAGTTTTCAGGTTCCCATTTTAAAATGTAAAAATAGTTTCTTTTAAAATACAGCTGAACTGGATTAATTCAATAGGGCTTTCTTTTTGTGCTGTTTTAACTGGGATCAGAAACTATCCCAGGGATCTTTGAACTGTTGAATTCCATGTAGTTCTGTGTGCTACGTATATAGCCTGAAGTGTCTGATCTTGCCTAATCTTGACCGCTAAATAGGGTTGGGCCTGGTTGAAATCTGAATGGGTGATTAAAATGTTGTGAACTGCCCAGAGAGCTTTGGCTATGGGTAGTATAGAAATGTAATTTAAAAATAAATACTACTATATTGGACTGTTTGGAACTAGTATTTTTGAGGCTCCAGCCTGTTCCTTTACTAAGTACTCTGCAATAATTCCACAGAGTAGTACAAAAAATGCACCCACATGTAGCCCAGAACAATTGCCACTAAATTCAGCATTTAGAGTGCCCATGAGAATGCACAAAAGGGCACCACCCACACAAGAAAAAGGAATTGTTAGCAGGCATTAAGGAACCTTGATTTGCAAAAATACGTACAGAAAAAAAGGCAAAACCTTGGAGGAAGAATTGAAGAAATTGAAGCTACTGGAGTATCTAGAATCTTGAACAACAACATTTTAGAATATACTGTCTTTTTTCTTACAAAGAACTCAAAATGGCTTTTTCTCCTCCTCCTGCTCTTATCCCTACAGCAACAACCCTGTGAGGTAGGTGAGGTCGAGAAACTGTGACTGACCCAAAGTCACCCAGTTGGCTCCATGGCTAAGTGGGAACTAGAACCCATATTGCCCAAGTCTCACTCTTAGCCTCTACACCACACTGACTTGTTTTGTTGCAAGTTGCCCTTATCCTGAGTCTATTTCTTCCAAACTCAAGATTACTAGGCACACATTTCATTGTGTGGTAAACAGGTGGGCAGAAGGCAAATTGGCTTCTATTGTTAGGTCCCTGGATGGTTTGCCATATAATAGCAAGGATATCTTACTTCCGACCGTTTAATAATAACATCAACAAAATGACAAACCCACACTCACCAGCCACCCTAAATTACAGGGCTGGTAAACAAAAACAACTTCTTGGACTCAGAATTCTTTCATTTGAAATGTATGTTGTTCCTGTCAGGCTTCACTTGATGGGTCCTGGGGTTCTGGTGAAAAAAACAAGATTCTGAAAGCCTGAAGTTTTTCTCTTCTGCAATACAGATGTGCCAATTACATCATTAAGAACAGAAACAGCCATGCTGCATCAGACCAAGGTCCATCCAGTCCAGCATTCTGTTCGCCTGTAGCTTATCAGCTGCGTACAGGAAACCCACAAGCAGCTCCTGCGCATGTTCCTCAACAATTGGTGTATGCTGTCATACTGTCTCTGATACTGCAAGTAGCATATAAAGGCATCAGAAGTAGCCACTGATAGCCACCTTCTACATAATGGTGACCATCACTAAATCTTCTGGTAGTGATTTCTGAAGTTTATGTGTTATATGAAGAAGTACTTCATTTTATCTGTCCTAATTTTCCACCAATCAGCTTCATGGAATGAACCCAGGTTCTGATCCTTTGAGGAGAAAAATCTTTTCTTATCCACTTCTTCCATATTATGCATAATTTTATGCACTTCTATTATGATTCCTCTTACTTTCCTCTTCTCTGATCTAAGTTGTACCCAGGGGAGTTGCTCTTTCCTGATATTTACGATATCCTTTGTTGGGTGTGGTGATCAGAACTACACAGTGTTCCTAGTTTGGTTGCACCATAGATTTGTATAATGGTAGCAGTTTTACTTTCAATTCCTTTCCTAATGAAGCCTAAGCTGAAATTTGCCTTCTTCACAGAAGCTGCACACTGCATTGGCATTTTAATCAAGCTGTCCAATACAATCTCAAGATTGCTTTCTTGGTCAATCTCACCAGCTTATTTTCTAACAGTGTATATGTGCAGTTTGGTTTTTGTTTGTTTTGGTTTTTGCCCCACTTGACTTTCTGACAGCAAACAGCATTTGCCATACTTGGAGAAATCCTTATGGAGCTCTTAGCAGTCTGTTTTTAATTTAGTCACTCTAAATAATTTGATGCCATCAAAAATGTGCCCATGTCATTGCTCACCCAATTCCAGATCATTTATGAAAAAGTTGAACAGCACTGATCTTAATACAGATACCTGTGTAGCCCTACTGTTTCCATCTCTCCACTGGGAGAATTAACCATTTATTCCTACTCAGTTTTCTTTTTTAAGTGGTTCACATGAGGATCTCTCCTTTTATTCCATGATAGCTAAGTTTGTTCAGAAGTCTTAGTAAAAGAGTTTATGAAAAAAATCTTTAGAAGGTCTAAGTAAACAGTGTCTATCCTTGTCCATATTTATTGACAATGTCAAAGAATTCAAAGGGCACAATATATTGGGCTGCAGCCTCAAAGCTCCTAAGTCTCCAAGCTCAGAAATGTATGAATATCATCTGTGAGAAGTGATTTACATATCTCTGCACCACCTGCTTCACAAGTCAACTAGACAGTTTCAATTGCCTTACTGTAGTGCTTTGGACAGGGAAGATGGGATTTATCATATCCTGGCACTGTCTCCTCTCCATCCTCCCCAGGACTCCCTTTATCTAAGGTCAAATGAAAGGGTCAGGGTATAAATGTAATATAATACTTCTGAGTAGGTATACTTGTATGTTAGACTAGGATGAATTATTTGTGTGTGCATGTGTAACATGGTGTTTGTGTATCTATCACACTTTTCTACAGTGCAACTGCAAAGCTATACAGAGATAAAAAGCATACTGAAAGGGCTGAAAGTAAACTTGCTCAGTAGAAATCAGTGGAAAGAGTTCACAGTGGAAAAGGGGCTGGGTAAAATAGTATTATTTAGTGGTTGACACAAGCAGTTCAATTTTATAAGGATAGTAGAATTTTCAGGATGCTGTAGCTGCAAAACCATTATTATTGTCTTTAGCAACAATAATAACTAATACCCATGTAATTGTTCAGGAACTCACTAGATGGCACTTCAGACTAAATATGACTTTCTCCATTACAAATGATACTGCTTTCCTATTTTGAATTTTTATTTCCTCTTTGAATTTCTAATTTGCTAATCATTTTAGGGTTTTCTTCTTTTTAACTTACTGGCTGTTGCGTATTAGTAGATTTTTAATTTGTAAAGACTTCCTTGGCAGTAATTCCTTCCAATTAGTTCCTCTACTTCTGAACTTTTACAGTATCTGGTACAAAACAATCGGACTATCCATCCTGTGCATTTAAAATCAGTCTGCTGCAAACATTCTTCACTGCAACCTATTTTAACATGGATCTATCCATTGCTTTCCTAGGTAGCATAAGAACATGAGAAAAGCCATGCCGGATCAGACCAATGGCCCATCAAGTCTAGCACTCCATACACATGGTGGCAGACCAACCGCCCACAGGATCCCTCAAGCAGGATGGGTACAAGACCTCTATCTGCCCAAGCTCCTCAGAAACTGGTGTATGCATAGTAGGCCACCTGTCCAGGTTATTTAAAAACCAGGTGGTTTATTTTTACTCTATTATAGCCCAACAAGGCTCATAATTGTGACATAAATTATACCAAAACTATCTTTATTTATCTTAACTGATTCACACTGAAGCCAGTACATGACTATTCAGAAATAAGCCCCACTGAGTTCACTGGGACTCACTGCCAAGTAAGTATTGGATCATAGCTTCCATATTAAGTCCAGAAGTGTCAAAGGATGAAAACATGCTGTTTACGTATCTTCGCTCACCATCAGTGTTGCTGTGCAACGGGTGAACTCAGTGGATGAAAGCAAGTCCTATTATAACGAGAGCAAAATGAGTGATGCACTGGAGCATAGGAGTGAATCAGGGTCAAGACAAAAGGCTCAAGACAGACAGCCCCAGCTGCTCATGTGGGTTGCAGTGAAATACTTTGCATCGAAGCAAAAAACGTATCAGCACAGACATTAATTCCAATCTGTTTTTATTTCCATTCTTTCCTTCATGTTGTGTGAAGTGCAACATAATCGCATTTCATGGCTGTCCTTTGTAGTTCCTTCAAATAGCATGCTAGAATGCATGCATAATTTGCTCACAACATGCCCAGATTCGTTTTCATAAGATGTGATTAAGCTGTTTTCATTTGTCTAATAAACCCTTCACCTCTGTAGTTGCTACTCATCCCCCGGCCGGCACAGATGCAAAATACGCGTTGTGTTGATTTGTGCTGAAAAGGCATCGTGCAGCTGTCTCAAAATGTCTCAGCAATCATCAGCCTGTTTCCCGGGGAGACCTCTACTCCAGTTAAGAAGGCAAATGATTTTTCTTGAATAGAAACCTGAATCTTGTTCCCGGAGAATCTTCTCGATCCCAGGGGACCGCACCGCTTCGTTTCCAGAAACGGGGTTTCCCGCCGCAGGCGCAGACACTTGCTGGCGCTTGATATAAGTGCAAGAGCGACAACTACTGAATTCACCCCGCTTCTTAACTGAAGGAAGTTTACCAATCGGCCACAGCCTATGCAAGTTCGATGTGTTATCATAAATTTCCGTACGACTTGTAAACTGATGCCTGGGTAAATACCTCGAGATTGCAAGAGCAGTAGATCTCTACCCTCGTTATCTTTGTAAACGATGATGCGGAAAAGTCCGAAACTAAAATAGTAAAATTTACAGAGGTTTCTTTTTAAGAGTTTCTCATTATATGCGCGAAAGGTAGATCTTAGCGCAGCGTGGTTAGAACACCAGGCCATTGTTTGGCATTTGGCTTGTAGCCAGGTTCACACGCGGGCGATTAGAATGGAGATTATATACGCCGCAAAAGGAAATGACTAGTACTACATTGGGGTACCATTTTAAATTTTGTTTGTTTAAAGCTTAAACAAGTCTTTTCAAACTTGAGCCTTAAAATACAAGAAACTTGCACTTCAGGAAAATCTGCTTTAGCCCAAACTGCCCCTTCCTGTACTAATTTTTACGGTTCATGAATTGTTTGTTTTTCCTTATGCAGCACTGAAAAATAGGAAAACCCCGCCTCGCTTGTGGTATGAGTGGTACAGCGTATCCTACCATCCCAGGACTGTACAACCTCATTCAGCTCCGGGTCTAGTCCGGTCCCAGACGACCTCGCTCATTCTGTCATGACAGTAGAAACGCAGAGAATTCGTGCTCTGTCTTCAAATGGAAGGCGACCGCCAGTAACTTACAGTAGCTGCTGCTGCTCCCTCCCCTTGACTGGGGTAATTTCGATCAGGAAGGTTGAAATGCAGAAGTTTCTCCCCCGAACTGAGAGATCACTCTCCTGAGCAGGATTTCATGAACATCGGAGACCCTTTGTGGAGCTCCACCCGCTTTTCCCTCGCAGGAATTTGATCCGGAAGAAAGTCGCTGTCACACAAACAAAACACACCTGCATGGCCACTTTGCCCAGTTCCGATAGGAGAGCATTTGCTCTGAAAATTAACAGGTAAGTGTATTTTATTGAATTTGTCTTCCTTCAGCTGTTCGTTGGCAGCTGGTTGGGGCAGTTGGTGCTGGAGTGCCTGTGAATAGCGAGTTGAGTGTTTGAAGACCCAAGTGGGCAAACCCCGTGAAACCAATAAACCCATCCATGCCCCCCTTTAAGAATATGTTGACCATGATGCGTGCATTTCTACCAGTCTGCCCTAGTCTGGTACCCTCTGGTTCCATTAGACTACAACTCTCAGTCAACTCTCACTATTCTGGTCTTATTCATCTGTTACAGTTTTATCCTGCCCTTTTCCTTCTTGCAAGGAACCCAAAGAGGCTGACATGTTCTCCCTCCTCTCCATTTATCCTCACTACAACCTAGTAGGGTAGGGTAGGCTGCTAGTCAGTGACTGGCTCAAAGACACGCAGTGAACTTTGCAGCCAAGCTGGAACTTGAACCCAGGTCTTCTGTGGCCCAGGTCTATATTACCTCTGTAACACTGGGTTGGATTGTTGACAAACTGCTGTTTTGCCTGCTTTGGAAACCTCAAGTTGTGGAAAAAAAGATTGTATAAATGGGTTATTTCTGTAAGAAGGTATTGACTTGGTAGAAAATTTTTATTGCTCTGACAAATAGGACATGTCATGTGCTGGGTCAGAACTGTTTTGAGCATGTTTATAAAGTGCAGTGAACTTCATACATTTATGAATAACAATACATTTTCCCCTCCCCTTACATGGGTTTGGGAATGCAAATAACTTACTCTGGAATAGTCCAATAGGATTCTCCTGTGACTAGTCTATATATTGTATCCTATCGTTCTCAATTGTAAACAGAGTGTGTAATCTACAAAACTGCGCTATTTCCATTTTTAAAAGTCCCCATGAAAATAATTAGAGTAAGCCTATTAAGATGCAAGCAGGACAACATAAATAATGTAGGGACTGTGGTTTAAATGTGTCACATTCTCTACATGCCTTTAAGAGCTACACAATAGCTGGAAAGTCAGCAGGCACAGCTTTCCTGGGTATGGAGATGTTGGGGTGGCTAGATTCACCTGCTGCATATCTGGCTGACTGACACACACAGGTAAGGCTCAGGAAGTAGCTAGCAGCAAGAAAGGTTCCAAAAACTTCTGGTTACTTTAGTTCATATTTGATATCTAACATTACGTTCCTAAGAAATTCTAACAGATTTCAACAGAGCACACTTTAAAGGAAGAACATTTTTGTCAAGAGAAAAAAGGTATGGAATTATTACACATTCTGCAGTCCACATCAATTAATAATTTGTGGATGAACTAATTTAATATTTGAATACACCACTTTTTTACTTTAACTATGTGATTCTAATTATCATAACATTTTGCTTTGCAAGTATCAATCAGAAATAGCTTGCATAAACATGCTAAAATATTTGCTTCATAGTAGTCTTTTTAGAGATCATGACACCAGTTCACAAACCAGAGATTTTGGACTGAAGTTAAGATTCATTTATATTTGTAGAATACAAATACCTTCAACTATTCTTGTGTAACTGAGCTGAAACTTGAAGCTGGCTGATGTTTCCTTGAGGAATAAATCATGCTACTTGGATCAGACTTATATTTATTATTATTATTATTATTATTATTATAACATTTCTATGCCACCCCTTGCCGAAGCGTCGGGGCGGCTTACAACACAATAAGATACATTGAAATACAATAGAACATAATAAATTACCAATAAATACAAAAATACAAAAAATACACTGAGATATAACAATATAAAATTAAAATTAACAGTATAAAATAAGTAAGTAAAGAATATAGGAGGAGGAAAGAGAAGGAAGAAGAAGTTGCCCTGGCCAGATCATATATTTTAACAATTAAAATGATATTGAAGTAGAAAAGGAAGAGAATGCACTGTGAAAATCATACCCCAATCATGTTGGCTGAAAAAATAATTTTCTTCCCACGCCTTTCAGTGCTTAATGGCAGGTAGGCAACCTGTGGCTCTTCAGATGCTTTGGCCTACAACTCCCATCAACCCTAGTTAGCATAACCAGTCATGAGAGATGGACATTATACATGAAAGTATCTGGAGAGCACACAACTTGACATCCCTAACTTAATGTATAGGCATCCTGATCCATGTAATGACAGACTACAGAGCCAGGGGCAGTTAGTTATTAATGCAGCTGAACAATATTTCTGTTGATAAGCATAGGCAACATAGCATGGATCCATTCATTACAAATCTTGTTATAGGGTGAAAGTCTAAGTATACATTAAATCAGTATAAACATCACACATTCTAAGAAAAAAGTCCTCCTGAATTCAGATCTGGCATGCAGGGTTAGAGTGCAAAGAGAACAATGCTGCTTAGTCAAGAATGCCTAAAGTTGAAAAATCTTGGAATCATTTTGACAGTGAAAGGAAAGCCAAGGCTTTTGTTTTGTTTCGTTTCTGGCTCACCCATAAAGTCACTGAGTGATTTTGGGCCCATCACTCATTCTCTACCTAGCTTACCTCATAGGATTGTTGCAAAGTTAATATGCCGAAGAAAAGGATAATGCATGCCACCTTTAACTCCTTGGACGAAGGGCAGGATATAAATGTACTGTCCCAAAAGCTTTGATTATTGGGAGTTATAGAAATGAAATAAATGATAACAAGTGAGATTAAAGGTTTCCAGTTTTTTGGAATGGATGTGCAGAGAAAAATTTAAAGGTACATTTCCCAATCAAAATATTTTTAACTGTTCCACATCTTTTGAGATCTTAAGAAAAAATGTTTCTGAACTTTGGTACAGTGGCTTCCAGTTATGCAATTGCAAACATGCCTTTAAGAGTTGCTGAGAACCATCTGATGCTGGTCTGCTTCATCTCAATACTTGATTGTGGATAAGTACTTTTAGCTTAAAATGGAAGCTTGATATAATAGATGCTAGGGACAAAATGAAAAAGGTTCTACAAAAAAGCTATAAAAAAGAGGGGGAAGTATTTCAGGGATTCATGAAAATTAAACTCGTACAGTTTAGTGCCTGTAAGTTTGGAAGCAAAGCAAAACCACAAAATATAAGGCAGTGGTTTCTACATACTTGGGAGATCCTCTAGCTATGTGGAATATAGGTTGATAAATTACAAGAAAAAGAATGAGGGAAATCCACCAAATTTGAGCACAGGCAAAGAACTGTGGGTTTTCACAACCTTCAGAATGATGTGGTGACAGGAAACAGGAGGTAGATGGGGGAATAAGTGGAATTAAATCATAACATCCTGGATGTATATGTATGGCCAGGATGAGGTTGGAGAGAATGAAATTAAAGGCCCCCTTCTGGGCACTATATAGGGATGACAAATTTTCCCTTTCCCACTATGCAAAATCAGTAGATAGTGATGATGATAAAGTTCTCAATCTTCAGACTGTTAGCTCGACCCAAATTCAAGTCCTCTAGGTGCTGTGTAATGCAGCAACCTAAAGTCTTGTGGGTGGGGAATATAAGAGTCCTTTCCCCCCTTTCCACTGAATTCTTCACTATGTGGCCTAAATAAGATTGTAAAATCTCTCATTCAGAACACCCCTGGGGAAGGATGCACATTTTTTGCCATTTGTATAGCAGTTGTTGAGTCTACTGGTAAATCCAAGGCTATTCTGGCTTTAGCTGATACCATCACAGTTCAGTGACTTTTGCTGTCCAGTTCCATGACACAGCACACCATTTCTGGGCAGGAAATCTCAAATAAGAAGGTTGTACGCACACTGTGTGGTTGCTGCCAGTCTTTCCTGTTTCCTCACTTCCACAAGATTTTGTGTTGTGAGTTATGGCTTGCATATGCAAGGGACCCTGGTGGATTACAACACAGCCACTTCCTATTACTCAGAGTCCAGTGTCCAGAACAAAAAGTTGCATGAGTGGCAAAACATTTCACAAAATATCAAACCAGCCCTATGAAAATAGTGAAGTCCCCTAATTACATTACCTTGCTGTCTGTTTTATATGCAGGGCAGACACTGATTACTTAGCTGCTAAAGAGAGAGCATGACAATGAGCAAGAGACAGTGTGGAAACAGACTGGTTAGTTTTCCTTTATGTAGATGTCTGGGGAAGTGTGGCAGCTTTCCCAGACTATCCCACAAACCATGAGATACCATCCAGTCTTCTTGTTCTGCTGTTATGAATGACATTGCACTAGGGCTCATATTGAAACAGAACTTTCCCATCTTGTCCTCATCTTTGCAGCCCTCTGGGGTCCCCGACACCCTGAGTGGATTTGGGAGAAGTGGTCTAGTTCCAACATGTGGATGTCTCACAGTTGGCTAGCTTCATTGGCTCGAGAGACCTAATTGGGTGGCTCTAGGAAATGTGTTTCACCAACTGTTCCCTCCTGCTGACAGAATGGTGTAATTGGATGCTGGTCCTGGTCAAGAAGAACCTTGAAAGCCAGCAAATAATGAAGAGTTCCAATTAACAACTTTGGTACTAAACTTTAAAGCATGTGAAGTTTCTGGATTCCCTTCAAAGTGAGCCCCATGTAAGCTCATTGCAGTGATCCAGCCAACACATTGCAAAAATACAATGATCTACAAATCAATATTTTTGCCTTGGATTTTTGTAGTACTTCCAGGACATTAAAGATCTTGGCATGATGAATTTGCAACATTTTTTATGTGGAAAAAAGGGATGAAATTACAAATAATTTTTCTAGCTTCTCCTGCTAATTAGTGAAATACTTGATTCGCTCTTTTGGATCCTTCTGGTTTTTTGAAGTGATTCTGATATAATTGTAGCCTTTATGAAATATCCAGTTCAGTGACATCAGTGGGAATATGTAATCCTCCAAAGTTGCCAGCTATAAAAGAAATTAATATAGGAGGGGTGGAAAGGTTTCTTTTCTCAGAGAAAGAATGACTGATCTACTTAAAAATGAAAGAGAACTGGAGACATTTATATTCAGTTCATGTTTGTCTAATCAAGTCTATTCCTTGGCACCATCCTTTTTATACAGTGCATTTTGGTGGGAAAGTTAGGTGATGGAAAGGTTCATTAAACAAAATGCTAATCATGCAGACTAACTCACTGCAATAAAATTATTTGGCTTATATTACGTTGGTTTTCAAACTATGCTGTTTATTGGCTGTTACGCAAAAGATGTGTATGTCCTGGAGGGATTTGTATGCCAGAATCTGGAAAAAGTTATAACTAAGTTTCCTTGAAGCCAATGGAAGGTAGCTATGTTTTCAGGGGCATTTAGCTGGATCAGGCCCAGATAAATAAAAAGGATCAAAGGATCACAGAGTTATTCTGGCAAGTCAAAGATTATTAGATTTTAATACACTTCATAATAGTACATTTCATAAACCCAATAAGTCTTATGGAAAATAAAAATATAGGTTTTGCCATCAGATACTCACTGTGGGTAACCTGGAGGCTAGAGTCTTGGACTTGACAGGAAGTTCAGATGATATATTCTCACGGAAACCAATTGTTAGATTTTTTTTTCTTGCTGTAGAGCTACATGGGAAATTCCAAATAAAAACTGTTCAGAGAATGGGGTAGGGGCATATACAGTAGTACCTTGGCTCACGAACGTAATCCGTTCCAGGACTCTGGTCGTGACCCAAATTGGTCGTGAACCAAGTTAAATTTCCCCATAAGGTTCAATGTAAAAAGGTTAACCATTTTGCAAATCAGAAAAATGTGAAGAAAAGTGACAACAACAAAGATTGCATCCATCTCCCCACCGACACCCAGAGCACAAGCATGATCATGGATGTGCTGCTGCATGAAAGAGGGGTGCAGCACAGCTCAGCCGTGGGGGAGATGGCTCAGAATGTGCCCATCTTTTGTGCAGGAGTACACCTGTGATCACGCACGCCTTCCCTGCACGAAAGCAACTGCGATCGTGGCCATCTCTCCACTTGGGGAGGGGGAGATGGCTGTGATCTTGGTTGCCACCCAATGCGGAGTTTGCGACCAAGTCAAAATTTTAATGAAATTTTTGTTTGTGACCCGATTTGTTCGTGAGCTGAGGTACCACTGTTGATGGGGGCCTTTTAGATAGCCTGGTCTGAGGCTGTATAGGACTTTATAGGCTATAACAGCACTTTAAATTGTACCCAGAAATACACAGGTAACCAATGATGCTTTGGTAATGGCAATAATGTGCTTTCTGTGACTGTTCTGCTTGATCACCTTTCTACAGCATTCTAAACCAGCTGCAATTTCTGAACAGCTTTGAAAATGAGTGTCACATAGAGCATATTTATTTATTTATTTATTTTTCGATTTATATTCTGCCTTTTTTCCTACAATGGTCTCAAGGCAGCTTACATCATTCTCCTCCTCCACCTTATCCCCACAACAACAACCCTGTGAGGTAGGTTGGGCTGAGAGTCTGTGACTGGCCCAAAGTCACCCAGTTGGCTCCATGGCTGAGCGGGGACTAGAATCCAGATCGTCTGAGTCCCAGTCCCATGCTCTTAACCACTACACTATACTGGCTCTCATATCATGTTAGTCCAAATGAAATATAATGAAGGCATAAGTTCTATGACAAGATCATACATCTTCAGGAACAGGTGCAGTTGGTACATTAGTCTCAGCTCTGCAAACACATTTCTAGCCATCACCAAAACTTGTTCATTCAGGTTCAGAGCCTAATCTAGGACTGTACATAAACTGTGGGCCTTTTGGTGGTAGTATAACTCCAGCATAAGCTGAGTCCCTATTCCCTACTCTGCCTTTCAGGTAAGCAAGAGCACCCTCCACCTTGTTTGAATTAAGATTCAATAAACAGATTCCTTGGATTTAGATGGAAAGGAGAGAGAGAGCTGTGAGTTATCAGTGGTACTGAATACCAAAACTCTGGGCAGTCTCTCCCAACAGTTTCATGTACATGTTGAACAGCATGCAGATACAGTAGAACTCTGACTGCACCACAGTCCAGTGGCTGTGTTACTCAACCAGAATCCCTCAGGAACATTTTTTGAAATCGCCTCTCCAAGATGAATCAGAAGCACCTTATACTAGTACCTCTCAGTTCCATCTGAGACAAACACCTCAGAAGGAACCCATAATTGATAGTATTGAAAACCGCTGAGAGTTCCAGCAGAACCAACAGGTGTGTTTGTGGATTGTCCACCAAAATGACCAAATCAGTTTCAGGCTGACTTGAAATGAATCTAGATAATTTTCCTCATCCCGAAATCCTAGAACTGAGACACTAACATAACATATACTGCAGTACCTCGCCTGAGAATGGTTGATTGGAGACTGGCCAGAATTATTCAAGAGTTCAGGAGGTTTAAATGCAAGAACAACATTCTTGTTTTTACAATTGCCTCTTTAAGGCAAGATGGAATCCTATATTGCTGTGAAGAGGCATCCTGTGGTACTTGTACCCAGTCAATAATTTTCCCCTCACCCCTTATTATAAGGCAGGAAGGGCAAGTGTTCACCAAACAAGTGGTAGGCCTCAGGCCTCCCAACAATCCTGTCCATATCTTTGCCCAGTACAAACTGAAAAGGACCCAGTATAATTGGACAAGCAGGGACCAAAGCTGTATCCACCAGACCTCTCTCAAGCATGGCATCAAACTTAGTATGAATGCCATTTCATTTTTTTCTACCAAGTGTTATACAAATTAGTTAAAACAGGCTATTTGTGGTGGTTAACTAGTTCTTGTAACTCTAGAGGACCATTTTGCTTTGTGGTTACTGTTGCATTTCTTGACTCCTTTAGACATAGGGTTAATGAGATTTTTCCTTCAATATTATCTGCTAAATTTATTTACATACATTTAAATTACCGAATAACTAAATTTCTCTGGACAGTTGTGCAATATGTTAATAACATGTATTATGTGTATTAAAAGAGTAAAAACAGCCCAAAGTAAAACTAAGGTAAAAGTAGTGGAGCATAAAAACACAACAAAAGTAAATTAAAACCAGTGGCAGAACATAATATCAAGAGCACTAAAAGCAGTTATTAAAATTCCTGAGGATAAAAAGTTCTTCAACTGGCATCAAAAAGATGATAAAATAGGTGTCAGGCAAGGTTATCTCAGAAAAGTGTTTCAAAAATGGGGTACCACCACTGTAAAGACGGTGTTGCCTATGGTCAGTCACCCACAAGCTTGGAGGAGAGTCTTAATATTTGGGGAGGCAAATATGACAGGAGGTATTTCTTCAGATATCTTTTTCAAGAAAATTGGAGATATGAAGGAAATGTTTCATGCAAAGATGGGCATGATAAAGGACCAAAATGCCAGGGACCTAACAGAGGCAGAAGAGATTAAGAAGAGGTGACAAGGTTACACAAAAGAACTATACAAGAAAGAGCTTAACATCCCTGATAACCACGATGGGGTGGTCACTGACCTTGAGTCAGACATCCAGGAATGTGAAGTCAAATGGGCCTTAGGAAGTCTAAGCAACAACAAAGCTAGTGGAGGTGACAGTATACTAGCTGAGCTATTCAGAATCTTAACAGACGATGCAGTTAAATTGCTACACTCAATATGCCAGCAAATTTGGAAAACTCAACAGTGGCCACAGGATTGGAAAAGGTCAGTTTACATTCCGATCCCAAAGAAAGCAATGCCAAAGAATGTTCAGACTACCGAACCATTGCACTCATTTCACATGCTAGCAAAATTATGCTCAAAATCCTACAAGCTAGGCTCCAGCAGTATGTGGACCAAGAAATACCAGAAGTACAGGCAGGATTTCAAAGAGGCAGAGGAACTAGAGATCAAATTGCCAACATACACTGGATCGTGGAGAAAGCTAGGGAATTCCAGAAAAACATCTGCTTCATTGACTATGCTAAAGCCTTTGATTGTGTGGATCACAACAAATTGTGGCAAGTTCTTAAAGAGATGGGAATACCAGACCATCTTGTTGGTCTCTTGAGAAACCTATATGCGAGTCAAGAAGCAACAGTGAGAACTGGACACGGAACCACTGATTGGTTCAAAATTGAGAAAGGAGTTCGGCAAGGCTGTATACTGTCGCCCTACCTATTTAACTTATATGCAGAGCACATCATGAGAAAGGTGGGGCTAGATGAGTCACAAATTGGAATTAAGATTGCCAGGAGAAATAACAACCTCAGATATGCAGATGATACCACTCTAATGGCAGAAAGTGAAGAGGAACTAAAGAGCCTCTTGATGCGGGTGAAGGAGGAGAATGCAAAAGTTGGCTTGAAACTCAACATTAAGAAAACTAAGATCATGGCATCTGGTCCTCTCATTTCCTGGCAAATAGATGGGGAAGAAATGGAGGTAGCGACAGATTTTATTTTCCTGGGCTCCAAGATCACTGCAGATGGGGACTGCAGCCAAGAAATTAAAAGACGCTTGCTCCTGGGGAGGAAAGCTATGGCAAATCTAGACAGCATACTAAAAAGCAGAGACATCACCA
>NW_025336087.1:50256645-50427240 GCF_004798865.1 Varanus komodoensis
CTGCAGCCAAGAAATTAAAAGACGCTTGCTCCTGGGGAGGAAAGCTATGGCAAATCTAGACAGCATACTAAAAAGCAGAGACATCACCCTGCCAAAAAAAAGTGCTTATGGTCAAGGCTATGGTTTTCCCAGTTGCAATATATGGCCGGGAAAGTTGGACCATAAGGAAGGCTGAACGCCAATGAATTGAGGCCTTTGAATTGTGGTGCTGGCGGAGATTCCTGCAAGTCCTTTGGACAGCAAGGCAATCAAACCGGTCAGTCCTAGAGGAGATCAACCCTGACTGCTTTTTAGAAGGTCAGATCCTGAAGATGAAACTCAAATACTTTGGCAAAAGAAGAAGGGGACGGCAGAGGATGAGGTGGCTAGATGGAGACACTGAAGCAGTTGGTGTGAGCTTAAGTGGACTCCGGGGGATGGTGGAGGACAAGAAGGCCTGGAGGAATGTCCTCCATGGTGTCGTGATGGGTCGGACACGACTTCACGACTAACAACAACAACAATTTTTTCAAATAATGTGATTTAAAGCTGTATACAGCTTTCAGGGTGGCAACCAGCACTTTAATTTGGGCCTGGTAGTAGACTGGCAGCCAACACAGACAGAAAATCACTGGAATAATATGATATCAGTTAGTAGTCTAGCAATCCCATTTTAGACTAACTCAAATTTCTGGACCATTTCAAAGGTCTCCCCATATATAATATATTGCAATAATCCAAACAGGAGTTCACCAGAACGTGAATAACTGCCACTATCCAGATAAAATTGTAGTTTGTATATCAACCTAAGGGCACTACTCTATTTATGTTTAGACTGAAAAAACCCTATAATTTGCATTATTCCCTGGCCAACCCCAGATGCTGGAGGATTTTTTTCTGTCTAAACTTGCACAGAATTGTACACTAAGCAGATACAACGTACTTAGTACCACTGAGGTCTCTTGTGCATCTAATGATGGCTCTTAAGAGCACCCCCAAAGAACAAACCTGCTCCCTTAGAGGGAAAGCTGCCCTCTCCGGAATGATTGGATGCTCCTTCGCTAGACACACAATAAGAATCTCTGTTTAAGCACATTTATGAGATTCTTTCCCAAAGTTTAAAATAATGCTTTGTCTTCCCGCTTTTGTATTTTCCCAGAAACTCTGAAATTCACTGGAGTTGCTTTGCTGTAAGCTCATTGATCCTTGTTTAGGTGGCTCATTCCTTCCCCCTTTTTTATATTTCAGGCATTCTTCTGCAGATATAAGAAGGCAATTTGTACAGCAACTAAATCCTGGACAGTTCCCTCAGCGAAGTCTTAGTACCCCTGGGGTGTCTTCTCTTCATCTAGTAAGTGTGGAGTTTGTTACACATTCTGTGTGCATCAGGGTTTCATGCCATGTGTGTAACCTCGGTGGGTTTATAGTAAACAAATGTAACTGGTCAGAGGAATGTAGATTCCAGATTTTATAGAATAGAGCTTGGGTATTTGATAGAGAACAATCTTGTGCATATTTACCTGGGAGCTTTTCCCTCAAACTCAATAGGGCTAATTTCTACTTAGACTATATAGAACTGCAGTGCAAGATGCAAATTATTCTTTGTACCCTACCAGGAGTTTAGCAAAATATTATTACCCAATGATAATGGTAGTAATCACTCAAGTGTCTGCTAAAGGTAAGCAGAGGGGAATTTTGAAACTGAAGAATTTAATTGGGCACAATGAGATCTTCCTACCTTCAACAATATTCTAGTTAGAATAAACAGCTATTTGGAGAGTGCAGTTTTTCAAAGTGAAACACTGCAATAAATAAATGCTTCCTGTCTACCAAAGCTAACCACCATCTCTTTACTTGCTTTTTTAAATCTGAGAAACTGTGGTGTTTAACTTGTCCTATCTGGGTGATTCACTGGAAGATTGGGGGAGGGTTTGGGGGTTTTTTTTTGAGCTGAAACCACTTCTGCCAAGAAGCTTACATTTTATTTCCTATACCCGCCATTTTACTGTTTACCACCAAAATGTACCTTGCCGCTGATTGTTCTGTACGATGAAGAAGGTAAGTGTTTTGTAACTGGTTTTGTATGTTTAACTTGCCTTTTGCTTAATAAATTATACTGACTAAAGATGTATAACAGTTCACCAGTTTCAGTGATGTTCTTTTTAACAGTTTATACCAAGCTCTCTCACAAATTTATTAATTCTACCCTATGAGGTTTCTAAAACTATAGAATTGACTACCCTATCATTTGAGAATGTAATATATGCACAGTCCACTTCAATGGTCAAAAATACTTCATTCTTGATTATAGTGTAGTTTGGTGAGGACTGCTATTTTGTTTGCAGAGCATATTATATCTTTAGAAAATAAACATGGCATGTACCTAGTTAAATGCACATTTAAATTGCATTTATTAATTCAAAAAAACTTTTGTAAACTCTTGTTATATTCCTGAGGGGCTGAAAAAGGTTGTAGTCCAGTCTTTAAGGTGCCACGAGACTCTGTCTTCTATCCACATGGTGCATTGCTAATGAAAACTGGTGAAATTCTGTTTTCAGTTATACATGGATAAGTCCCATTCTCCAACTTAAATGGGACTTAGCCTGAAGAACCAACTATAGGATTACAGGCAAACATTTCAAGTGAAAGACTTCCTGTTATTGCAATCCTATTGTCTCAAAAATAAGCTCCCTTAAGTTTAATGAAACTTCTTCCTAGATAAGTGAGTATAGGATTGCAGCCCTAGATAGCTTCCTGTCATTATACAGAAAACAGTTAAAAGGGGTACAGTTAATGAAAAGTGTTTATATCTTTAAGAGAGTGTAACTCTGTAAAAAGTTATATAGTAGAAGAATAGCCTCTTAGCCTGTATTCTGTCAGTCAATGGGACTAAAGCAACCCAACTCTTTCCAAGATTACAGACTCAGCAATTAGTTTATCTGAAGCACTTTAAAGCCTCGAGTAGCATTGATGAGGAAGAGTTTTGTGTTCACATTATTTTGGCAAGCAATGACAGATAATTAAAATAGATCTGCACACCTCTCCTCTTGCCACATCCTTTGAAGCATGTTAAAGAAATGTAACACAATGAGATGTAAATTTGTTTACTTTCAGTTTCATCTATGATTATTTGTAGTTACGCAAAGTTCCATGAAATGCTTGTGAAAAGACTTGAAAAACAGGCTCTCCATTATATGGACTAGTGCTCTACCGATGAAAACATTAATTGGCCAATTAAAAAAAATAAAATCCTAGAGAAAGGAAGATGCTTTATGTTGAGTTAAAGCCTTGGCCCATCTGGCCCAGTAGTGTCAACAAAGTCAGGCAGCAGCTCTTTTCCTAGCTCTACCTAGAGATGCCCAGGTTTGCATCAGGGACTTTCTGCCTGCAAAGCAAGGACTCCCCCACTGAGCGACAGTCACTCCTGAGAGATGGCCAGGGGCATTTGGAGCAGGATTTTGGTATGGGAACACATTCAAAAAACACACAAAATAAGAGAATTCTCATAGACATGGGCAGGATGCCTTTCTGTCACTGCTATGACCAGCCTGAACATCAAGTGACCTTCTAATCCTTGCCCTTTTTCTGGGTAGATTGTCTAGCTATCTCTAACACAGGTTGTTCATGCCATCTGTGCAAGAATATCTGTGGTATCATCTAACAACTGTTTGGGGATGGCCACTGGATATAAAGCTCTCTGTGCTTTAATCCCCTCTAACCTCATTGACTACATTTATTACTATCTAAAATATAAGAACCTAACAGTAGAATTCTATACATGGCCACTGAGTTCAATGAGACTTATTCCTAGATATATGTGCATAGGGTTGCAGCCTAAATGCATCTCAGAGCATGTTTAGGCAGAACAAAAAAGTCCTACTAATCCCAGCATCCCCTAGCTAGTGTGCTGTGAATTGTAGGGCTTTTTTCTGTCTGTATATATTTCAGATATCTGAAAAAATACACTGTTCTCAGCATTGTGGCTGAGGATTCCAATTAGCCTCTCTTGTTGCAGACACACATTGTATGTAGATTTGATATTGTCTTTAGATGGTTCACTATTTGCAGCATTTTCCAAGTCATTCTCCTCCATTTCTTCCTTTTTCATTTACTCCTCTGTCAACTGTTCCATCAAGACTTCCTAAGAGCACAGTAGACAGTGCTACATACAGGCTTAGTGGCTGACTAGGGGTTATGAGACTTACTGCATCTGAAAGCACATTTGAGTTGTAACCATAGTTCCTGATCTATAAAGGGATCTGCTTGGCTCTATTTATGGTATTTGAGTTTAACACTCAGTGGTGACATGATCATTGGATGCTATGACAGTATTCCTGTGTCTGGGGAAAAGTAAAAGGTATCATTTGTTTTCTTTCTTGTAACATTCAGCCTCAATACTACGATGCAGTAGAACCGGTTGATTTTGAAGGTTTCCTCATGATGCAGTTGAATAACTTAGATTCAGAACTCCTGCAGGAACTGGGTGACTTTCCTGAAGATGATTTGGAGGTGGTCTTTACTCAAAAGGAGCACAGGACCTTGCAGCCATCATTACCAGAAGAAGGGTAAGTAAATGGAAAGCAGGTTGAATGGCCCCAAATGTATACTTTCTGAGTCTGAAGTATTTCCCTTTAATGATGTGGTGTGTAGAGGTAGACTATAGGTATTCAGTAGGAGTGAATTGCCTAAAATTGGACAGTGGAATCTTTTGCTACTTACTCAAAGCTCTCTGTCCAGTGATTCTATAAAAAATGTCCTGCTGGGTCAGATCAAGGATCCAGCTAGTCTAACAATCTGTTCACACAGTGGCTAACTGTCTGCCCTTCCTCCAGGAATGTGTCCAGCCTCTTTGTAAAGCCACCCAAATTGGTGGCCACTGCTACATCTTGAGGAACTGAACTCCATAGTTTAACTATGTGCTGTGTGAAGAAGTAATTTTATCTGTTATGAAGTGCCCACTGATCACCTTCACTGAGTGACCTAAGTTCTAGTATTGTGAGAAATGTTTCTACTCCCTCCAGTTTTAAACCTGTAAATCACCACCCACAATAGTCAGCAGGTCCTCTCACAGGCACCTGGCAAGTTTCAGCAGGCTTTTTGACATGTACAGAGGGTGGCAGCAGGGAGGAATGGAAACAAAAGCATATGCATGCCTTCCACTTGCACAATGTTGGATATCATTTTATTTTTTTAAGTTGATCTTATAACGATAAATGCCATAACAACACAGAAAACACAGCTGGCACATTAAGGGCATAATTTATAGCTTTAGCTGCCTTTTACTACCTTTACTACCTTTTTTCTGATTAAAGTTGCCATTTGGTGCATACATATGGAGGCAAACATCTCACTAAATTCATTGGGATAAACATTACATGAATAAACATGTATATGATTGGATCATAAATAATTTCCCTGTAGATTCTTCTAGTTTGTTCAAATTATAAATTGGACTAGCAACTCAATTCAAGCATAAAATGAGGAGCCACCTTTCATGCATGTGCACTTTTAAAATCCCTAGATGCTTTGCTTAAGTGGTAAGACTCATCTTGTGATGAGATAAGATGGGAGGGGCCAGAGGTCAATGGCAGATTCCCTGCTTAGTAGGCAGAAGGTCTCAGGTTCAATCCTTGACTGCAGGTGGGACTAGGAAAGAACCTCCCCTGAAGTGCAGAGATCCATTGCTAGTCAGTGTTGACAATACTGGTCAATAAGACCTGGCTCAGTATAATTGGCTTCCTATGTTCTTGTGCTGAAAGCTTCAGTTATTCAGAAACAGGTGTGGCAGGGCTGAGTCATACAAAAACATTTTCTGCTCCATCCTCTTGAGTTTTCTCAGAGTTTTCATGTGTATGCTCTTCCCACTCTCCGTTTTAACATTCAGCATGGCAGTGTACCACCCTTTCCTAACATGCATAGGATTGAACCTTTAAAGTTGTTGAATGCTTCATTTCATAATAGATCTTTTTATTCTTATTCCAAAATAAGTCAGGGTACATTCAGCAAGGTTTGTTCTTTGTAAATTTTATACATGTAAAGTGGTGGAAGGGGAAGCAGTTTGCTGGCCTTTTGTGTTTATATGTGCATTGACCTGTGTGTCAACTAGCATCAAGATTCTGCTTTCTACTCCAGGACTTCACTTCTAATGATTCTCATTCTGGGGACAGGTCACTCTCTGGGACAGCCAGTACCTACTTAGATGATTAGGTAAAATGTTCAGCAGCTTGCCTTAATCAGAAAGCACAGAAGGAATAATTGTACATGGCAAGAGTAGCAAAACACCAAGAAAGAAGAAAAATAATGTGAAACTAGAAAACTGAGCAGTGAATATCCCTCTTCTTATACTAATCTCTTTTCACTCATGAGAATAAGTATTTCAGTTCTCAGCATACCCCAACCAGCCTTTACTGAATATGCTTTTTATATGTATTTTAATATTTACTTATTCTGGTTGGCTGTGTATTATCTTTTCTTGTTATAAATGGACATATTTAATAAAGTACATCATGCAAAATAACTTGGAAAACAGATTTGGATAGAGAACCCACAAGAGAAGTGCTATTTGCAACCAAATATACAAGGGTGTCTTGAGAGGTAACAGTAATTTTGGTATCCAATGAGTATCCACATTGCTGCTTCTTTCCAGGATGTATGCTTGTGGATGTTGATATTTTTGTTCCCTCTCTAGAGCTGAATTGGATCCACATGTCCGGGATTGTGTTCAGACCTATATTCGTGACTGGCTGATTGTGAATCGAAAGTAAGTTGCACACTGAAGAATGATCACATAGATATCCTATTTTTAGCGTGCAAGCTCATTCTTTCTGTAGTGGCTGTGTGTGTGGGACTGAAACACAGAGTCCCCCTCCCAAGGTTGTAGCACACAGGAGCGGGGACTCTGAGGATTCTTGTCTAAGGCCATAGGCATGTGCCTTAAAGTAATTAGTGTTTGTATTGTTTTAAACTATTTGTGCTTTTTATCTTGTTTGTTTATGGTTATGCTGTATTTTGATGTGACCTGCTTAGAGATCACTTTGATATCACTTTAATAAAGTGATATCAAAGTATTATAAATTAAATAATATTATTTGCATTGATAGAGGAATGTTAAAGCCTGTTCTTTTGACTAGTTCTGTAATTAGTCAAGAAGTAGGATACTTACTGTCTTATCATATTTATATTTATTACATTTATATCTTTCTTCAAAGGAACTCTAAATGATACACATGATCTTCCTTCTCTCCATTTTATCCTCACCGCAGCCTTGTGAAGTAGGTTAGGTTGTGAGTCAGTGACTGGCCCAGAGCCACCTAATGAGCTTCATGGCTGGGTGGGGAATAGAACCTGGATCTCCCCACTTCCAATCCTACACTTGAACCGCTATACTACACTGGCTGTTCAGAATATACAGTAGACTCAGTCCACAAAGAACTACAGGCAGTTAGTATCGTGTGCCATAGTTTGATGGGGATGCCTTGGAAGTCTACTGGCCTGTTCAAGGAGCATTCCTGTGGAGGCATGATTTGTGTTGAGCAATATCTCCTAAATGAATGCAATTGAGGGGAGGATTCCATGACTTCTGTGATGGCAGTAATCTTCTTTCACGCTGTTGCATGGAGGTAGCTCAGGCATGGAGACTCAGGAAGGAACTTCATGTGAATTTCTCCTACTAGTCAAGGCCTTCCACATACTCAGTGGGCTCCTGTGGGGGCCACTTGGTGGGCAAGTGTTAACCGGATTTCAGTCGGTTGGCCTATCCTTTGCAATGATTTTTTTTTATTTCACAGAAAAACATTACTTGGACATTAGAGCTTCCTAATAAAACAATTCAGAGCTCTTGGCTTTCGTCCAGCGTAGTTGAACACGCAATCTTATGCATGTTGGTTTTGGTACTAGCATAGAGTCCTAACCAGCTAAGGACACAAGTCCTGGAAGGATTGCTTCTCCCAGCACTAACCAGTCTAGGTTTTAAGGTCAACAGGGGAGGTTCTGCAAATGGGACCTCTGAGAAGTCTGGCTCAAGGGGCGAACAAGTGAAGCAGGGCCTTCTTGATAGTAGCTCCATAATTACAAAACTCCTTCCCTGTAGAACAGGGATAGGGAATCTGTTTTGACATGAGAACTGGGCCAAGGGTGTTGCAGGCTACATCTCAAAGTGGCATGTGGTGCCACAGTATGATTAGCTGGCTATATACACTCTCATACCCTGAGCCTTCCCCATTGCAATCAAGATTTGCAGTAGGAGAAGGATGGTTTTGGGGGAGAAGGGAAGTCACAGATTTGGGAGAAGAGAGTTAGCCCTTTCCTCTCTAGCAGCCATGCCCCTGAAAATGCCTCCTGCACTACAGTTAGCTCCCCCTGCCACAAAGCCCCTAGTGGCCCCAAAGAGGACTTTTTAAAAGACTGGTTACAGCAGGGAAGGGGCCATTTTTTGAGGAGGATGGTCATGGGGTTAGGGATGGGAGGATTGACCTCCCTAGAAACCACTTACCCCAAAATGACCCCCTTGTTGCAATTAGGTTTAGTGAGGAAGCACCTCTTGGAAGCAACAGAGACTTAATGCAGTATGGGGGTGGAGCAGGGAAACTGCAGTATTTTTATTCAGTGACCCAGGCTACAGCATGAGAAGGTGATGGACTATGGGATCTTCCTATGGGCTGACAGTTACCCATCCTTGCTGCAGAGATTTGGTTGGTTCCCACACTGTTTGTGTTTAGTTTGTGTTATTACATTTTTGTTGTTGGTTTGTAATTTTATTTATTTTTCCAGAATTGGTTTTAAAGCTGCATTTTTTGGAAGGGGGGCTTATTAGCTGCCCTGGGCTCTTTCAGGAGGAAGGGTAGAACACAAGAATGAGAGGGAGGGAGAAAGAGATCCAGGTACTAGTCTGTATTCAGTCATGAAACTTGCTAGGAGACTTTAAGCTCAAGCTCAACATACCTCACAGGGTTGTTGTTGTGAGGATAAAATGTCACTCTGTAAGGTACCTTGGGTTCCTCACAAAATGAAAAAGTTAGCATATTTATTTATTTATTTATTTATTTATTTATTTAAAGCTTTTACATCCTGCCCTTCACAATGTCTCAGGGTGGTATACACACATTGCATTCACATAAATGCAACAAAATAATAGTAATTAGTGATGGTTGGTTATTTTTTTATCTCCACATAATTTTACTGAAATCTGACTGGTTATTTTTATTGAAGGACCCAAGGAAATAGTGAGACATCTTCCTTCACGAAAAGGGGATCCAGAAGGGACTTCCACAGAAATCTTCAAAAGCAGACGTTTGAATCTGAAATTGTGGATTACAGTGATTATCAGGTATCCTTTACCATTGCTATCTATAATCTATCTATGGATCTATCTGTCTGTTGACAATGGCTGAGCTGAGTTAAAGGGCAGGGATAGAACTAATCATCTGCTAATTTTCTGTTCTTGCTGGCATGGCAGTGCATACTAAATATTTAATGCATCATTTGTTCATTACTGAATAAGCTAAGATCCGTGTACGTTCTCTTCTAAGGCCTAATTTATTTGGAATTTTCAATATGAAACTGGAGGTCCAAAAATACTTATTTTTTTTTCTTTAGACATTGCTACTGTAGTAATAGCTACATTTAACATTGGTAAACCGAAGTGTTTTGCTGTATTTCCTGCTTCATGTTGTATTTCCTTGGCTCTTGGGCAGGCAAGTTTCCCGCATTTAAAGGTCCTCTGTGATGACTCTAGTAGAGCCACACTGACCTCTGGAGATTTCGATTTGCGCAGTTTGCAACCTGATCATCGTCTGCCAAATTTGCTACAGCATGTGAGTGTTGAAGAATTTCAGAAACAAAATGAGGAAGCACGGCAAAACAACAGGCCTGCAGAATTGTTTGCCCTGTATCCCAGTATAGATGAGGTGAGGCACTTATCTTATGGTACAATTATTTTGCAGTCTTACATACTTTAAAAATGGAACATCCTGTAAAGAATTAAGATTCTAACCAGTGTTAACTGTGGAAGTAAACTGCCTTCATGTACTTGCTTCTGAAATGTAAACTCTTTTCCTTGAAACGTCTTAGCCCCTTACTCTGTTTGACTTGTTCTGCTTGTGTTAACTTCACTGATGCAGCGGGGAGTGTTATTTAAGTTCCTTGAAGGCCAGTGTGGTGATGTGGTTAAGCGTGGTGAATTGGAACTCAGGAGATCTGGGTTCAAGTCCTCACATGGCCAAGGGAGTAACTAGGAGACTTCACTTGACTTAGCCTAACCTTCACAGAGTTGTTATGCTGATAAAATGGAGAGGAGCAGCAGCAAACAAGCTAACTTGGTTCCTTGCAAGAAGAATGAAACATGGGATATAAATGTGGTAGTAGTGATGATGATGATGATGATGGATCATCATGGGTTATTAGATTTAAACAGCCCTCACATTGTCCTGTTAGAGGGTTGTTTAACCCTTGAATAACTCACAATGGACAGGTTTACACAACTGATTTCAATCCCTAACCACCCTGATCATGGGTTGCCTGTTGTAAGTGGCAGCCACACGTTTGTCATGCACCACAGCTATTGAGAGTTATATAACCCTCAGATGAGCCAAGTGTGTTGTATAAACTGGTCTGTTGCATTTTAGAGGAACCCTGGTTGACTTGGGCTGCTCATGTAGCACCGACATTGACTGTATAGTACAAGTGCATAGAGATTCTTTCAGCTGCATCCAGTTACATAGAATCACAGAAACAGAGTATGTCAGAAGGGGTCTCCTGGGCCATCTAGTCTGACCCCTGGCACCAGCTGGCTCCACTCATGACATACCTACCATGTGCATGTCCAGCCTATCTTTGAACACCCTCACCGATGGGGCTTCAACCATCTCCCATGGAAGCCCATTCTGTACCCTTGGGTCCTAACGATCAGGAAGTACTTTCTGACATCCAAATTGAACCTTGGTTCCCTGAGCTTGACTCCATTGGAATGCATCCTACTCTCCTCTGCAGGGGAAAATGGGTCTCTACCCTCCTCTGTGTGGCACCCTCTCATGTACCTATAAGTCGCCAAAAGATCCCCTCGGAGTCTCCTCTCCTCAGGCTGAAAAGACCTAGCTCCCTCAGTTTTGCCTCATACTGCTTTTAATGCAGGCACCATCCTTGTGTTCATACACTGCACCCTGCTACCCCTTGAAAACTGAAAACACTTACATAGTTTGAATCATTATGATTTTTGGCAGCCATATTCAACCAGGAGCAATGAAAAGAAGTGATTTCATTCTAGAGCCAGGGTAGTATAGTGGTTAAGAGTAGAGGAGTGGGACTCAGGCAATCTGGGTTCTAGTCCCGGCTCAGCCATGGAGCCAACTGGGTGACTTTGGGTCACAGACTCTCAGCCCAGCCTTCCTCACAGGGTTGTTGTGGAGATAAGATTGAGAGCAGGAGGAAGAGGAGAATGACACAAGTTGCTTTGAGTTCTTTGTAAGAAAAATGGTGGGATATAATAAATAAATAAATGTAAATATAATACTGCAATACTCAGTATAATAATATCTGTCATGCCTTCTCTGGTTGAGAACATAACATGGCATTTAAGAATTTGAACTGCTGACAGTGACTCAGATGCAGTTTATACATTCAATAAATAATAATAAAGATTCTTCCAGTAGTTCAGGGGAGGTCTGTTGGCTTTGTTTGGGGTACCTGTATGTAAATATCTTGCTATACATTAAACTGTTTTTTGTATGCTACCTATGTTTCATTTGCCTGTGTTGCACCTGATAGCACAAAAGGTGCTTCAGCTACAGTTAAATAATTTCTCTATATTACTGTTTGATGATGATGATGATGATGATGATGATGCCTATTTCCAATACTGGGAAGTAATACTATGTTTAATAATAGGAGGATGCTGTGGAAATACGGCCAGTGCCTGAATGTCCCAAGGAATATTTGGGCAATAGGATACTGGTAAAAATACAGACACTGAAGTAAGTAAGCAACTTCTGGTTCCATCAAACACATTTGCAGGGCTTGACATAGTTTTCATCATGTGACCATCAGAGGTTGAGACTAGTTCTGCATGTGCAGCAGAATGAGGAAGATACTGGAGCTGGTAGAATGGACTGTTCTACTTCAGATACCAAGTGCAGGATCAAATTTATGAAAGCTTCCCTTTTTTTTAATCCACACAAGCAAAAAGCAAGGAATGTTTTACTTATAGTGGGAATATTTTAAAATGCTTTCTATGTGCAGCCTGAATTGGTACTAACAATTGTTACCTTTGGACCCTTCTACTTCATTCCTACTGTCTTGTAGTTCATGTGTAAATCCAGCCTGATTCTCTTGCAGGCAGCAAAATATTTATCATGGTAACTTTTCACATTTGTTTCTTTTTTGCATTTGCAAGACCCATCAAGGTAGTATTTTAAACTGGTCTTCCAAGCATGATTTTGGGTAGAGCCCTGATAATTTTGATTCTGTGAAGGCCAGGAAGAGAAGAGGAAGTAGAGAAACAATTTCTTCATTTTGCATTCATTTGTTTTTTACATAGTATTGCTGATGTTTATACAATGAGGAAACATTGCCAGTGTCCTGGTACTAATAATCCATTCTGTTCTAAAGAGGATAAATTAATTCATTTTCCTGAGTTTGCTTTAAAATTGCCAACACTGACAACAATTATATTAATTTCTGAATACACGCTCTTTCAAAAAAACAGACATATTTGCAACCAACCAAAGATGATCTCAAATGCTATGTTACCATTTGACTTTTTCATGGTAAAACAGCATTTGAGATCACCCATCATCAAAGAGGTGTTCCAAAAATCCATATATTGGGTTAGCTCCTACGCATTCAGTGAAATTCTGCTTACTTTGGAGGAAATTTTCTTTCACTGATTTCACTTTGCCTTTGCATCTCTCTTTGCCTCCATGAAAAGCTGCTCTGGTTGGTTGGAGGTACTTTTGGAACAGTGTGAGAGGTGGCACTGTGGAGTGTAGGGCAAAGGAGCAATTGGCAGAAATTGGCACCCTTCCCCCTTCCCCATCTGGAAGCCTCCTCTCAATCCTAGTTCTGTCTGTAAGACAAAAGAGCTTTTCTCTTAACAGAGAAGCAAATCTGCATCCATCCATTCAGTGTCACTGTTATTAGTATTAATATTCACTGCCATCAGTGTGTATAGCAGTGAGGTCTTACAGAATTACATAGGCAAAAATAGCCAGGCTTTTGCTCCCATAGAGCTTGCACTCTAGACAGCGTGAAAAGCAATGGAAAGGGGAAGGACAAAAGAAGGGTAGAAAATGCCTAAAGCCTGGAATGCTTCCCAAGAAGGCTTTTACTGTACCATCTCCCTGACTCATTTATGGATTTAACAATGGGTGCAGATACAACATCTTCCACTCATACCCCTCTCATATCTCCCTATTATTCAGGGAATCACCATCAGAAAGCAGGTGATCACAAACTTCTCCAGACCAGGCTTTAATTGTGCATTCACCATTCCTCAATCATGATTGTTTATGAGTGCTTTATGTGATATCCTCACCATCTAGTTTCACTTCTGTTATTTAAAAGCAGTTTCACAAGGGCTTTCTGGGGTGAGAAAAATGTTTCTTCCTTTGGCAAAAAGAAACAAACACAAATTGTACACTGTAGTTCTGTGATTCTGCTATATCATAGCATCAGCTACAGGTTATGCAGAGGAAGGTACAGAAAAGCAGGAAAGGCAAATGATTTTACTTAGAGCTCTAATTTTAATTCTGTAGTGAAATGGAAAACAGCAACATCAGGTTAAACCACACTTGGTCTTTTTTCTCACAGCAGAAAAAGTGTTAAGGAAAAATGATGGAATTGTATTTGTAGCACAATGTCTTTTGATTGGTTAGAACTGGGAGTGAGGATTAAAAGGTTAGGCCAAAACTTATATTTGGGTTAAATATTTTTTTGCAAGTGCAGATGTGTTGTAAGTAACCATCACTTTCTTTTTTAAGTATTAATCTGTGTCCTATCTTCCCCTTACCAGATTTGAGATAGAAATTGAGCCATTATTTGTAAGCTTGGCCCTCTATGATATAAAAGAAAGGAAAAAGGTAAGAGTGCAACTACACAAAGCTAAGGGTGATAGTAATAATAATAAATAAGAGCAATAATAAAACTATATAAGTAATGCACTAGTTTGCAGCATCATTTTTCATTTCAAATTAATAATATCCACATTGCCTGTTGTTAGCACTGTACCTTGAGTGGCTACAGATGTCTATGGCAGGTAGAAAGCCAGTGTGGTGTAGTGGTTAAGAGCATGGGACTGGGACTCAGACGATCTGGGTTCGAGTCCCCACTCAGCTATGGAGCCAACTGGGTGACTTTGGGCCAGTCACAGACTCTCAGCCCAACCTACCTCACAGGGTTGTTGTTGTGAGGATAAGATGGAGGAGATGTAAGCTGCCTTGAGCCCTTTGTAGGAAAAAAGCAGGATATAAATAGAAAAACGAACGAATGAATGAATGAATGAATCATCTTAGCACTTAGCTGCCTGGTGAAGCAAACTTTACCAGAGCTCTGCATTCCACTGATAGGTAGGGTAGCAGGGCTTGATAGAGTGTGGCTCACTGCCTGACCAGATCCTACAGGTAACCATTGCTTCTCATGGAACTGAATAGATTCTGCAGTATATTTACAACAGCTGTCACAAGATAAATCGGGGGGGGGGGGGCAAACCTCACACCTGTATCCTTAATCTGCCTCAGGCCCCAGTCTGGCCCTCTGGGGATGGCCTGCCACTTTTCTCATGGTTTCACAGCTTTTCCAGCTTTTTCCCTATTCTAAAAGGTTGAAATGCCCCTCCTGGAGCTTAGCTGCTTGCAGTAAGAAATTTACAGGCTGGTATTTCTGGCAACGCTTCTTTTGTCTTTGATCCGCCCCACCCAAATTTAATTTGCTTTCAGGCTGAAAAAGATTCCATTGCCCTTCAAGTGAATGATTGTTTGTAATTGCACTAACTTCAGTTTACTTAATATTTTCAAAAGTGTCAAAATGAGACAAGAGGATAAATGAGAAGATAATTTTGGCTAATGTTTGAGTTTGGTTTCCAGGGGATTGGTTGTTTTATTTGATTCTCAGAATTATCTTATGAAATTAGTCAATGAAGTTAAAGCCCATCAAAGTGAGGGTCTTTATTAGAGCTATAAAGAATCTGGCTCAATATCTGTATTGTAGCAAATGTATAATTACCATGAGTATGACTGTATTACATTGCTTGAATGCCAATTTCCATATGGAATGTGAAATTTCTTTTCTTTTTAAGATCTCAGAGAATTTTCATTGTGATTTGAACTCTGAACCTTTCAAAACATTTTTACGATCACACACACCCTGTATTGACTCTTCTAGTCAGGCGAGGTCTGCAGTATTTTCAGTTACGTATCCCTCTCCAGATATCTACCTAATATTGAAGGTAAGTCCTATTTGTATCCTAAGGCTGTGTTTTTTTCTTAAGGGGAAATTCTGTGGCCCCTAGACAGCTTCTAGGAATCAGAACTTTACCCTTCTGTTCCCTCACAGCATGGCAGCAGCTGTATGCCAAGAATATGACCTTGGAGAGGGGTAAAAGGGGGTGTTTCAGTGGGCAGGGAGGGGAGGAGGCTGTATGGCTTTCCCCCTAGGATGATAGGCTCCCAGATGAGTTCCACAGGGTGACAGTTGATGAAAGCATTGGAAAGATTATGTAATCCCTGGGCATTCTAATGCCTACTGTAATCTCAAATGCCGCTGAATTTGGATTAGGTAGTAAAACTTTAGAAAAAGCGAACAAGCCTTATTCAGCAGCAAATAAAGAATATGGAGGTCATCCGTCTCTACCTTATTTTGCAACCCTGTCAGTACATTGTTACTATCCTTACTATGTACGTGTAACACACACACACACACACACACACACACATAATATATTATTGTTGTCTCCAACAACGATAATTGACAAGTTAAAGGTTTGCATTGATAATGGGGAGATAATGGGTTTTGAACACTTTCTTTTGCCTCCTTTACTGCTGCTTTTCTATTAGGAATTGAAAGTTGGATAAATGCACCAGAATGCAGTCAAATCTTGTCAATCTGTTCCCTGCTTCACCTTGTTGCTCCCTTTAACAGCTGAAACAGACAAGGACACTGTGCAGACAACTGTACAAACACACTTGTGAAAGACTGGCAAAAATAAGAACAATAATTTTAAAAATCATCAGCAGAATTGCACGATTTTCTGAGCCTGAAAAAAGTTTAAAAATATGACCCCAGTAGCATATTTTTTGGACTTGGAGGGAAAAAACCCCAGCAGCAAATGAAAAAGGGTAGTGATCAGAGAGGACAATGAGCACATCAAGATGTGCTCTGCTGCAAGGGACACTGGGATACTGGATGAAGGACCAGAAAGGCAGGAGTGAGAGCGGCTAATTTGTAGGGCGGCTTACTGTGACTTGCACATGTGGCCCTATTCTGTCTGCTGCTTTAATTTTCTTTTTAACATCTAGATTTTTAGCATTCAGTTATTTTTTCCGTTTGAACCAAGGTATTTATCAATGCACAAGTGCACAGTATTTCACTGAAAGAAATACTACAAGTTTTATCCTCTTCTGCTAGTGAGGAATGACACTTGGAGTAGATTTAAAGCTCTTAAGTTTAAAGTTTTGACATATCACTTGTTTTTTCAGTACCCTACCAGGATAACCTGCAGAGCTAAGCAAAACAGTCATTTAGAGACCATCACAGATTTATATATTGTGAAAAACACTTTGTAACTAGGTGATTATAGATCATATTCTTGATTTTACTATGTTGATTTATACAGGTCCTAGCAAAATAATTTATTATATTTCATATCATTTTCTATTATTTTGATTTATTAATTAATTTATTTTGGCAGATTGAGAAAGTACTTCAGCAAGGTGAAATTGGAGATTGTGCAGAACCCTACATGGTTCTAAAAGAAAGTGAAAGTGGAAAGGTAGGAATGATATGCTAAAGAATTTTCAATAAATGAGCATATGAATTCATCTGATACCTCTGACAAATATGGCTTCAACCAAAATAAATCTTAGGGCAGAATCCTATGCATGTTTAGACAGAAAAGAGTCCTACGGGATCTCTGGGGAATGCTGGGATTTTGTAGGATTACTTTCTGTGTAAACATGCATAGGTTTGTCCCCTATAGTATTCATACTTCAATTTAAATCCAGTGCCATAGGGCCTTGATTTTTATGAGTAAAACACACATACCTACAAGGTGGCGGAGGGTCTGTTTGTGTCTGTATTTATGTGTAAAGGGTTTGCAGCAGAAGTAGCTCAGTACTCCTCATAAGGAGCACAATCTAAGGCAAAAGTAATTATGCATTAGCTTCTGGACTTCAGCAGGCTTTGGAATGCTGATCTCTGGGACTGTGATTCTGAGCCTCCTCCTGTTCTGCAGCAGCACAGGGGGCACTGTGTGTACCTTTCCACATCTATTAACTGTGGCACAGGTCCTCCCAGATTTCTGGTATGAATAGGCACATAATTTTTGCTTGCCCCTGTCCACTTATTTTCTGACATCACTTGGTGGTTCCAGCTATACTGATTTAGCATCCTCATACGGGGTTGTAGCTAGTGGGCTGTATCTGGTGTTAGTCTTCCTTGATCCATTCATTTCATTCTGTCTGCTCTGGGGTAGAGAGCTTTACCTGGCCCAGTGGTCAAACTGGTTCCAGGCAAGTATGTCATGATTGCCCATATATGCACACACTTATGCACACTTTCCACACCTCAACTAGGCTTTTTACAAGCCTTTATTGATAGATCAAGTGCTTTAAGAAAGCCTGATTGCAGTAGGAGAAGCTTGATTTTTTTGAGTAGGGGGAAGCACAGTGTTGGAGGAGAAGGTTAGCCTTTCTCTCTCCATCTGCCCCCACTCCCTAAAAATGCCCCCAACCCCAATGTTGCAATTAGGTTCCCACTAGAACTAGTGGAGGCTCTTAAAGAACCTTAATGCAGCAAGAGAGGGGCAATTTTTGAGATGGGAGTCACAGAGTTGGAGGGATGAGGGCTAGTCCTCTCCTCCCTACCAGCTGTCCCATCCCAGAGGTAGCACACAGCCATCAAGCCATTGATGGGCATAATTAAAATAGTCAAATAAGTTTGGGGTTGGGGATCTCCTTATGTAACTATTATGTAATCAAATATTGGAGATAATTTAATTTAGGAAAAAATGCCATTGGGTCGATTACTTAGTAGAAAATTCAGAAATTAATGCTAAATTTAACTCTGGGCAAAAGGATATTGGACAGTGTTGGTGGTAAGTAAATAACGTGTTGGATGTATTCTCCAATATCAGCCTAGTTCATTAGAAGGCATTCCAGTTGTATTAATTTGAGGCATCTGGAGAATAATTAAAAGATATTGCTAATATGCTCTGAAAATAAATGTTTAGTCTGTTTCTATTTTGAGTATGCTCATCCATCTCTCCTAGTGTTCTATCTAGCATTCTGTCTCCTTTTTCCCTGCTTCTCAGACCAAAGAAAAGGTTGAAAAATTAAAAACCCAAGCAGAGTCTTTTTGCCAGCGTTTAGGAAAGTACCGCATGCCTTTTGCTTGGGCTTCTATCAGCTTAGCAAATTTCTTCAATATTTCAACACTTGAAAGAGATATTGCAGAGGTAGAAGTTTTAAATGGTAAGTTTGGGGCTGTTGGGGGGTGGCTTTGCATATACATGCTAGTCAATATAATGCATTTTAATAACAGTGTAAGAAAGTGTCTTTGTTCTAGGTACCAAATTATCATGTAAGGTAACGTGTTTGACATCAGTTTTGTTCTCATAATTTTATAATTTTGACTCTTAAATGATTTCTGTAGAGATAGACTGAAATGAAAATGGAGTTAGCTACTCACAATGAGTGGGAGGTGCACACAGCTGAAAAGCCACCTGTATAGCAGTTGTCCTATAAGCAGTGCTTTTTTTGTAAAAAAAAAAAAAAAAGGTGCTGGAACTCACGTCCCCGCCGGCAGTAAGCACACACACCAATCCCAAGCCAAGCAGCAGCAGAGCAGCGTCCCAAGCAGCTATCTCTCACTATCAGATAACAGCAGACCCAATAGCAACCTGCAGGCACTATGTTAATGATGTTTGCTGCTGATCTTTGTAAAATCCATTGGAAAAAAGGTGCCGAAACGCTGTTCTGGTACGTTCTATGACAAAAAAAGCCCTACTTATAAGTATCACAAGCAGGACTGGTCCAGGTAATTTTGTTGCTGGAAGCAAAGGGCAACACAGCACCCACTCCATGCGAGCTATAGAAGCGAACACTGGTGATGGAACAGTGTTCTCCTGAGGGCAGCAGGCTTGCTCAGGGAGTGTGGGGAATGGCGCCCGGAACGCACAGCTTTGTCCTTACGTTTGCCACCCTGAAATGGCACTGCATGTTGTTTCAAGCCTATCATATATAGCTCATTTAACTCATTAGGTTGAATCCAAAGGTTCCTGTCCTCTTCTGGAAGAGGTTGATTGGAGGAATGTTCCCTTTAGGGGAAGGAGTCTTTGAATCCAATCTTTTACTAGTTCCTCATCACATTAGGATCTGCCCTCTTCAAGAGCAAATGTTTATTAACAGGTAGTGGGTTCTGTTCCAGCTATCATAGAAGGCCTTTCCTAATTATTAAATTTATTAATTATAATCTCTCAGCCTTTCTTTCTCCTCTGTGCAATGGTTACATATCCTGCAAGTCTGTAATGAAAATAAACAGAATGTTTGGGTGATGTGTCCATGTGTGCCTGGTTCTGTTATATGTTTTTGGCTAAACTGCTTTTATATTATGCATAATACTGCATTTTTAAGGGTTAGGGTTAGGCTATTGGTTGTTATAGACATGTGAGAGAGATGAAATTAATGAAATATGGAAGTGTTGGCACATTTTTTGAATGATAGGTCTGAAGTGGGTTATATATTTTAAAAGCAAACTTTAACTTATACTGTGCTAAAAGAAGGGATAACTTTTTTTTTATTCTGCATGAAGTGTTCTTTCACAGATTGAAGGTGAAATAATGGAAAATGTAAGCAAAAGGAAAATCTTTCAGTCATTCATGTCCTGAAAGTGTCTAACGTAGCAATAGCCACGTTTCATTTTTTATCAGAATAAAGTAAGATGCTTTTGAAATTTCATATTTGAAGGCAAAGGGTCCACCGGTGATAGAAAATCAATGACATTGCAAGGAAGGAGATTTTCTGAACGAAGCCTTTACTCAGAGGATGTTCCTGGAATGCCAAACTTCAAGACCACCACATTGACCGTCAACACATTTTTTAAACAGGTACAGTATATTATCCTAAACTCTTATCCACAGAATTAGTAAGATTTGCCTCAGAAATATCCACACTTCATTTTCAGCCTCACTTTGGAATATCCGCATCAAAGCCTCCTCTGGGTCACAAAGTGGCACTAAAAGTATTTTGAACAACAGGATTACTTTTCATCTGTGATGTTCATTTTTGCTATATTTCACATTTCGATGACCATCTCATTATTTTGGAATAATGGCATAACTAGCTAATAAATACTGGGAAAAGGACTCAGCAATCTTAATAGTGTTCCAATGTGCTCTATTTTTATTCTTTAGCACTTGTATCTCAAGGTAGAGTTAAAAGAGCGTGATTGAGGCTGCAATCCTATTCTTACTTACCTTAAAGTATTTCCAGTGAATTCTTTGTGTATTATTTCTGAATGAACTTATAACATCACACTGCACATTGATAATATATTTAAAAAGTCAGTTGTGTTGACTGTAAGAAAAAAAATCTAATACCATTACTGAGCCAACTCAGAGCTTACACAGTATTTACACTATATAGATTTTGATAATATAAGAATTAGCTGAATTTACTGTTCTAATTCTGGAACTTTTAAGTTGATGAATAATTTGCCTGAGTGCTATTTTACATCCTGTTTTTGTAATTGTTTGTTTCTTTTGGTTAAATTTATATTTTAGTAAGTAAAGTAAAAGGCATAAACTGAGTTGCCCTGATTAGGAATAAGCATGATAAGCCTGAACACCAAGCATTTATGCTCATTGAACAAATGTCCCATGATCATTTTATATATCTTTCATATATAGTTAGAACAAAATTATTAATTAATTATTAGAACGTTATTGTTTTTGTACTGTTTTCAGGAAGGAGATAGACTAAGTGATGAGGACTTATTCAAGTTTCTAGCTGATTGCAAGAGAACATCTTCCTTGCAGAGAAGGGTGAAATCTATACCAGGTATTACTAATAGTAAAGTGAGATCCAGCCATTTCCAAGCTTTCCACCAGGGACTGGGTTCGGATGATCTTTCCCAACTTCATAACCCAAAGCTGATTAGCTTGGTTGGTGAACTACTGTGAAACCACAGTTCTTCAGCTTGGATGTAGTGGACATGTGGCTTAATACACAAGAGCCAGGAATGAAATGCTAAAATACATGAAAGGAGGGGGAAAAAAAGAGATGTTTTGCACTACAGATGTTTGTCAGAGAGAAAAAAAATTCCTCTGGCAATTCATGGATTTTCAGCTGACTTTCACTCTGTTGATTTTATTTTATTTTATTTTATTTTATTTTATTTTATTTTATTTTATTTATTCCATTTGCCTAATTGGAATTTGCCCAATGGCATTTACTCATAGTTGCCCAAATTTATGCTCCCCAAGATACTCAAATACGCCAAAAATGGCAAATGTTTCCATAGCATGTCTTTTTATGCTTTATTCTTTATGTTACTTTTCATTGGCTTTTTTCTCTTGGATAATTTTCACAAAATTATGCAAGATGAAAACGGGATCTGCAAGCATGGACTCTGCATGCTGCAGAAACTGTGGGGCAGATACTGAGATTTGAGTCTGTTGCAGATTTCTCCTATATCTCTGTTCTGCACCAAATATTCCTTCCTAGTGTCAGAGTCTATGGTTTATTAATCCCAGCAGGGGCAACTGGTTCAGAATGCTTCTCTCTTGTTCCTCCTCCCTCTTGTAGCCATGGTTTGTGATGCCAGGAAAGACTGGCTGATCTGTGCTGATATGTTTCTGGGAGGCAGACAGGTGTTAGAACAAGCAGTCATTGCACCTGACACAGATCATCTCAATCCTCCTAGCTGACTTTTTGCTTGTCCATATTCTACTTCTCCATCCCATCTCCATCACTTTCCCAGTGAATTAAGTAGACAGGACCTGCTCTGATACGGAAGTGTGAGACTGTATATATTTGCTCAGGGCCTAAGATCATCTTCAGAGGCCTTTGTAACAGGCAGATGGCTGTTACGGAGAGGACTTTTTCACTGGGTGCATCCCAGTTGTGGAATGCCCTCCACAGAGAAGCCCACCTGATGCTTGCGTTGTGACCTTTTCAGTGTCAGGTGAAGGCATGTTTATTTCTCCAGCCTTTTATTTCTTCAGTTTTGTTTTTAGAACTGCACACTGTTGCTAGCGTTTACTGTGGTTTTTACTCTAGTTTCATTCTTTTAAAAACTTTTGAAGTTTTATATTTTCTAATACTTTTGAGTTTCAATTTTCATAGACCACCTACAAAATGTTTATCTTAATGTAATGTGTTTAATGCATTTAATATGTTTATTTTAATGCAACATGTTTTCCTTTCATTCTATGTTTTAAGGATTACTCAAATTGGAGATCTCTCCCGCTTCGGAAGCAATCAGTTGTTGTCTTAACCCAGAATTATTGCAGGTGAAGCCATTCCCTGAAAACCGCAGCCGTCCTCATAAAGAAATTTTAGAGTTTCCTGTACGAGAAGTCTATGTCCCACACACTGTGTATAGGTAAGAGGAAAAGACCCATTAATATACAGAAACAAGCAATCAGTTTAAAATTCTTTACTTTCCCCTTCTTCTACGTCTGGTATGTTTGCTAGATGGGCTTTCAGCCCTTCAACCAAAGGTGCCTTGGAGTGGGAGGTTAAGGCTTGAGGAGTTTCCTGGCTTCTACATTCTTCTCCTCTTGCTACTCACATTCCCCCTCTCTGAGGTTGAATTTCCAGTCCTGCAGAGACACCTGGCATGAATCTTCATGTGCCAGCTGCAAAAGGGAGGGTTCTGGACTTAAATCTCTAAACTCTCCTTCTAAGGTTGAAGTACTACCACTGATCTCAGAGGGGTACTGTGAGCAATCACAGGGTCCCTGGAACATTCACTCCTCCACAACACCCATCATCTTGCACCTAAGCCAGTTGCTTCTGTTTGCTTAAAGGTAGGTCTAACCCCACCATTGCAGTCAACAATTGGCAAAGAATATTCACTGATATCTCCAATCCAATTTGAAACTTACCATTTAGGAACAACCTATTTTGTAACCTTTTTCCCCTTGAAAATGGGTTGCATTTATTTCCAAATAAATTTGCCTTGAAGTTGCATAGCTGTGTTTCAGAATACTTGAGGATTAAGTGTTTAAAAGGTAACTAATATGCCTTGAACTTTTCCTTCCTTGGCATAGAAGTTAGGATTGATTGGTATGTACTTTATTATGTCTGCAAATTCAAGGTGAACCATAGTTATGTCAGCAAAGTAATCTCTAAAAAAGAAAAACAATGGGTTTAGTACATCTAAGCTGCCTTCTGTTGATAAAACAAAAAACAGCTTTGTGCAAACAGGAGACAAATTGTATTCCATAGATAAAAGAACTGTAATCATTATGCAGTTGAAGTTTTTTCCCCCCTGTGAGGGCAATTTCTTATCTGCCTTTCAATAGGGCTGCCCTTTTTATTGGACAATTTTTCAAGAATGCAAGTCTCAGAAATTCTTGTAGGCTACGCCCCTGCTCCATTGGTGTGTCTTACCTTCCTGCCACTTCTACTTCTAAAATAAATAATTTGGGCAAAATAACCTATTTTTCTACTTCCCAGATATTCTAGAAAAATGCTAAGATCGCCTTCTTTATAACATGCCAAAACAATTATCAGCCTTCTGCATGAGGCATGTATTATGTGCTCATGAAGCCTCACTCACTTTGGTTTGCAAATGTTTCACACTACACTGTCATCCTCCAGAGCGTTTCCCATATTTTGTGACCATTTTAATGTGGGAATGTATGTGGGAAGAGGAAAGCCTCTGACATCAGAGTGAAAGCCACCTGTATTTGTTCATTTCGACTATATTGCAGTACCACCTAGTGGTTGTGTAATGGAGCATGTAGAAAAACAGAGGAAAATATATGTGATGGGGAAAATATAGGGGAAAATATATATAAAGGAATCCTTTATATATATAAAAAGGATTTTTTTCAACATGCAAAAAATCCAAAACCAGAAGCCTCAGTAAAGTGTTGGTGTTAAAAGGCACATGTAGAAAAGCTCCTTATAATTGTGCATGATAGATTAATTCTGTCTACTAAATAGATAATGAAAAGGAAATGTTGTGCATTGTTTTGCCTCAGACACAATGAAATCCAGCTGTTCTGTTAGAAACAGTCTTACATCTAACAGGACAATAATTCTCTGGAGGAAAAAAAACTATTGCTGATGAAGGCAAAGACAGTAAGACAGTACATGAACAATTATATGCATGTTTAGACAGAGAAAAGGCCTAGAACTGGGCTGGGACATGCTGGAAATTCTATCTAGGCCTTTTCTATGCATAGGATAGCACCTTAAGTGTCTCAAAATAACATAAATTTAATGTGTGTTGTTCTTTAATTTCCTCCAGAAATCTTCTCTATGTGTATCCACAAAGGCTGAATTTTGCAAACCGTCTGGCTTCAGGACGAAACATTACCATTAAGATTCAGTTTATGTGTGGGGAAGACCCATCCTGTGCAATGCCAGTAAGATAGTCTGTTGTACATCTGTATGTGTGCAGAATAGAAATGCAGGACCAGAGTCCAAATCAGAGTCTCTGAAAGTCCCAGAGGGCCATGCCTCCTCCCTCTGGTTCCACCTTCCCCGACGAGTGATTGTGTGGTAGTTTCCCATTTTCTGTGCATTTTTTCCCTCTCCATTCTAAAAAGATGAGATGATTCTGCAAACACTTGGTTGCTGGCAGTAATGGCTTTGAGCTAAAATATGCTAGTACTTCAGCTTCATCCCCTTCTCCTTTGGTCTTTTCCCTTTTGCCTTCAGCCCCCACCTACCACTGAACTGTGCTGCTGGATAGCTTCACTAGAATTCTTCCCTGAGGTTTAACATCTCTTTGTTGAAGCATGCTAAACTATCTGACAGAAATAACCCTTTCTGGCCCATACAAAGTGTCAGTTTTGCTTTATAACCTCTTTTTTTGTTTGTTTGTTTGTTTGTTTAGTATTGCTCTGTTTTGTCATAGGTCATCTTTGGAAAATCTACAGGTCCAGAATTTGTTCAAGAAGTTTACACACCTGTCACATATCATAACAAGTAAGATTGTTATATTTCTATTAGTGGCATCAGCTAGGAGGAGTAACATGGAGTATGAAGAAATCTTGGCTAAGAATCAGCGCTAGATCAATGTATGGAAGATAGGAATCTCAATGGTGAAGATGATCACTTGTGCTTGCCATGATGAAACCTTAAATGACAGGAATAGAAAAGAAATTATAAGGGAATTGATTGTTCAAGGAGTGCCCTGTATGTTGATATACTACTTCTCTAAGTTGGTGTCCTCAAGGTGTTATGGACTGTAACTTTGATCAGCCACATCTAGCATAACCAGTGGCCAGGGTTGATTGAGCTGTAGTCTAAAACATCTGGAGGGCATCATTTTAGGAAAAGCTGTTCTAGTATATCATGTAGATTACCACCAGAATCCAGGTACTTGGCTCTGTAGGCCTCTGCTTTAGTCACAGTCTTTGAGAAAGCAACAGAGGCAGATTTGGGACCAAACTAAATATTTTCTTAGCTGTGCATCATGGAACTGTGTATGGTTTCTTTCTCTGCTCTTCTGTAAATGTGTGTAGCCTCAGTTTGGGACCATGGTGCTTTGGGAGAAGAGGGTTTATACCCCTGCGTCTTCTGTTTTCATCAGGAATGCAGAGTATGGACTTGCCACATTTTGCTGTTTCCACAATCAGGCTGCATGTAGCAGTGGAAGGCTGGAAGTTCTCACTGAGGAGAGTGACAGCACCAGAGGACTCTAGTGAAGCTACAATGCTGCCAGTTGTTTAATTGTGATTAAGCCATCAGGAGTATGAATTCCCCCACTGGGCTCTTAACCATAATTGTTATATTGGCAGTGACAATAACTGGCTAGGGCCAAAGAGCATTCTTACTTAGCCCTACTTAATCTGAAATATGACCCACTGTACCCATGATTAATTTCACTGCTGATGAAATAGTTAATCACAGGTTCTGGTGGGAGGAAATGGAGCTTCAGGAGAACTGGGGAAGGGGAGAGGGGGATGTTAAATAATTCTGTAATTTTTGTACTTGCTTCTGGTCTGCACCAGTCCTAAACACTATCAAAAGTTTGATTTTAGATATCTAAAAGCCATTGAGAGTTATATTTTGAATTGATAAATATTGATTTCACTCTTGTAGATATCTTGATTTTGCTTTTTTGTCTTGATCTGCAGAATGCAAAGCACTTCATTTTCAATCCACAATGCATCAATTATGGATTATGTGTATAGATAATTATGTATATGCTTATGTATTTACATTATTTATATTTAATTATGTATATTCCTTATATACATCTGTGCACTCCAGTTTCATGTCTTAAGAAAGATGTAGATACATTTTATTTATTACTGGAACCTTCCCCCCCCCCAACAGGTGTCCTGACTTCTACGAGGAAGTGAAAATTAAGCTCCCAGCCAAACTGACAAAAAAACACCACCTGCTGTTCACATTTTACCACATCAGTTGTCAGCCAAAACAAGGAGCATGTATAGAAACTCTCCTGGGATATTCAGTAAGTTACATGCAACTCACATCCATTAGCAACTTCACTGAGAAATAAATAGGTAACATTCTCCACATATCTGTCAGCTGTATTCCATTGCTACAATTTACCCACATAAAACTTACAACAAAATGTGGTTAACAGATTTAAACTCTTGTCTGCAAGATTTCAAAGGTGCATGAGTGAAATACACTTCAACCTATTATAATAACAGGCGTGTAATTTATACATGAGAACAGTGCGCAAAGAGGTATGTGGGATGAGCATGACTCTTGCACCGGTGATGCTCATTTGACTCACTCAGGCAACACAGGCAATATCCAGCATCATATGCAGTAATGAGATAACACTCTGTTTTCCTCTTCATCTGTTTCAGTGGCTGCCGATTCTGCTAAATCATCGTCTTCAAACAGGACATTATTGCCTCCCTGTTGCCTTGGATAAACTGCCTGCCAACTATTCAATGTACTCAGCAGAGGTAATGGGAGAAAAAACATTAAAAGAAACATTTTGCCCAGCTGGAGAGACCTGGTTGACTTCCCCCGCAGTAACCTAATATTTGCCTGCCTTAAGTAGAGGAGCAGATGTGCATGCATGTGGAACAAACGTATGCCCACGTCTATTTAAATACTGTCAGTACATGTTAGAACCATGTGCTTTGCCTAGCTTTCCATCTGTGAAGGGCTCAGTGGGAACATTTTATACAAAAGTGTAAATTTTAGCTAAGTATCTCAAGAACCATGGAGTTATTTTGCAGGGCATAATCTGATTCTCTAATATGAAACAAGAAAAAGGTCTGCATATCCAGCGTACTTACAAAAATGGAGTGGAAGCTTATTTTGAAAAAAATACATACATCTGAACTGGATCATTTTGAACATGAGAGCAGCCATGCTGGATTAGACCAGCACTCTATTCACAGTGGAACTCCAAGATCTCTCGAACAGGATGGTCTGATCCCCCAAGAGTGCTGCCCGCCTAGGCTCCTCAGCAACTGGTAGACACAGGTATGATGCCTCTGATAACAGAGGTATCAAGCCAACCAGGCTAGTGGCCAGCAGTAGCCTTCTCCTCCATGAATGTGTCCAATTTGATAACAGGATTATTTTATACCGCTCAGCTTTTTTCATGTTAGAAATCCGACACATAATAGAAGCGCTTGGTTTGCTTCCTGAGACTACTGATGAGGTTCTTCGAATCCAAGAAATGTTGGAGGGAGAAGGGGGAACATTCTAAGAATACAATGCTGGATGAATATAGATTCCAGTCACATCACCACAACTTTTTTCAGTGGAAGGCTGAGACACAGTTTAGGCACTATTTTGTTTAGTTTTGCAACCTGTTTGAGTGGTGTCATCTGTCCCTAACTTTGTGCTTATATTAATAAATGTAATCTATGAATTAGGAAGCCATTGTTAAAACCTGTAGTTTACAAAGAGAAAGCTTTGTAGATGATGTTTTGGTCAATTTCCAACAATGAGCCCCAGTGAACTTTGACTGACATGAATTAAACACACAGGGTTTAGAAAGCAGCATGCAATGATTTAGGCTTTCCTGATCTGATGCCCTCTTGAGTGACCATCCCACAACTCACCTCATTTCCATTGAGTATGGCTATGTTTGGCTGAGGATGATGGGGATTGTAATCCATCTAGAGAGCACCATCCCTCCAATGGAAATGGCTTGGGTTGGAGAGACTGAACTGTAAATATTAATGTTAGGTGTAATGTTAAGTATTAATTGCAAAAAAGGCCAGATTGTGTGCGTGGGTGTCATTGTATTAGCATTTCAAATGCATTGTGTTTATGTATATGGCTTGATTGCCCTTTTATTTTCAATATAGAAAGTTCCTCCACAATCACCTCCAATTAAATGGGTTGAAGGCCACAAAGGGGTCTTTAATGTTGAAGTCCAAGGAATATCTTCAATTCATATGCAGGTAAGGGATTTATTTTCTACTTGGGCCTAGTGACCCCATGCTGAGCACATGGGGAATTATTTTTCTTTCACGCATCACTTGGCTGCAATGGTTTACTTCTGAAACTTCCAAATGTAAAAAGAACCATGAATTTATGTAGTATCTGAACTGTAGTAGAACTAGAATCAGATTCCTGTTGAAGCCAAGAATAAGCCCAGCTGGAAGTGCAAGGCATCTCAGTTTTACATACAGTTCTGTAATTTTTCCCCAGTCTTTTAAATAAAGAAACAGCAATGAAGCACAGACACTGTGTCTGCAATTTGTGAAAGAAAACCACTGTGCACTTTTATAGTTTCAGAAGTTATCAGAGAAGCCAGCTAGATGGGAACATAAACTCCCACTTGAACTCACATATTTGCCCTATTGTAGAGTTTGGAAACAAGGTGTTAACTCCCAGTAAACTTGGGCAGTCTATCATTAGATGCTCAGTGCAGTCTGCCCCCACCCCACAACTTTGATGGCCTTATTGTCTGTATTCCAGGTTATTTACTTATTTATTTATAGCATAGTTATTCTGCCCTTTAGTCAAGCATGCTCACAAAGCAGCTTACAAAGATGAGAAATAAAACAATTGTTGCTTGAAGGCTTACAATCTGAAAAACTTAACACAAAAGGAAAGGAGAAGTTACTAAACCCAAGTAAATACATAAATAACAGTTTAGCATCTCCACAATGTTTTACAACTGGGTTTGCATTTTTAAAATTATCAGAGCTTCAAGAAGCTATGCTGCATAACCTGCAAAAATAAGGAAACATTTGTCCTCATGTTTTAATTCTCTGCTATTTGATATGTAAGAAATGTCCTGTATCATGTACATCTTTCTGAATTTTTTTTGACAGGACAATCACCTAGAGAAATTCTTCACCCTATGCCATGCACTAGAAAGCCAAGTCACCTTTCCTATCCGATTGCTAAATGAAAAGATCACAGAAGCTAATCTTGAACCTGAGCTGAAACTGAGCCTTGTCTGCTTGAATTCCTCCCGCCTTGAGCCCTTAGTATTGTTCCTACACTTGGTTTTGGATAAGCTGTTTCAGCTGGTGGTCCAGCCCATGATTATAGCTGGCCAGACAGGTACTTCCTATTACAGATTTGCACAACTGTGCTATTCATGTTAAATTTCACCAAATTAGCCAAGGGATGCTTTGCTAATTTAGAGGATGGGGGCATATTGACAAGAAACTGTGTTATTAACAACACCAACCAATATTTCAAATTGTTTCACTTTCCCGCATATAGGAATAAAAAACATTATTATTCCTACAATAACTGTTCAGTCGGCCAAGGCTGCCATATTAACAGTGTGGTCCTCTGTGTTTATTTAGAGGTAAGTCTCACTGAATTCAGTGGGGCTTACTCCCAAGTAAGTATGTATAGTATTGCAGTCTTAGTATAGTGTGTTTTTATAATAGCTCTCTAAGGTTTGGATCAAGTTTGGGTTGCGGAAAGTATCTGCCTACTGTGGATGGAAGGGTTCTCTTTATGGAGAGCCTTTGTACCTGGTTTTCAGGCATTCCCCTACACTACAAGTCACCCCATTCAGTCAAGTTCCTTGATCCTTAGTGTAACATTCTCAGCGTGGTGCTTTGGGGAAGAGGGAGTGGGAAAGTCTGCCAGTTCCTGACCCATTTCCTATGCTGGCTGGTGCTGATGAAAGTTGCTATTCAAAATATCTGAAAGATATCAGGTATCAGGAAGTCAATCTAGTATTTATATCCTGCCCTTATGAATACAAATCATCTCAAGGATTCTTGGATTATGGTAGAGTATATAAATAAATCATAGTAAACCATACCAAAGCATAATAATTCAACAGGATCCTTTCCACAGGGCATTTGGTGGTAAATAATGCTTATTGGGGCAGACTTTAATGTATTCTTCAGCTGCTTCCCTCTCTACCTTGTTTCTGGTGGCCCAATTTTTCCACTGAATTCCATGTTGGCCACATTTTACTGGGGAAAGAGAAGACCATTTTTCTAGTAGCAAGGTTTTGCACTGGGTTGGGTATAGGGGAGCTTTTCTCCCATAAACCGCAGAAGGAAGAAATTGGGAATTTTATCAGTTCTCCAGCCCATCCAATAGCAGAGTCAGAAATCTGGAAAAAATGCAGCAATTATCTATGTACAATAGTTTAGAGTTCAAAACAAATGGAGACTTGGTCCTAACTTATTTTCTGACATTCAGAACTGAGTTGAATGCTTCCCTGCAACTGCTCCTTATCAAATCCTGAAGAGTAGCTTAGGACTTTGTTAATATACAGTGGTGTAAAATGCTAAACTGATAGGGCATTGGTCTTCAACTGATCACTTTGTATCTACTCCTGGGTTGCAGCCTGAGCTAAGGTGGGTCACACCATATGAAGAAGTGGGTCTCAAAATGCTTATTAAAATGATCTCTAGTCTGAAATCATAGATTATTGATTAGGGCATATTTTGTTTTATGAACAAAGCATTGTTTAGAAAGTTATTTGAATAAGAACAATAGGAGTTTTAATCACAGGTTTTGTATTTTATTATCAGTTTTAAAATGAATTACAATATTATATTTCCAGGTTAAGATAGCCAAATGGTAATGGACGAGATTAAATAGGGAAATATATTATCATACAAGGAGTCCCTGTGATAATGTGACCTTCAGTCTTTTTACATGTTCTGTGTGGTCAACTGCATCAGAAACTAAGTCTTCTATTTTTGTTTCCAGCCAACTTCTCTCAATATGCCTTTGAATCCGTGGCTTCAGTTGTGAACAGCCTTCACAACAGCAAAGACCTAAGCAAGGACCAGCATGGGAGAAACTGTCTCCTGGCATCTTATGTTTACTACGTGTTCCGGCTTCCTGAAGTTCAAAGAGATGTTATCAAACTGGGTATTGTCACTGAGCTTTCTGTAAAAATAAGTTGCTCACAAACTGAATCTTCCAGTTGTGAGTAACAGGTAGAAACTCCAAGGGCCTTACTCAAAGTTAGAGTGCCTTGAATTACAGTATCACTGAGGAAGACCCAGTTGAGTAATGAGGAGGTCATACCTGGTTGAGCAGTTCTGGTGTGTACATTAAGTGATGGTCACAGCAAGCAAACAGTACCAGAAATACCATCAGTGGCATTGTGGCCAATAGGTACAAACTCTTAAGCAGTGGGCAACTTGTGACTCTCCATATGTTCTGGCTTACAATTCTTGTCAGCTGTAACCATCATAGCCAGTCCTGAGGGACTGAAGAATCATAGGCCAAAACATCTCCAGGACCATAAGATGGCCAACCCTGACGGCAAATGCCCAGTGGCATTTTTGTCAACCTGTCATTAACTAAGTATGAAATCTAAAACCTATTTTTAAAAATGAAAAATGGCATAAATGCAGTAACATGACTCTTCTGGAAGAGAATTCATTTGCACTTTGGCTACCTTGTGACAATCACCTGATAAATAGCTAGGTTGCGATCAACCAGCCATCCACCATCTGCATGCTCATGGGTGATGATCACAGATATTCTGAGTATGACCACCACAAAGATTGCCTCATTTAGTAAAGCTAGAATCATAGAATCATTCCATGCATGATTCTAAAGAATCATACATGGACATTATGCAAAGCCTGAGCTGGTTTTATTCTTTTGAGTTAGCGCCAGCTATCAAAGATACAGACTGGTGTTCAGTTTGAAAAAGCAGCTGATCTCCCTGGCAGTGAGTGCTGCTGCCTCAAACGTAACAAATGCTCAGAGAGTCATCTTAGAAACATAGAAACAGAATGAGTCAGAAGAAGCCTCCTGGGCCATCTAGTCTGACCCCCAGCTCCAGCCGGCCCCACTCATGACATGCCTGCCATGTGCATGTCTAGCCTATCCTTGAACACCCTCACCAGTGGGGCTTCAATCACCCCCCTTGGAAGCCCATCCCATACCCTAGGGGTCCTAACTGTCAGAAAGTACTTCCTGGCACCCAAATTGAACCTTGGTTCCCTGAGCTTTGCTCCATTGGAACGCATTATGCTCTCTTCTGCAAGGTCTCTACCCATCTCCATGTGGCACCCCCTTATGTACCTATATGTTGCCAACAGATCCCCTTGGGGTCTCCACCAGGCTGAAAAGATCTTGCTACCTCAGTCTCGCCTCATATGGCTTTCCCTACAATCCGGCCACCATCCTTGTGGCCCTGTGCTGCACCGATTCTAACCTGGCTATATCCTTCCTGTAACAAGAGGCCAAGAACTGAACACAATACTCCAGTTGCGGGCACACCAGAGTCAAATAGAGTGGTAGTAATATCTCTCTTAACCTAGAAGCCACATTTCTGGTTGTGCAGCCAAGGGTGGCATTTGCCCTCTTGTCTGTTGTGCCACACTGCTAACTCATGTTTAGCCTGCAGCCGACCAGTACTCAGAGATCCCTTTCAGAAGTGCTGCTTTTCAGCCACTTGTCCCCTAACCTGTACCTATGACACCCATTCCTATTTTAGTATCATCTTGACTAACAAGAGGTATAGAAATTAAATAAAAACAAATTAGATCAGTGCAGTCATACTCCTATACAGGTTTAGACAGAAAAAGTCTAAATCTTACAACTCACAGCCAGAGAGTCAAATGCTCATCACAAAAACCATGTAACGGCTGGGATGTGGTGAAGCTGCAACTCTATATATGGTTAGACAGAAAGAAGTCCTTCAACTCCCAGCAGTCCCAAGTTAGCCATGCTGAACATGCACAGGGTACCTTTTTCTGGGCCTGGTTGCGATTATGTGCATAGAGTGGGCAAGGATGGGGAAACAGTTGTTAAGATTGTGGCCAGGTTAAATTTTCTTGGGCATTAGTGCCAGTAGTACTTGTTTCATTGCTGAAGATTGATTCAGTTACTCAGAGCATTTCAATAGACAGGTTTCAGCCTAGGACAAAATAAAGAGTTTCTTGGACTATACCTTTTCAAACTGCAAGATTGTGTGTTCAAATGTTGCTCCACAAAAAAGACTCCCAGCAGATTTTCTGCTACACTGCTTCACCATTTCCTGGACATGCAGTTTTTTTAGGCATAGGGAGGAGTCAGTTTCATTTTATTGAAAGTGCTGATCATATGCCTTTTTCATTTTGAAAAAATGTACAGCATTCAAGTTTTAGCTTTCTGGCCTGAAAAATCTCCTTTCCCTGGCCTGAAATGGAAAAGCTTTGCTGTTTGTTTCTGTTCCTTGTATAAGTGGGCTTTAAGCCTCAATCTGGCTTATCACTTCTTGCAGGTTTCATTTTATAGTTATACAAAAGCCTATTTTTACTCGTACAGCTGCATGACAGTAGAGAAAGGTGCCTTGGATGGGAGGGGGAAACGTGAATGTGAAAACTCCAGGGACTCAGGTGGGAGACCTCTCGAGCAGAAACAGGGTCTGCCTGGGGGTAGGGGCAGGATATTAGCCTAGGCGGAGGGAAGACGTCTGCTATAGAGCAAAGGGATGAGAAGGATCAGGGGACAGGATCAGAAGATGAAAGTCATTTATTTTGTAGCCCAGCTGGGCTGCGGTAACATTATTGTTGTTTTTTTCTGCAGGTACAACAGGAAGTGCCAATCTTCCTGAATCCCGTTATTACACATATGGACGCACCACAGCTGTCTCTGTGGGCTCTAGGCTCTTGCAGAGCAAGGTAACAAGCTGCAGTAATCCAGACATTGCTGGGATGCAGGCTGCTACAGATGAAGAAGTCAGGAGCATCATGGCCACAACGGTAGGAGGAGATAATAAAATACCAGCATACCAAATTCAGCCTCACATTTCCTTTATAAGGCTTATCGTTCTTCCCCAGAAGCTCATGTATCTAGAAGTTATATTGCAAAGACTAGAGTCACAGTATAAGCTAAGCAAATTGCAGGAGTGCTTTAATGGCTGTTCTGATCACCTGCATCTGCTGGCTAGGGAAGGCTGCAAGTTGATTTTTCTGCTTGACTATTGTGATCTTACTAATCTCATGTGAGACTCCAAGGCAGCAAATGTAAAGGACACCACGGCTTGTAATAGTGCTGGAACTACCAAAATACAGGATTACATAATATAGGCTAAAAAGAACTCAGCCTGGATTAACTCCAAAAGTTACATGTAATTTTAGAAAAAGAAGACTTTAGCAAAAAAAAAAAAAAAGAAAAAAAGGAAGGAAAAGGAAAAAAGTGGACTCCTTCACTGCATATATGCTGCTGATGAAGTCCTTAACTGACTTTCACATAATGACCTTCCCATATTGTCAATGGCATTATTTCTGTCACAGAGCAATAAATGTCTATCTTAGAGAGTTGTATTATTGAATTAAATAAGTAATTTTCCAATGACTATAGTATAAATCTTACTTTATACCAGAGAGGTGACTTGTCTACAAGACAATGAATTATTCTATCCCTAATAGGATAGAAAATGATAGAATAGTTAATACACCTCCTGTCCCTAACGACTATGAAGAAAATTTCATTAGGTACTGAATTGGGTTCCAATTATTGTTTTACATTTTCCAAAGGGGAAAGAGTCTTCTTTCTCTTTTTAAATTAGAGGTGAGCTATTCATTTTCCTTTTTCCCATTTCATTGCAATATTGCTGAAGAAGTACCAAACTGGAACACATGGGGGCAGTCATGTATGTGCATTGCTTAATTTATTGAGAATATAACAACACTGCCATTATAGACTTCATGCAAGGATAATTTTGCTTGTATTCCCTCTCCCCTCCCCTCCCCTCCCCTCCATAGTTGCCCTCCCAGTAATTCTTTTATGTATGGCTTTTGGTCATTTCCTCTAGGTTGCAGATCGGAGCTACAATCGGATGTCTTACTATAGTGAGCCTGGCAGTGTTATGTCAAGCCCCTGTCAAAGTCCTCAGCCACCCAGTAAAAAGGTAGGCTGCTACATAATGCCAAACTAGTCATTGAGAAACTCTGCTCGTCAGTTGAAATACTATAAGCAGGCTGCTTGTGACAACAAGGGGAAGATGCAATAAACTATCCTTCCTCAAGGGAAGAAGATTAGGACAGAAAAACTGTCTTAAAGAGAGTCACATGATTGCCAGTGATGTTTTCATGAATTCCTTTAAGTCAGGGGTCTCAAACTCACAGCCCGTGGGTCAATTGCCGGGATGGGAGGTGCACGGGGGAGGGGCCCTGCGGCCTTCAAAGCGCCAGCGGCACCCAGGCTGGCCACGGGATGAGCGGCCCACCACCACCGCAGTGGTGGAATACTTGATGTGGCCCAGCCTCACCCAGACTCTACTTCCAGCGGCCCCCAGGTAAGATGAGTTTGAGACCCCTGCTTTAAGTGCTTATGCAAGCTATAATACTGGCATATGATGCTGAAAAATAACATTTTAAATCTTAAACTACAATTATAAGCATGCTTATTAAGGCGTAAGCCCCATTCATTACAGGGGGACTAACTTTAAGCAAATATGGTCACAGTTACACAGTTAAATCATTTCCAAGTGAGTTGTGTTGTATAACACCTTTTTGAAAATTCCTTCAAATTACCATATTCTTTTGGGTTTCTGTTTCTGTTCCTTCTTCTCTTCCAGCAGAAAAGTAGTGAAAGGCCCATGATCCAAGGGCTGGGCATATTTATTTATTCATGTATTCGCTTTCTGTACCAACCATGAACCAAGATGATTCTATGGGTGGTTTGGAGAACCCCGGGTGGATGCCTAGGAGAGCAGTTTTGATGGTGCAAATCTTTTGCATATTCTTCTAGGGTACAGGGACATTAGGAAGACCTGTATGTAGGGAAGACAAGGGATGGCCTTCCATGGCAACAAGCACATTAAAAAAGGGACACCAGTTTGAATACCGGTTTGCAGAAGGCCAGTCAGAATTATGCATTAATTAACTGTTTAACCCACATATGCAATACATCCTTCAGATATGATGCCTGTGTGGTATGATTCATTTTGCTTTAACTACAGCTAAAGGCTGCTGTGTTGTTTGATGTGTCAGTCTCCTTTTGCAAATGTTTTCCCTTGTAGAATTAATCAGTCAAAATGGATGGCTGGAAATCACGTGGACCCTCAATCTGGCTGTGCATAAAGTAGCTCATCTGTACTAGATTTTTGCCTTCTGTTCATAATAGTTTAAGCAACGTGCACCTAAGATTAATTGTAATTCCTCTTATATCCACTCTGAAGAAATGAGCCTTTATGATTATTTGTAGTTCTTGCCTTGTATGATTTGTTAATTTGTTGTACATGTGGCCATCCCAATGTATTTTGCTGCTTGAGGCAAAGTGCAAGTTGGTCTCCCTCCAGTTGCATGTACAAAAACCAGCTGGGCAGGCAGTTGGATCTTCCTCTAATATTGGTAATGGAACTGCTTCCTGCATTGCAGGAAGGCAGCAGGCTAACTTAGGGAGCAAGTTGCATAGATCACAACACCTTGCAATCATCACTTCCTAGCATCTGCTGCCTGAAACAACTGCCTTACTTTGCCAAATGTTAGCACTGGGCTTGCTTTTACTGCAGTGCAACCATTTAGGTATTGCTCTTTATTTGTTTTATTTATTTATTAAAACATTTTTATGCCGCCCCATTCGCCGAAGCCTCGAGGCGGCTCACATTGCCATTGTAAAATGCACATTAAAGATATTTTTCTGTGTGCTGTTGTACCCCATTGTTCTCAAATTTGCTAGTGGAATTTGCCATGGAATTTGCTACTTCCTCTTGCTTCTACTGGTCCACCAGGTTTTCCTTGATGTTTCTCTGCTCTGTCTTTAAAAGGAAAAGCTATCTGGGATTTTCTCCTCTCAGAATTATGCTTTAAGGTCTAATGCTGAAAGCCAAACTATACTGACATTTTGTTTTCTAATCCCCTGTGTAGCATTTCCATGAAGAGTTAGCACTTCAGATGGTGGTCAGCACTGGCATGGTGAGAGAATCGGTCTTCAAGTATGTCTGGTTCTTCTTTGAATTGCTGGTAAGGTTTTACAACACCTTTTTCACTTTTTAGTCAAAGGGGACTTAGGCGTAATTTCTGACTCTAATGTTTTGATGAACCTTGTCTGCAGAAAGCCTTAATTCCAGCAATGTTCTCTATGGTGCATCACAGGAAAATGTAAATTATAGCAGTGACAACAGCTTAGTCAGGAAAGGCGTTGTGGTGATGGATTGGCTTCCATGGAACCAGGAGCATTTCTCTGATGGCAAAGTGGGGACCTTAAGACCCTGCTTAGATTTCAGCACATCAATAAACCTGTAATGATCTGAATGCCAATAGAAGGCCACAAGAAGGGAAGCTGACTCAGCTGAGCTTGATTGTTTGTCAGAGAACAGGATTTGCCCTGAAAGAAATATGTCCAGTTTAAATAGGTATGTTTGAAACAACTTTCTGTTTGGGGTTCCCCGTGCCAAAATCACATGTAAACCAGATCACCATTGACTATGTGCACAACAGAATATCAAGATTCTCTAGTCCAGGTCTTTGCCATTCTGGTGTGCTAATGTTTTATACAGAGGTAGCACCATAAGCATAGCTCAGATTAAATGTGGCTGGCTGAAACCTTACTCTATTAAGTTGCTGTTTTGTTTTTAACACACCAAACACATCTTATTTAGATCAACCCAGAGCAATTGTGTATTATTATATTGTTTGCATGATTTATGGAACTTAAGCTCAACTTCAAAGCTGGAAATATGTATTTGTTGAACTTTGCACATTTGGTTTTAGCTGCAGGAATTTTTGTCTTGGGATTCACGGAATGCATAGAAAAAGTCAGAGGAAATGGATTCCTGGGATGCCCCCAAATATATCAATTATTTCCATTCTTATCTTGGGACTTGATTTATATTACTCCTGCTTAATACAAGTGCTTATTCTTTTGAAGGTCAAGAGTATGGCTCAGCATGTACATAATATGAACAAACAGGATGCGTCTCGTAGAACTCGGTTTTCCAATCGCTTCAAAGATGACATCACCACTATAGTCAATGTTATCACCTCAGAAATTGCAGCACTTTTAGGCAAACCACAGAAGGTAATTTCCCAGTTCAGAGTAAAATGCCACTAACCCATTGTACTATGGAATGGTTTTATTCAAAATTAACTTTCCCCAATACTGGGCAGTTCTTGAAAGTCTAGATTATTGCTCCATCACTATATATGAGTAGCAAGTTTAAGAACTTGTTTGAGAACTTGCCAGAGGAGCAGCCAGATACTTCTTGGGAAGCTCACAAGCAAGACATGACAGGCAGGCCCACAGGCAGCCTAAAAGTCTGTGGGGGGTGGAATATGGAGGGCAGTTTGTCTAATTTGTAGGCCTTTTAAAGACACAATTATAAACTGTTACATGTTTGCAAAAAAAAGTTAGGGGGAGACAGAGGAACGTAAGGGGGACAGTCCCCACCCTGGCTGCAGGCCCAGTGAGGGCAGTAGACCCCTTCCACTGGTGTTCCCCAGTGGCATACGAACTAGCAGCCATCCCTCACCTTGTTTATTTACATATTTGTTAAATTTACATATTGCAGCAGTTGCTGACCTTGGAGCAGTTTGCAGTGATTTAAAAGTAAACACCAAACAAAATAAAATAACAACTAACTTTATCCACACTGCATATAAGACAGTGATTCTAAACTGAGGTGAAAATTAAATGCTCATTTGGTGTATTCCTAGGGATGTTTTCAGGCTGGTTCAAACTATTTTTAGTGCACTTTGAATGTGACATCACCAGACTCTTCTGTTCTAATTACCTCATACCATGAACAGTCCAATGAGAATGTTTTAAAATATTCATTATTTATCTAGCTATACATACAAGACAGTGGTCGGTTGTTCCAAAAGCCCTGATGAAATGTTAAAATGCATTTAGGTTTAGATGCTTATGAGTCCGTTTTGTGTACTGCTTCGAGTGGTAGGCTTGGAAGATCCAAATTCTAGTCCCCATTCAGCCATGCTGCTGGGTGGCTTTGATCCAGTCATTGGCTCTCGACCTAATCTATCTCATAGGGTTGTTGTGAGGATAAAATGGAAAGGAATTCCTGTTGCATGGATCCCTTGCAACAGGAAAAGGCAGGATATAAATATAATACGTTTTGCAGGTGGTGTCTGTAGCTGTGCATTGATGGATTGATGCATAAGCATAACAATCCAACAATGGATTGATGTATAAGCATAACATGTATCTCCATGGTTTGAGGATCTGCATCTGCTGGTTACATTAGAGGAACCTTCCCCAAACTCATGCCCTCCAGATATGTTGGATGAAAACTCCTAGCACCAGCCAGCCAGCCACACTGGCTGGGGATGCTGGACACTGTGGTTCTGCAGGCTACCAAGTTGAGGTAGACTGTTCTAGATCAAGCTAGTGTTAAAAGGCACACAATTGGGCTGGGGCAGTTTTTAGAAAAAGTAATCCATTGGTAACCCTCATTGTGTCCACCAGCCGCAGTCCTTTCTTCCTTGGATCATATAGTTGTTGGATCTAAAGGGGCCTGGTCAGTCTTACCTGGCTGAGCTGTAGAGTTGCTTCATTTTGTCACTGGCATTGCTCAGTTCCTAACATGCCCAGCTGGAGCTTCTTGGTCAACAAAGTAGTAGAGCAAGCAAGAAAGGGCCATGAGAACCACAATTGGCAGGCAGGTTGGGTCATGTATTATCCTGGCATATGCATCTAATTTCATATGTAAAAGCAAAGCTCATTTTGTTTGTTTTATTTTAAAGGAAAGTGAACAAGCTGAAAATATCAATATTAGCCTGGCTTTTTTCCTGTATGATCTACTTTCACTAATGGATCGTGGATTTGTATTCAACCTTATAAAACACTACTGCAATCAGGTAGGCTTCACTTAAAATAAAAATAAATGAACAATTAATTTCCACCATGTTTAGTTTGTCACATAGTCCTACCAAAATGTGCATTGAATGCAGACTTAGTTTCAATTCACTTCTTTGTATGCTGAGTGTTTGCCTTCTTTTATAGTTGGTGGAAAAAAGCAGAGTCAAAGGAGACAAATGTGATCAGTAGAAACAGATTACCTACTCCTTCAATCCAGTAGCTTCTCAGAATGGGTGGGATTATTATACTATAGCATATTCATTAGGTAATTTCCTAAGGATGCATCCTGTGCCTGTTTAGACCAAAATAGTCCCAAAATTCCAACATTTCCCAGCTAGCATGGCTGACTGAGGAATACTGAGAGCTGTGGGGCTCTTTTCAGTCTAAATATGCATAGAATTGCACCCTATCCCATTCTAAGTTGCCTTGTCTACTAGCTATGTAAAGCAGAATAAAATAGCTCACTCAAAAGCATCACAGTGTTCCTACATATGGAAAACTAACTTGCCAGAGAAATGTTAGGCTTTCTAAACTTGAAGCCATATGGAGGGAGAAAATGAAGAGGTATGTCTGAAGAAGCACAGAGGTGCTTTATGAAGTGCTACAGGCCAAGGGGACTGTGCAATGACATGACTTTGCTGAATGTCTGGTAGGGTCATCGTTGGGAACTGAACCCATTTTTTGTTACTTCTAGACTAGACCGTTATTGTTTTTAAAAGAAAGACAACTTCTCCAAACATTTCTCCATAGAGTCCTTGGGCAGCTGTGCAGGTTTTGAAATTGAATTTGTGTCTTTAGGGTTTGTACCAAAAGCTGGTGTGGAAGACATTTTTGGTGGATGTCTTTGTGTCTTCTGGAATAGATGTCGACAAGAGTAATATTTGGCCTATGTAAAATTGAAAGTTGAACTGTATGGGTCATCTTGTTCTAATTATGTGCCAATTCCTTTATATACTGTTCTAATCTTCCCCGATCTGATACTTCCAAGGTGCTACAATTCCCATCAAATCCAGCTAGCCTGGCCAATAGCCATAATGATGAGGAAGATGGAAGCGGTAGTCCAGCACATGTGGAGGGGATGCTGGGGAAAGCAGCTCTACTATTTAGTGGCTCAGCTGAACAGCAAATCAAGCAGAGTTGTTTTCTTGAATCTAAAACCATGAAGGAAAATGGCTGCCTTTTTCGCTCTTAACTGTAGCTGTGGACTTCCCATTTATTTATTTATTTATTTATTTATTTATTTATTTATTTATTTATTTATTTATTTATTTATTTATTTATTTATTTATTTATTAAAACATTTCTATGCCGCCCCTTGCTGAAACCTCGGGGCAGCTTACAACACAATAAAATACAATAAAATACAAAAATAACAATACAAAATTAATATAAAATAAATAACAATATAAAAGAAGTCACCCTGGCCAGATAAGTCGCCCTGGCCAGATAAGTGCCTATTCTTGCCTACTCAGGCTTTTCTTTTAGCTTAAACCTTTGGCTTTGGCCCACATCACAGGTTTAAATACCTACTAAAGAGAAGCTAAAGCTTCCTCATCTGTCTCCAGTATGCAAAAATCAAACTAATGGCAAACAGCTCACATTCTTGGTATACTGATAAAATGCAATTGTATGAAGGGAAGATGCTACCAGTTATTGATGTGTGCATACGTGTGTGCATATCACACACAATATTGGCATTTATCTGTTTATTTTGCCACAGAGAGCACTTGCTGGAATTATTTTTAATTTGACAAGCTAGGAAAATACAGCACGAAATTACTTTTCTGACAAATTTGCTGAAGCATTATATTAGTGGAAAGTCAGCTAAGTGAACAAAACAAAAACAAAGACTATCAGAGAGCATCTAATGGATGGAAACTTACAAGAGGCAAGAATTCACAGTACATGATGCTTCTTAGTTCTTATTAAACAACGTGATTCTATTTCTAGAGGCAAGATATTTTCCTCTATATACAGTTATTCACACTTGTCATGCTTTCTGTTTTAATGTGTTTTTTTTAGCTGTCTAATAAGCTGAATGCACTTCCAACGCTGATTTCTATGAGACTGGATTTTCTGCGAATTCTCTGCAGTCATGAACATTACCTCAATTTGAACCTCTTCTTTCTAACTTCAGGATCTGCTCCAGCATCTCCCTCTCCTTCTCTGTCATCCCAGGTAGAGCCCTACCCCCATCTTCCTCCTCCTCCTTTTTTTAAAAATAATTTAATTGAATTGTGCATGGGGAAAGAGTGGATTCAATGATTAAGAGGTGGTTGGCTAGTCATGTTACCTCCCACTGGTTACTACTTGACCATAGGTCTGGAGCAGAGCACATAGTTGACACGCAAAAGGTCCCAGGTTCATAATGTGTCATCTCAGGTAGAGTTGGAAAATTTCTGCTTGAGACCTTGGAGGGCTGCTGCCAGTCAGTGCTGACAGTACTGGGCTAGATGAACCAAGGTTCTGACTTGATATAAAGCCATTTCCTATGACATCCTAAGAAGACTGTAGTCTTGCCCCCACCCCAATGTGGAACATGCAAGATACGAATGAACTAGGCACCATAAAAGCATCCATATTGCTAAAGAAAGCATTGTTTGTTATAAAAGGCCTGGATTGGAATACATCATACCAGACAAAATATACAGAAGGTTCTCTGAGCTGCAATTATATTTAGTTGACATGTGCATGTTCAAGAGAGGCACCAAGCTGAGAATAGAAGATGGAGGATGATATATGCATAGATAATGTGACCAGAACCCTTCTATTCTGACAGAGGTACGGGCCAGATGGGATTTCTTCTCTATCTGCTGATAGAGAAGCAATCTGTGGAATAGAACTCTTTCCCTTGGCTAGAATACCCAAAGCATTTTAAGTAGGATAATACACAAAGGGCTTTGTTTTAGCTACAGCTGCTCCAAGGCAATGCCCTCTTTTTGAGCTAGTGAGAGCAAGTGTGGTCTAGTGGTTAGAGTGCTGGTCTGGGAACTTGGCAGATCCAGGTTCTACAAGTAGTCCCCACTGGACCATGGGTGACTTTGTGCCAGTCACTCACTCCCACCCCAACCTACCTCACAGGTTGTTGAGATCTAAAAGTTGCATTGAGTTGCCCACTAGTAGGAATAAGGCAGGATATAAATGAAATGCAATAGTAATATTTTCAAGGGCTTGCTTTTAGGGGGACAGCCTTTGGTTCAGAGTGGAGACTGCTTACCTCTAGATAATAGGAGCCAGAAAATGCAGGGTGCCACTAAATTAGGCGTGCACACACCTGTCCTGTGAGGCTGACCTAAAGCAAGCATATGGAGAAGAATGTGCTAATTTGTGGTATTCAAAGGCTGTTTTATACTGGATCCATCTAGAGCAGTGTTGTTAACACTGATCGGCAGCAAAGACTCTTCAGAGTTTCAGACAAGCATCTCTCTCAGACCTACCTGGAGCTGTCCAGGACTGAACCTAGGACTTTCTACATGCTAAGTGTCTGCTCCATCAGCCACAGCCCCTCTTGGGCTGCCAGTGAAATACTTAGACCACCACTGCTCCCAGTTTTGTCCTATATCACCACTCACCTAAAGCCAAGTAGTCTAGGGTTATATAGCCATGTGACTGAAGCTCCCAGTGGAGAACTAGATTTAATGGCAGATGGGATCTGCAGGTTGCTAGGGGCCAATGATTAGAAACGTAGAAACAGAGCGAGTCAGAAGGAGTTAGTCTGATCCCTGGCTCCAGCCCACTCCACTCATTACATGTCTACCATGTGCACGTCATGAGGAGGAGGGCAATTGTCTGTTCCCTGCACATGATTATTCTGGAAGCTGACTGGCCATTGTTAGAAGCAGGATGGTATGCAAGTTGAATGCTGGGTCTAGTCTAGCATCTGGACTCCTCCTCAGCTCTCAGTAAGAATCTGGTGTCTTTCCTACACCTGTGCAACTTAGGACCTTTTGCCATACCTATGGGGATTACTGGCGAAATGGCTCATCAGAATTAAAAGCAATGAATGTTTAATATCTGTTATTCTACCCTAACAGCACTGTCATGTAGGACAACCAACATAAGAGCGGCTTTAAAAAGCCCATTTAAGCTGCCTGACGTGAAAATGCCCTGTGATTATCACATTAGATTTGTATGGAAGAGAAGAAGACTGTCTAAGATGTTCTACTGCCCAAAGTCTAAAATCAATATGGAACTTTGTTGTTGTTGTTGACAGTTCACTGCCACTTAATGGAATCCTCCAAAATCTACATCACACTCTGCCTAGTGGTAAAACCAACCCTGAAAATGGCTAGTCATTAACAAGAGTTGTAAAAGTGGGATCTGTCGATGATAAACCATTGAACCTTAAATATATACAGACATTTGCAGAGGCTTTTCTTGATACTTACCTCTTGTTCACTACCTATAAAACAGCATGGGGCTTTTCTGAAATTGCTTGCTTAGTGCCAATTCTTGGCAGCAGGAAGTGAAAATGAGATTCCAACTTTAACAGAAAAACAACTTAGCATTTATTTTAGAGCACAGCCCAGCAGGATTGGAGCTGAGAAGGTAACAATTCAGGACAACTGTTCCTGCTAAGCAAGAACATCATCTCTTTTTACATTTAAGAATGACCCGAAAAGTAGAGGTCGGCTGTGCCTTTTGCTTCTCTTGCATGATGTAATACTGCAGCTGGCTACTGGTTGGAGCCCTTCTGCCAGCTTGTACATGGCTGCACTGTGGTTGAAGCTACCTCCTGCTTTGTGCAGTGTTGGCTGTTGTGGATTGCAGTAATCCATTGCTCACTGGCACAGCACCTGATTTGGATCTCTCCAGGACTCAACTCATAGATTTTGAATACTGTCAAATATGAAACTTTCCTAATGAGAAGAGTACTTTTGAACACATGCCAGGCACTTTTCCTTATTGCTGAATAAACACAACTGCCTCCAGCATCAGAAATTAATGTAGGCTTCTGCAGTCTTTGCTTCCTTTTTTTTTAAACAACCATACACATCTATGGCTTGCTTTCCCCTCAGATTAATTCACTTTTATTCCAAATATTTTCTTTAGAGTTTGCCACTCCACCACAATGGTTTAGGCTTAAGTCAGTTTAACCATTATTGAATCATATGGGGCCCAAATAATTGCTAACATTCAAATTCAGTGTATCAGATTCACATGTAGACAGCACAACATATACCAATTATAGGCAGCTTCAGAGATAGCAAGTAGAATTTCACCAATCAATTCATATTGGTGTAGGGCAGGAGAGATGTACCTGAGGGCTAAATTCATTTCCAGGTATAGACAGGCCATGCCAAACACTAGGCTTTAGGTCTCCTGAGAAGCGGATCTAGTCGATAAGGAGATGACCCATTGGGGGACACCTACCCTGAGAGAATAGAATTGTGACAAAGGACCACAGCCTCCTGCATAAACCTCATGGTGTAAGAGCCTTCCTTTTGTTCCCATATCCACACTTATGATGCAAACATAAACACGGTGAAGGCATCTAGAGATGTAATGACAAGGTTGCATATCACAACAAGCAACTGCTTGCTCGCTCGCTCGCTCGCTCGCTCGCTCGCTCGCTCGCTCTCGCTCTCGCTCTCGCTCTCGCTCTCGCTCTCGCTCTCGCTCTCGCTCTCGCTCTCGCTCTCGCTCTCTCTCTCTCTCTCGCTCTCTCTCTCTCTCTCTCTCTCTCTCTCTCTCTCTCTCTCTCTCTCTCTTAGCCAAAGCTTGACAGGCAAGCCTGCTCAATGAGTACCATATCAAGGTAAAATAAAATGAAATGAGGCTGGTGGTAGTGATAACAATATAGATTAAACTGCCTTTGTAGAACTGCTTCCATATCAAGGGAATTGTGTGTCAATATTGTTTTCGGAAAAGATTCAAGCATGGTATAAAGTGTAAAATTTTCAGCAATCATAATGCCTCATAAAAGCACTACATTTGTTTTTTATTTTACCATGAACACGATTTTCCTCCTCTCCTTGTTTATACTTTTCCTGCAGAATTCAAGTTCTTGCTCAAGTTTCCAGGATCAAAAACTTGCTAGCATGTTTGACCTGACAGCAGATTATCGGCAGCAGCACTTCCTAACTGGGCTCCTCTTCACTGAACTGGCAGCTGCTCTGGACACAGAGACAGAAGGGTAGGTTTCTGGTTGGTTGGTTGGTTTTATTCTGACATTGTGTGAGCATTAGCGTTGAATGCTGGAAGCTCCCAGGGGTAGGTAGCACAGCCACTTCTACATCACCTAAAAAAGAGGAGAAAAGAGAGTGTTGTTTATGTCTCTTAGTTTATATGTAAAACAGCAAATTTAGAAACAGTCATTCTAATTTGAATAGGAATACCTTATGTTTTTCCTTAGTGGGAAAACTGTGACTAAGTGATTGCTGTACCTGCTCAGTCAGCTGTCCAGAAGCCAAGTGCTGATGGGGAACTTCATAGCCCTGCTGGCTTCCCTTCCTGAAAGTGCCTTATCTTTAACTTGGGCTGTCCTTCAGATAGGGAACTGTCTTCTGTGAAGTAGGACACCTGGCCATCCTTATGTTAGCATCCTGAAATATTCCCAGTGCTTGATTCTTCCTCCTCCCCTTCTCTGGATCAATGCTGCTGGGCATCACAGCTGAGTTCAGACTAAGGGGTACTCTCTCACACAGGCTCCCTTAGCAGTCTAAGCCAGAACTGAATACACAGCAATTCTGCAGACCTGGCCAGAGACTTTCTGCAACTTACCAGACAGAGCAACTAAGGTTAGGAATGTAGGAAATTGCCTTATCCTGCCTTATAAGCTGCCCTGTACTTCCAGACATTGGTCCATTGCCATTGTTGATGCAGACTGGCAGCAAATCTTTAAGGAAGGACATTCACAAGCCCTTCCTGGAGATGCTGGGACTAAATTTTTGCATGCAAGGCACCTGCTGTACTGCTGAGTTCTGGCCCCTTCCCTAAAACTATCTTGCACCATCTATCTTTTTCTTGTACCTAGTCCATGCTTTCAGGACTAGACTCCAGTGCTGTAACCTGACGCTCCTGATTGAAGCCCTAGAACCCTCCAGCAGAGGGTTCCAATTTATCCACATACTGAGTCATGACCAGCATTCCCCAAGTAATGCTGAGGAAGTGCTAGGTCCTTGAAACTATGAGTTACAGCAAAAAGGTTATTAAAGTGTGCTTGTGCTGTATTTTCCTGGGCTATAAAAGTTCCAGTATGCACAATTTGGCTGGTAACGTAGTTTTCATTTTACTTTAATTCACATGTTTTATTTCAAGAGGAAAATAAAGTACAATCATACATGGACTGTGTTTGAACTCATTTCTTGACAGAACTTGGTTTGCTAAAAATATTGCCTCAGTGCACTTTCAAAGGCTTTCTTGCTTCTCAGAGAATGTCTCACACTGATTTGATCACCCGTAATTTTCCCTTGAAGTACATTTGAGCCATTGCAGGCAACCTCTGACTTACAATCTCTCCTTTGTTTGTACTGACAGAATAAGCAAAGTGCAGAGGAAAGCTGTCTGTGCTATCTGCAGCCTCTTGTGTTCACATGACTTGGACAAATTGTGCTTCAAACCAGAAGTGAAAGTGAAAGTTGCTGCCCTTTACCTGCCTCTTGTTGGGATAATTTTGGATGCGTTTCCTCAATTACATGATTTTACAGGCAAGATTTATTGTTGTCATACTGGTTGTTGTTTTCATCTGAAAGCGCCCAAATTTTTCTTGGCACAGTGCAAGATTAAAAAACAAGACAGTCTTTTCCTGCACAATTATATGGGCTAGATTGGTAGTTATGGCTAAACTCAAGGGTTACATTACAGCCTTCTCCATGGAAAGGAGGCAGATTTTTCAGTAGAGAGGTGCACCTGAAATCTTTAATTCCAGTTTGGAGGAAGTCGGGGGATACTGTGACAGCAGTGAGAATAGAAGAACATCTTCCTTTTTACCATCAAAAATGTAGTTAGCAGCCCCACTGAAGGTATTGCAGCAGCCAGAACAAAGAGCTCTATCTACTGAATACCATAAAAGTCTTGCTTTAGAGTCTCTAGATCATCCTTCTCCCAAATCTCACATTTGTGTGACTGCATGGAGGCCATGAAAAACTGACTGCTTAATTGTAACTAATGTTCTCAAGTAGTAATTTGTTAATTCTCTACATTCCTGCTGTAAGTTGGTATTGTATGTTGCTACTGTATAAAATGAGTTAGAAGAAGAAAGAGAAGAAATAGAGTCCACACTTTTGGACATTTGTACTAGATCTGGAAGCACTAACGCAGCCACCAAGTATGCCTGTGATCTGGTTCCAAAATGTTCTGAAGGTGTCCAGTACAGATGACAACCCAAAGACCTTCAGTTATACCTGAGCTGGTGAACCTCAGGACTGTGAGCCAACCTGGCCCTCCCAGGGACCTCTTGGCCACACATCTTTTACTCAACTGCCAGTTATTTTGTGGTTTTCCAGCTTCTGTGTTTTTTACATTCTAAAAAAATTGAAGTGCCTCTCCTAAGGCTTAGCTGCTAGCAGTAAAATTTTTAGGCTAAGATATGACATTATTTTTGACCCAACTCATTTTGCTTTTGACACTAAGAGCCTCTTGAGCATTGAATTTGACTCTCATGGTGAAAGAGGTTATCCTGTTCTAAGTTACAGATAAGCAACCTGTTATTTCCAATGCAGTTTCTGATGGTCGCAACGGGAAAGGCCGTGCTGGCTCTCCAGATGAAGAACAAGAGGCTGCAAACCAGATTAACCAGAATATTGCTCTAGCCATCGCTGGGAATCAATTTAATGCCTTACAGACCTCGGCTTCATCCTTGTCCACAATGGTAGGTATTTGTAATTATTTCTCTCTGTTATGTTGCTCTGTCTTGCTCAGTGATCAGATCTGCATGACTGCTTCAGCACTTAGTGACTTATGTATGACATGGCAGGATGCAGTACCTGTGGGCACCATTCTAATAATTCAAGCAATAACTGTGGCTTGTCATTTTGTTTGAAACCAGTAGGAGAGGGTTAAACAGTCCCCACATAACTCTAAAACAGCCCATGGGGTGTTTGATTGTGTAAATATGCTTACTCTAAGACAGCTTCTTCATCTTCCTCCTTATTCATATTTCATTACATTTATACTTACTTTCTTCCTCCTGCAAGTTGACTTTCAAAGTTCTCCTCCTCTCCGTTTTATTCTCATAACAACAACCCTGGCAGAGAGTCCATGAACTTCACAGTTCAGTGGGGACTAGAACTCAGAATTCCCAAGTTGCAATTCTGTTCTAATTTCTATCCCACCCTGGCTCTCTGTAAGTAGGGAGTTGGAGCCCTCTTGCTAGCATATGTATTCCTAAACAAGTGTCTTTGCTTTTTCACTGGCCTGAAAGGCTCTGGCCTACCACCTGAAAGGGAGATATTGCCAGCTCAAAAATCAAAATGACTTTAGCAGATTTGGCAGATGGAAATGATGTTTCAGAAATGAACCCTTCCAGCCAGCAGCTGCAATATTTCCATGGGTGTTCAATGATGTCATATCTAATGGGATTATTAAATATGCTTGCCCTTATTTTTGCTTCTATGTGAGTTTCTTATTATAACTCTTCCTAGACCTACAAGCAATACAGCATTTTAAGCCCTGAGACAACACGTCATCTTTTGATCTGTTTCCTTTGGATAATGAAAAATGCTGATCAGAATCTTATTAGGAAATGGATTGCAGATCTGCCGTCTATGCAGCTGAACAGAATTTTAGACCTCCTTTTCATCTGTGTTTCGTGCTTTGAGTACAAGGTAAAATACAATGCTATCCAATTTAGGCCAGTTCCAAATGTGATGGGCTGCAACTCTTATCATTCCCAGCCAATAGGATCATGTGATTGTGAATCCAATTCCTTGCACAGAAGTGCATTCCTTAGATATACACAGACCAGTTCCTCTGTTTATTTTTACAAAATGTTTGCTGAACTTTGCATGATGATCAATATAATACTTGGCTTTTAGATTTGTTAATAAGTGTAAACAAGCATGCTTATATTTCAGTATGGATTTGTACTATTTACCATTTTTTTCTCATATCTATACAGGGCAAACAAAGCTCAGACAAAGTCAGCACTCAAGTGCTTCAGAAGTCAAGAGATGTAAAAGCCAGACTTGAAGAGGCTTTACTAAGAGGAGAGGGTGCCAGGGGTGAAATGATGAGGCGTTGTAAGATGCCTGCAGGTATGCTGTGAGCGGAGCCGGCTGGAGCTGGGGGTTAGACTAGAGATCCCTTCTGACTTGCTCTATTTCTATGTTTCTATGTTCTTTTTCCTTTTAGCTCATGATTTATCAGTGAAACATTGTAGACTGTGATTAAAAATCACAGCTTCCAAAAGCAAGTGCTGGTGCAATACAATGGCCTGCTAGGCAAAGCCTAGGCAACCTTGGAAATGGGCTCTGAGGTTGTAACTGGCACTCCAATCTCAGGCAAGAGCGCCTTCCCTCTGCCCTTGTGGCCAGAACAGTTCTTTTTGTGCCAGTTGAGGCTCCGAGACCAAAAGACAAACCTTGGAGCCAGAGGTTTGTGGGATTCTGGGGTTGGATAGGAGGGGAAGAGTGAGCACCACAGTGCCATAGAACCTGGAGGCACTTCAGCTACTCCTCCTTAGGTGCTGGGCAAAATACTTATACTGCTAACTCTGGCTGCTTTAATTCTTGCTCCTCCCACCCTCCATTGGGTGCCCATAATCATATGAGTTTGGAAGGTTAGAGACAGCCACTTTGGATGCTGTTGGAAAACAGCCTTGAGAAACAAAATGTCTTGAATATTTGACACAGGAGTTAAACTCTTCTTGTAGTTAGCCAAAGAGCTTCGGAGTCATGCCAGATATTATTGTAAATGACTGCCAGGATTAGGACCAGAACAGCTATGAACATGATATTTAACATGTTATAGCAGCTAAGAATTATGTAGTTTTGGCTGTAATTCTTGCTGAAATTACCTGTAGTGGCATGGGAGTGGCATTCTGCTTGGTAACATCAGGGGTCTGAGGTCAGGCAGGATGACCCTACAATGTATTTCCTTTCCTCCCAGAGCCTGGAGCTTACCTCTTGTGAGAAAGAGCCACATTATGAGCTCTTATCATGTAACCAAACAATTGTATAATTTGAGTGGTACAGGAAGGAATCAGTGTGCCCCAAGTCCCATACTACCAAACATAACTTTAGAAATAGGGCCACTATCTTGGAGGGTGAGAAGGACAGGGATTAATACAAAATTCTAAAAAGAGAGTAGAGAATGGCTATCAAGCATCAACCCTGCTAGAAAACTACTTCATTTTTTCCTCATCCTTCCCCACCCCTTTTTCTTGTGTGTTGTATCTTTTTTATATTAAGCCAGTGGGTAGGGACCATTTTATTTTACTGCTTTTATGTTCCCAGTTTCAGGAACATTTCAGGCTGAGGAGCAAGATTAAACATACTTCAAATAAATTTAAGAATGAATGGTGCGACTGAGGTAGTTTAGAACAATGCTGGCCTCAGGAATTTTTGCAGTGAAAAATCAAAACAGCACACTTTCCCCGCTCTTTTTATTTAAGGATATTCAGTGAAGGAGGGCAGAAGTAAGGAAATACTGCCTTTCCTGCTATCCACAATTCTTATTGGTGTGTGGGCAGGGGCTGAAAAAGGCTTTGCAAACTAACAGAGCACCAAGACTTTTGAGGAGGAATTAGATGGAAAAGATGGAATAGGTTTGTTGAGGTAGAGGCTAAGGAAAGAGGCCAGGGGAGGACAGCAGCAAAAGAGCTTTCACAGAGCTGCAGGGATTTGACCCTTGTTCAGTTCCTTTGTGCTGGATGTGATTTGTATGAATGCATTTACAGCAATGGCATAGAGAAAGCCCTGGCCTCCGAGTGGCAAGTGTCCTCCAAACCTCATTCTGCTGCATGCATTGGGCCTGTCTTTTGCTTGACGATTGTCCTGGCTACCTGGTTTCATCTCCATCCATGCATGCCTTGTTCCTCCTAGGGATATGTTGTTCCCCTCTGTCCTGTTTCAGTGATTCCATATCAAATGTGCTGTTCTGCTCTGTGCATAAAGCGTTACTTTTTCCCTCACTGCCATCACAGTATCACTTGAGAAATGTTGATAGGAAAGTTTCAATGTGACTTCTGTATGTTGCCCTTGTAGGAAATGATAGGTTCTCAGGGTTGAATGAGAACCTACGATGGAGGAAAGAGCAGACACAGTGGCGGCAAGCAAACGAGAGGCTAGATAAGTAAGTAATTGAATGAATTTTTATCACCTTTACTGGAACTGCTTCTCTTAGGGGCCCTCTAGTTTCCCTCCCTGTATCAAGGCAGAAATCTCTGTCATTAAAGCATCCTGGGCAGATATACACATCTAATTTATAGAAACTGCTATAATCTGGTTCCTAAACCCTTTTATTCATTATCCTTCTCACATTAGTGGCAGAGTTTTCATTCTTTTAGGAAGGTGAGCTTCAAATCCCTGCAAATTCTTTTTCAATGAAGTATGCAATGAAAATATAAAGCATTTTTTCACTCACTAAAATATTATCTGTGCCCTTGTTTTCTTATCTGGAGTTCCATGAGCGCCAAGAAAAACGGAATGGAACCAAGTGGCAAGGTCTCTCCACATGGTCAGGACTAGCTTGGAAGGAACTGGAGGAAGGAAGGAACTGAACTTCTACAAAACTGTGGGGTTAGAGTTCAGGGCCTCAGAACCAAGGGGCTCTGTGGTTGATCACCCAGAGAACAGCAGGTGATGGGGACTACAGCAAACAGGTCCACATCAGCACCCAGCCAGACATAGGCTTGGCAGGGCCTACCCCACAGGGACGATTTTGTTAAAGCATCCTTACTCCTCCTTTTCCTTCTCCTGCGCCTTCAAAAAGAAGCATGCTATAGTTGGGAACAGTTGAGCCAGGCATGTACATGGTTACAGATACTGACCTTATTATTTCTTCGAATATATTTTTTCCTTGCCTGCAACAAAAAGATGTTTCTTCCCAATTAAATACAGCATGCATCAGGCAGCAGAAGCAAAGTCCATTTTTGTCCTCTAGGAACAAGAATTTTAGTGAGTTGAAAATGAGAAACTGGGATTCTCGGAGAATTTCTTTTTGCTTGTTTGTGCCTCTGGTGTAGCAAGAATGTAAAAGGAATTGTAAAACAAGGAATTGTGTTGGGAGGGGAGAGAGGTGAAATCTTAGTTGTATGTATCACGAGTGAACTACTATGCAAGGCTGTCTGAACTCCCCAGATCCACCACCAATGAGTCTATTAAGTCCAGGTTCTAAAATGATCACGTTGACCATAGAATAAAAGTAGAGGGGCATCAGAGAGACGGTTGGAGCTAGTGCATTGCAGTTGCCACGTGGCGGTGGCCTTGAATTGTTCTTCCTTGGATTCAGTGGCTCATCATGCAGAAAAGGCAATGCAGGCCACTCCACTCATTCTCAGGACTAGTTCTCTCAGGAATTCGTTTAGTTTATGATTGGTCAGAATGGCATTGAGTTGTGGCTGCATGATGCTATCAACTCAAGCATCAGCTCACAGTTAATGTAACCTGGGTGTTTCCATGCATACATAAACATTACAGCAGAGAATTTCACAGAGTAAGGCAAACATATATGCTCATAAATGTATGTTGCAACAAAAGCTGCACTAATATATGAGCTCCCCTGTGTGTGTCCACGAAGAGACTTCTTAGTAAGTTTGTCTCCGATCATACCTCAAGGCCTGATTGATTGATTGATTGATCTTTTGCTGATAAGAAATACATCTTGTATTAATTGCCCAGAGCTGGATTAGTTGTTAACATTGCATTTGTAGAAGTGGATTATCGTATTTTTAAAAAGATGCTAACCCTTGAGCTTATTGGATTGGTGATATTGAAATTATTCTTTTCAGAAGTAAAAAATCCTGATAGAAATCTGAGTGTGCTTCTCACTGGTTTTGTAATTTCTATACTGCACACATCATTTAGTGGGAAGCTGTTACAGAAGCAGTTTGTCTGCACTTAGCAAGACTCTCCCAGTCTTCTTCATGCCCTATCTCATAAAACTGAGATTGAAAGCACATGAAGGATATAATGATGTTTCCTTCAAACACATGGGTTTTTGTGGATGAAAATATTCTAGCAATTGCTTAAACAACGACTTGAAAGGATAAGTTGTGGTGAATCAAGTTGTGAATCAGTGTGTGCATGTGAGTGTGAATGAAGTGTGTTAGTGTGAAATATGTATTACTAGCTGAGATGGATTTGCAAGCAAATATGCAGAACAACAGGATACAGCTTGTGGTTTTGCATGTATTCATTTGAGGAACACTAAGGTGAGGTTAAAGCCCTCTCATATAGTGATTCTTGCTGAGATTAAGTGAGGGGACACATTTGGAACTGGTCATGTGAATAGATCCAGTGCCTGACCCAGCACCTTCAGTGAAACTGTTGCGATGATGACGATACTTTCTGTGAGTTAATGCAAGGAATATAGATGGCCACACATCAGTAGAAAATGACCTTCAGTGAAATTCTTAGTGTATCCAGTCACTCTAATATTTTCTTCTAATGTGTTCAGTCAGTAGCTCATGAACAAATTTAGCTGATACCCCAAACTTACTTATCCCATGCAACTGATACAGCTAGAATTTCCTCTTATTGTCTGTCTGTCCATTTCATTTAAAAATATTGTAATGGAAGCAAGGAGAGAAAAAACTGAAGTAGGAATGAAACTCTCCCTTCATTCAGCTATTGTGCAAAACCATGGCTTATGCTAAATGCAGAGCCCAAACCATGGTCATGTGCCGTATATAGGCCATGTGTAGACCTAACATGTGCTAACATGGTTAAGGTCGCCATCATATACACAGTTACCTGGAATAGTTTCAATTGAAATTGGTACTGAGCAATGCTCTGTGCACTGTTTTCCTGGCACAATTTAAAGTGCTAGCAATAACTTATAAAGCCTAAATAGTCTGGGGCCAGAAGTCTTCTCACATATGAATCTGCCTATCTTTTAGGAGTACCATCAGAGGCCTTGTCCCTTTCTCTTCAGAGCCATGGATGGTTTGGACATGGGGCAGGACTCCTCTGTGGAATCCCTTTTCTCCAGTGGTTCCCTCTATCTATCTATCTATCTATCTATCTATCTATCTATCTATCTAAAACATTTCTATGCCACCCCCATCGCAACAAAGCCTCGGGGCGGCTCACAACATACATAAAATACAATCAATAATATAAAAGCTTATTTTTCTAGTCTTTATGTGGATGTAGTCAGAATGTTCTTATTTCATTATGCTTTTGGACTGGTTTAACATTTGCATACTTCTGTTATGACTGATACATGACTGCTCAGTGCACTTTCAGTTCTTTTATATCCCATTGTTATATTACTGTGATTTTTATGATACATGCTTTTGAGCTGTATTGTAAGTCATCCTGAGAGACTCTTATAGCCAAAAGGTGGGATGTAAAGCTAAACAAGCAAACATATAGAGGATCGCACTGTTAGGAATTCTGATATTTATCATATTTTATTATTTCATGATATTTATCATGTTTCTCCCCATTCCCTCTCTACTCCATTTGCACAGTATTTCCATGCCTATGGAAGAAGTAGCTCTGTAGATGGAGCATCAGGTTTAGGCATCATGCCAAATGATCGCTTTCATGGATTCTGCTTTGTAGAACGTGGCTTGTCAGTTCCAACATTGCATAAAATCATCATTAAATGAGCTATCTACAGATCAGTATAATTTCTGAACTGAGTCAAAGAAAAAAGAAGATGGAGAATGTGTGGCTGCTTGTAACCCTCTGAAGTGAAAGGATTGCAGCATCCTGTTGAGGGCTGAAGAAGCACAGAAATGTGGGTTCCTTCCATACTTCCCTCATGCTGCAAAAGGCACAGGTGGCTGATACTGGCCTTCTGTGTCTTTTGGCCCTCCTCAGGAGGAAGAGAGGCTGAGCCCGCCTCTTCTCTGCCACCTGACCACTGCATGTCACCTCTGAAGTCACCATCTCAGAACAACAGCCAGCATGGAAAGAACCATACCACTCCCAGAGTGGAGGGGAGGTACTACATAATCAGTGTCCCAGTTCTGATCTCAGAATTTATTTCCAAGGTTGGAGCTGGGGCTTTGACTTATCCCTATGGCTGTCTAGACAATAAATAAAAAATAATGTTATTCCTGATAATAAACAGAAAGTTGGTCCCATGTTGCAGTTTTAGGACAAATGCTAGGTCCCATTTCTGAAAACTACTGTTCTAGTGTAAGAAATAGTTCATTCAGCAATTCTTGAGTCTTTGGTAACATGATTTGTAACTCTTACAGAACAAAGGCTGAGATTGATCAAGAAGCTCTAATTAGTGGCAATCTGGCTACAGAAGCTAATCTGATCATTCTAGATATGCTAGAGAACATCATTCAGGTGAGAAACTGCAAAACTGGTTATGCATGAAGAGTGAGGAAACACTGGGACACTCTGTTCCTGTGGTTTTGTTGCATTGTGCAATATTTACATTGTTAGGGTTCTACAGACTTTTTAGGAATGAGTGTCAATTATTTTCCAAATGTTGAAGTGAAAGGGTAAAGTGTATGTTTGTGGTGCAGTTATCAGCACCCAAGTCTCTTAAAGAATAAAATTCTGTGAGGTATTTTTTGTGAATCCCAAAGTATTGTATTAGTACAAATCTAATTTAGTTTGCTTGAATGTCTGGCTGTCACGGGTCCTCATCCTTGAAATCCTGATGGTCCCTGCTTTAACTAAATGTTACTGCTTTCAATATGGCTTTGTGAAGTGCTAAGTGCAGTAGAAATGAATAAACTGAAATGACTTATTGCTCAGCTCTTGTGATTTTGTGGTGAGCACTGAGATATATAACAGAATTCTCACTAGCATCACAAAACTGCAGTTCCCACTAGTTGTAGCAAGCTGTGTCAAGCTTGAAAATGGTTATAGCTTATCATGTTCATGAACTTCCAACTATTGTTCTCAGTAGTGAAAGTGAGTGTGAGAATATTTGCACATGTGGGATACTACCCCATTTTTATCTAACAATAAGCTAGGATTCCTTTTTGTTGTTTGTTAATTTCTGTGCTGTCCAATAACCAAAGCTGTGTTGCCCACTTGTGCCTGCTTCCTGAGCCCTTTCACTGCAAGCTGTTCTGTGTTACTTGCAAGCAGAGAACTCTGGCCTGTGTCTTACTTGACGAAGCAGAAGTCATGGTTTCTTGTCATTCTATAACTCTGGCTTGTAAGGGGAGAGGCAAGCCAGCGTTCCACATTCATATGTAGGCAAAACTGATAGAAGAACCATGTTTAGCTGCTCCTACTTGCTTTGGATAATGCTTATGCGCATGCTGCTTCTAACTGATAAGCCAGCAATTTCCCAGTGCTTAGGATTGCACTGGTAATTGAATAAGTTTAGTCAATTTTAAAGATGTATATGCTGGTTTTGTAATTTTTGTATTAGTTTTGTGCAGTATACCACTCTGAAATCTGATATGGCATATAGCAGTAAAAATATTTTAAATATTTAAATTGGTGTAAACATAGCAGAGGGTTGTCAGTTATGTTATCCCCCACAATGTTTTCAGCTACATTCTCTGTATCAGTTGCAAGAACAGCAAATGTACTAACTGGAAACACCCTTACTCTACCCAGTGGTAGGGCTGGCCCTGCCTCTTATTCTGATAAGTACCAAAATGATTTCCCTATTTGATAAGTAAGGTTCTGCTATTGTATCAAGGCTGGCACTAATTTCTGTTGTTTGAAGTCACCCTGAAAGATCTTAAGAGCCCTCTTCTTCTCTGACTTAGCCAACCACAGCTATGGACTGCAGAGAGCACATTTTGGGAAGTGTGTTGAAGGTCCTGGTAAATTCTTTGACCTGTGATCAGAGCACAAGCTACCTGACTCATTGCTTTGCTACTATCCGGGCACTCATAGTCAAGGTAAACATTTGATCTACTTGTGTTTGTAAGTTCTTTGTTAGGATCTATTGGAGCACCAGCCCATTCCCCTACTCACAGAACTTAGCACTGCCATCTATGTGTAGTGGTCCTCAAAACAGTATTTTGTAGGAAATGGTTCATGTGATAGTTGATGGAAATGCCAGTTTCCAGAGGTTCACAACATTGCTGAAAAGCCTTCCATTTCCTCTTTATTCCTCCAGGCAATAAGACCATTTGCAGATATGTATTTTACAAGTGAAATAAGTCATGCAAAGGAAGGGTAATAAAAATATGGTTATTTGCATAGTTCATCTGAAGAATTTGGGGTGGTATAGATTGGACGCAGTTGGGACACTCTTTATCAATAGATTCTTGTTGCAGAGGGGTGGAGGAAGAGAGATCTGCCTGTTAGGCCTCGTTGCTTTTTCTAGTGCAGATTTCTGGATGTAATCTTGGTGTAAACATGTTGACAATGGGTTGGTACAATTCTGACTAGTTTCTGGAAGAAAGAGTGAGTTAAAATAAATAGGGGAGGATTTAGAAGGCAAGCAAAAAACTTCTGGTGCACTCATTTCAGAATTCTCTAGGCTACAGAAGGTGGAGTAGAGTCAACTTTCAATACCTCCCTGTGTCACTTGAGATGCTTCCAAATGGGGCTTTTATCATGCTAGTTCCTTGTCTCACACAGGAAACTTTACAGAGTGTTTAGTTGTTGGTTTACTTCACTCATAATCCCCCTATCGCTTCTTCCATCCTTTCCTTTACCTTGGAAAATCAGTTAAGGAGGGAAAAATGGATTAACTTCAAGAGACCATCTGTGTGGTTGCACTAGGCTGGAAGCACCCTGGACAGTCTAGTATTCTTATGTTAGATATAACAGGTGCTTCCAGGTACATTTTTATTGTATAATCACCCTGCCTCCTTCATAGAATTTTATGTGGGGTCAAGACTCCAAAGTTATGACTTCCCACAACACAGTTTTCCTTACTACAAAATACTGGTTAAGGAAGGTGAGATGGAAAAGCTTCCAGAAGCATCCAGTGTCACAGTTTTTTCTTTCTGTTCCTTTAGTTTGGGGATTTCCTGTTTGAAGAAGAAGTGGAGCAGTGTGCTGATCTCTGCCAGAGAGTCCTGCAACACTGCAGCAGCAGCATGGAGGCCACTCGGATTCAAGCCTGTGCCACCCTGTACCTTCTCATGAGATACAGCTTCAGCTCCGCCAGTGTAAGACAGTAGAGATTACATTGAATGCTATTCACAGCCTGGATTGCAAAGTCTGTGTCTGCACTTACCTTGCTTTGCTGGAGAATAATTATACAACTGTGGCTCTTCATGGTCTTCTGTGTGCCTGATGCAATTAGTTTGTGTTTACAATCATTTTTCCTTCTAGCTAGAAATGGTCTTCTCTTTTGTCTTACGGAGTTCCATATATAATAAGGATACATTGGTCAGCATTTTTCTTGCTCTGGATGTACAGAAATTTTAAATCTGAATCCCAGAAGATCCCAGTACATAGACCAATACATTGCAGAAGTTATTTAATTTTAAATTTATAATTGGCATAAGAAGCAGAGGGGGCAGTAATAACCTAATTTGAGGTTTGAGAGATAAATGTTGTAATCTCATTTTAATTTTTTATGACCACTAATATATCTTGCTGTTCCTTTGGGAAGGTCTGAATCAGTTTGAGAGTGATTCAGTGGCTTCTAGAGGAGGAGCACCGTAGGATCATTTGGTGTGTGAGGTTGGGGACACCGTCCAGCCTTGAAGTTTGGGATTGGATCTCTGATCCTCTTCCCCTGCTCCTTCACAGCTTGCTAAGATAAAACCACACTGGCTGCTCTCTGCAATCAGAAGAGCAACCTTGGAGAGGGTTAAAGTAGGCAGAGAGGGGAGGAGACAGGAGCAGCAAGGATATGCCCATGGAACCAATTGCCAAGTGAGGTTGTGGGCTCTCCCACACTAGAGGCATTCAAGGTGAAGCTGTGGACAGTCACCTGAGTAGGATGGTATGAGCTGGCATCCTGTCCAGCAAGGGGTTGGACCTGATGGCCTTCTTGGCACCTTCTGACACTACTGTTCTATGGAGCTATGAATCCTGCTGGTGTCTCAACCTCCTCCCCTCCCTCTCCAAAGTGTCCTTCATTGCTGGATGGCTGAAAAAGGATGTCTAACAAACATGCAAAGTGGGAGGAGTAGGGAGGTGAGGATTACCTGTGTTGCTCCTCCTGTGCTGTATAAGATACCCATAATCTGAGCTTGGAGGCACCTTGAATGGACTGGGCCCCAAATGAGCCTCTGAATCCCTATGAAACTGGAAGAGCTGTGATATTACACACACACACACACACACACGAGTGGGGGGCGGGGGAGGAACCAAAAATAATTTCAGTAAAGTCCAATTCTACCCATGCTTTTTGGGAAGGAAAACCTACTGATTTTAATGGGACCCACTTCCAAATAAAGGCACACAAGATTGTTGCTGTACTGTAGTAATTCAAATTCTAGCTAAGCTAGTTGGAAAAATATGAGAGGTTTAAGTCCTTGAGAACCGAAGCAAACTGCTAGTAGAAAATTTGTATATTACTTGCATAAACTGATACTCATTTTTTCTATTTTATAAAAAGAACTTTGCACGAGTGAAAATGCAAGTGACAATGTCACTAGCTTCTCTGGTTGGTAAAGCATCAGATTTTAATGAGGAATATCTCAGAAAGTCTTTACGTAGCATTTTGGCATATGCAGAGGGAGACGTAGACATGCATGCAACTCCATTCCCAGCACAGGTAAGGCGTTTTTCTATCCCTAATATTTTTTTATTCATTCACATATTGTATATGTGAAAGGGGCACTAAAAGCATCTGGCCTAAGTACCATCTCCCCAAAAGGTGTAAGCACAACAGAATACAAGTGTGTGGTATGGTTCACCTTTCCAGAATGTACTTTATTATATATGTTTTGCATTTATATTCCACTTTCCTTCCATCATGGAACTCAGGGTGGATACATGCAGTGCCCAGGCCCAGACCCAGACCTGCTTAGCATGAGCAAAGCGGTTGCCTCATTTGCCTATAGACCATTCTCCAAGTGTTAAAATCCAGCTTTGCTTCATTTGACATACTGACTCATCCAGCTCTAGAACCTTAAAGATCTTCCTGCAGTGTTTGTTTTCTTTTATTCATCAGTGCTTTGTTCATTGAAATGTGTGTGAGAACACCTATGCTAGATTATTTATCTTTTTGTTCAGGTAGAAGAGCTATCGCGCAATCTTAACAGCATTTTGTCAGACACAGTGAAAATGCGAGAATTCCAGGAAGACCCAGAGATGCTTATGGATCTTATGTACAGGTTGAAAACACCAGTATTTCTCTTGAACTATTTACAGTGAATTGACCCTTAAAGTTTAAATTTTTTGTACAAAAATTGTTTTCTGTCTGATTAACATCCAGTTAAATGAACCAGTTTCTATCAATTCTGTGCTAGTTTTTTGCACCATGGCATAGCTTCCCACAAAAATCCATTGGTTTTTAATCTGAGGGTGCCAAACATTCTCTGTTAGAGACCTTTAGTCCCATTTACAGCATTATGTTTTTCAGGATGCCCTGGAGGAAACTGCAGGAATTCTGGGATTAATGTTTTAAAAACCAGTGTATGTCAATGGTATAGCTATACTTTTTTACAGTAATAGGCATTATTTTACTAGGGAGGAAGTCAGCATCGCAACCCATGCATGCCTCCTTCTGAACCCTTCATTATGAATACTACATAATACTTGGAATACCTTTAAATATTATTCTAGCCATGTGGTGAGCAGTTCTCATGCAGCTGGATCTCAATATATTTTGTCATGGCCAGTCCTCCTGATCAGGCAAAGGAGTTAGCTGTTTCATGTGGCAGATGCTGGGAAGTGGGGTGGAAAACAAGCCTGTAAATAGCCTGTCTTGAGCGCTTTTATAGCAGGGATAGAAACCGCTTCCATCTCGTTACCAAGTTCAGTTTTGAAGAAGCTTTTGGTGCCACATTCTGCTAGTGGGTAGGACTAGGAAATAACAAAAATACCAACACATTTTACCTTAAAGCCCTTCCCTTTAAAAAGTAAACCTTTGGAGGGGCATTTCAACCTTTTAGGATGGGAGAAAAATACTGTGCAACGGTTTGGAAGCCACCAAATAATAACTGTTTTAGGGGGAAAGGAGTTTGGGCTAGGGGAAGGAGGCTTGGCTGTCTGGGAAATCCTAAAGGGGCAGATTTGGATCCTCACCCCTGTAGGGCTGGATTGGGACCTGGCCCTGAGGTTCCCCACCCCTGCCCCAAGGTAGCCTGCTGTCCTCAGGTGTTTTGGAGGATATTACTCTCTTGCCTTGTGTTAAAGTAAGAGTCATCTACCAATCCAGCTAAATTCTGCAAGTAGAATGAAAAGATGTGGGAAGCCACCACCTTGTTCCCCACTTTGGGTGGGAGGACTGTACTATGTATGCCTACAGGTGGAACTCATTGATAGTGATTTTTCTTCTGCCTCCCTGAATATGGGGTCATAGGTTGAAAGGCTCCTGTGAACAGGAAACACAATGCACTTTAGATCTAGCAGCGTGCTCCATCCTCTGTAAACGAACATGGGACGTGAATGCTTGCAGACTTGAGATTCACTCCCTTGGTTAATATTTTGATTTTCTCATTGACAGATGAAAGACTAAGGAGGCCCACAGTTTCCAAACAGTCATTTTCACACACTAATGGTTCATTAGTGGTGATGCACTGTCACACTACTCACTGAATTTGACGGTTTATTTAATAGAAGAGCAAATAATGACACTAATTAGGATCTGTTGACTGGAATTAATTATTGTCCCTAAGCAGTTTCTACAGGTTCTCCAGCTGCATTGTTATCTCTCAGGGATCCCTGGGAATTAACATGATCAATGTTTTAAGTGCCCTGAGAAAGGTTTTAGATTTTTTTTTAATCTCCACAGTGAGAACAAGGGTGGATTCTTGTGTTAGGGAGGGAAAGGAGTCTCTCAATATGGGAAAAAATATTTGTAGATAAAAGGAGAGAAGGGATTGATGAAACAGTGAAAAAGCTATAGAACAGCTTTGCTCCGCCTGGCACTCTGTCAGATGCATTGGAGTACAATCCCCATCATCACCAGCCATGCAGTAGTACTGGGAGCTGTAGACCAGACGGAAGAAAGATGCTATAGAAAATATTTTTTGTTAGACTTCTGCCACATTCAGATGCAATTGTATAATAATTCAACCCTTGCAGATTGATGTGATGTCTGTTGAAGACAAGGAACAGTTTTTTATTTAACTGCATAGCTAATTAAATAAATAGACATTTTGATACATTTTCTCATTAGAATTGCCAAAGGATATCAGACATCTCCAGACTTAAGGCTTACATGGCTCCAGAATATGGCGGAAAAGCATGCCAAGAAAAAATGCTACACAGAAGCTGCCATGTGTCTTGTTCATGCTGCTGCTCTGGTTGCAGAATACCTGAGCATGCTAGAAGATCACAGTTACCTACCAGTTGGCAGTGTCAGCTTTCAGGTAAGCAGCTTGCAATTTTCCATGTGGGTCCCTTAGCTATAACTGTGGAGAAATGTCTTGCTTAAGCTACCTGGGCCCCTGTGTTCTGACTGAGCATGCTCACTGAAGTTTGACTTGACCAGTGGGCTGAGAGCAGGAGCAAAGTGGGTGAGAAAGCAGGGGGGAAGCAGCCTGTCAGGACAGTGCAAGACGACATCAGCTGAGTTCCCACTGAACGGATTCTGCTTTGGCTGGGCTGTACCACCTCGGACCATGGGTAACAAGTCGCATGACTGGATGTTCTTCCACATACATGACAATTGCTTCCCATGGAAAAACAGACATCAAGAGCAATGGTGTGGGAATTAGTTCAAAAAAGCAGGAGCTCTTCACAACACCCCATGGTCGTGTTCCCGCTATGATGACACATCAGGGTGCTGTACATTTTTCAGCCCAAGGACTAAATTCCATTAAGGAGAAGCTTTGAGGGCCACTCTCCTCAGGTGGATGGGACCAGAGGGAAAAGGGGCAGGGTCCGGCCCCCGAGATGCCAACTTATTTTTGCTTAAAGCTGTTTCTGCTGGTAACAGTGCATGTGTAAATACATATCAGCCTTTTGGAATGACAGAGAAAAAGTGCACAAAAGCCAGGAAAAAGCTCAATATTCATCGGTGAAGGAAAAGATGGTTGTCTTGGGGTGGGAATAGGGGCTTCCGGAGAATTATGAAGGGCTGGCTGAGACTCCAGGTCTGAGTTTGTTCTCCACTGCAAGAAAGGATTGTTCTGTCCTTCTGACTTGGAGTTTAAGGCAGTTAATATATGCTTGCGATTTCTCACCCATGGTTTGTAGGTGTTTTACAAAATATTCTCACCTTCCAAGGCCTTTCCTGTGTTTTCCAAGCATTTCCCTGGGTTATTTTTAAAATCAAGGAAAGTATGCTATTATCTGGAAAGTGGACTAGGAGAAACTGGTACATTTCTGTATCTCTTCTATACCACAGTGCCACCTTGTGGTTGTGTAATGGAACATGCAGAAAGCCAAAGAAATAAAAATCCCAGTGGGGAAAAATCCACATGTAAAGGATCCAATCATAGTCCATCAAAGGATCCAGAAATGGAAATGGCAGTAAACTGGCAGGTTTGAAACCTTATGTAGAGAATCCCAGAATGAAAGGGAAAAAACACAAGCTATTAAACTGACTGAGATATAGCAGAAACATGGAGAGATGGCGCTTCATATCTGTTCTGGAGCAGATTTTATCTTGTTTATCATCAGAATAGCTTTGTTATTCCTTATTCTATTTTGCAGAAGGAGATTTAGGGCTGAGAAATAGCCCGTTCTTTATACCTGTGAGGTTTAAATGCAGACACTTAAGTTTACACACATCCAGAGGCCCTAATACAGCATTGCTGTGTGGACTGGTTGCTTCCTGCCATGGTTTCTTATGCAATCTTCCCTCAAGCAATGAGAAGATCCCTGTGTTTCATACAAATATGTATAAAACCAGCTGTTCTGGAATATTTTGGTATTTGCATAAGCTTGTCTCATCAACAAGGTTGCCTGTGCATGTTTTCAAATCTTGCTTCAGAACAGATGAGTAAGAAACACAGCTTCACATCTCTGTCCCCGAAGAAAAATGAAATCAGTATTGCTTATTAAACCATTTATTTTAGGCAGAAATGAGCCCTTGGGAATAATTATGATAATGGTTCCCCATCTGAGGACATCAACATTATTTACAAACATTCTCCTGAATGTTTATGTGCTGTGTGCCAGAAATCGGTACAGGATAGTTTGTTGCCTTAAGTTTTTTCCTGAATACTTTTAAAAACAAGTACAGGCAAATCAGGGCAGAAGAGTGATTTATTTGGGAAATAAGGGTGTGTGAGACACAGTGCAACCCTATATATTTGGCTAAAAACTGAACAGTAAGGTAAACATGGTGTTCCCTGATTTGTTCATAAAGAGAAAATGTACCATGAGTGTGTAATCACTGCTTGTATTATTTGGGATGGAAGTGGAGGAGGGAAGTTTTTCTGTAGATTTTTTTGCTTTGCATTTGGGCAAAACTGAGGAATACCTCTAAATCCCACTGTAATTCTACCAATTTAAGGTTGAAAAATACTTCAATACATCTATGTCTTCTTAGAGGAGGTTAAGGGAGCACCATTTATTGAATAAAATGTTTGTATGTATAATGGTTTTATGTAGCCTCTGAGCAAAAGAAAAAATGGCAATGCTATATTATGGGTCTATAAATATCATCTCAGGATTTCCCCCCACAGTTATTAGAGCTAGACAGTAACTTTAAAGCAAAGGTTGTTCAGGATATTGTAAGACCGGTACCTGAAGTTGAATTCCATTTGTTTAAGACATCCTTACTCTTTCTCATTCAACAGTTGTACAAAGATCACTTAACTCCCTGATCACTGTGACTACTGATGAAAAAATTGATTTGGTGAGGATGAAAAAGTAAAAAAATCTGGGTGAATTACTATTGGCAATATTATTAGTAGTATGACAAGTAGTCATATTAATTAATATTGTCCTCATTGTCATTATTATTTTAATCAGTACGCACTGAAAAAGCAATAGATTATTACCTCTTTTAAGTAACAGCTTGGAATACAGTAATGGAGTACATGGTATGCCCTGAGCCAGGAATTAGAGAAATGGGGCCAAAAGATCTTTCCAGTATACCAATGGAAAGAACAAACATTTGTTACAATTGATACATCTAGAAGTTATCTAAACCATGCCATTGTCTTCCCTTTTAGAATATTTCCCCAAATGTGCTAGAGGAGTCAGCCATTTCAGATGATGTTTTATCTCCAGACGAAGATGGAGTATGCTCTGGGCGATATTTCTCAGAGAATGGACTGGTTGGACTGCTGGAACAGGCGGCAGAGCTTTTTACTACGGTGAGTAAAAGTATACTCCCAATCCATACTGGTGTTGCAGAATAATTCTATTTATCCATTTAGAACACTTTATCCTACCTACTGTTTGAGCTACCTACTACCTACGTGTTTGAGCTAGCTTTCAAGAGTGTAACTGGAGGGTGGTTGGTGGCCATGTGTCCTACTTTACAGAGGACAGTCATTTATTTCAAGGTGTCTTTTATTTGAAGGACTGCCTGATCCAAGTCCAGTATAAAGATAAAGAAGCAAGGAAAACAATGGCCTTGAGGTTGGCTATAAACTCTTACCACCTAAACAGTAGTCACAAGGAACTCCTGGTCACAGACAATTCTGTTACATTGCAACAGACTTTAAGTGTATCAATGCCTATAAGTCGTCATATGCCAGTGTGGTGTAGTGATTAAGAGCATGGGACTGGGACTCAGGCGATCTGGGTTCTAGTCCCCGCTCAGCCATGGAGCCAGCTGGGTGACTTTGGGTCAATCACAGACTCTCAGCCCAACCTACCTCACAGGGTTGTTGTTGTGGGGATAAGATGGAGGAGGAGATGTAAGCTGCCTTGAGCCCTTTGTAGGAAAAAGGCAGGATATAAATCGAAAATAAAAAAATATGCAATTTTCTTTTGCAAGTTGATGTCCTCTTTATGCCCTTTTTCGGTGATGCATGTCCAAGCTACCCATTACAAGGAAAAGTGGAAGAAAAGGGGAAAGGAAAGCATTAAGCATGCCTTCTTCTCTACCCTTTCCCTTCAGTCAAAATCTCCTCCCCTTGCTGCTGATATTAAGGAAAGCATAATCAGGATTTTCTGACACACAATGGCAATCTTTGCTACACAAGATGTTTATTATGCAATTATCATTTGTGATTCACATTTCTTTATGGATTCTTTATACAACATTGTAAGTCCCCAGTTTTGCTTCTGTTTGCAAGTAGCACTTATGGGGGGGTGGATGTCATATTATTGGGGGGCAGGGAAGATGTCATATTATTTTTAATGATGATAGAAAATGCTGTTTTTGCTTCTGCATTTGCTTTATTCCACTTTGCCATAGTGTTACCTAGAGGTTATATAGTGCAAAAGCAGGAAAGAAAACACTCCTTGCTAACATCTAATTTCTTCAATGAAACTGATGGTAGATGTACTGGAAAAACTTCAAGCTGAGCAGGGAATTCAGAACTAAATCATAATCCAGAGCAGAAGAGGCAATTTTTTGTGCAGTTTGGTCTAACCTCCTTAAAGTTTGCCATAGTAGTTCTACCATCCGATAAGGCAATTAAGCAGTGTTTGAAAGGTACACTGTTCTTAAAACTGCTAGGCTCAGACATGTCTTCATAACCATGATGCTGGAACAATTAAAACACTTTTGTCTTGGCTTTATGCCAGCAGTTGATTGGTCAGAGAACCTACACCAAATTTGTTTTTGTCTTTTCCTAATACAAGGGAGGACTGTGTGAAACGGTAAATGAGGTCTACAAGATTGTCATCCCTATCTTCGAAGCACACCGAGATTTCAGAAAGCTTTCTTCCACACACAGTAAACTACAGAAGGCCTTTGAGAGCATAATAAATAAGGTACCTTTCAGTTGCTTCTGTTGCTGGGCTGCAGTGTTTGTTTATGGATTGTAATGATAAGGCCACCTGCAGAACGTAATTGCCCCATTTCTGTTCACTGTTCTAAATTTCTGTTTGGACTATGTAGGGTAATTTATATATTTAACAACAAAAATCATTTACATTAGACACATTTTCTTTAATCATAGTAAGTGGTAGGCCTACGTTCATAATTAAATGCTGTATATTATTACTGCATACTGGTGACAATATTAACTTCCTGGGAAGCCTTATCAGTAAAAGAATGTTTTCACTAGGTGCCAGAAACTGAGGGATGCCGCCTATCTAATTTGCAGTGGTAGGGGATTTCTGGGTGCTACAGTGCTGAAGTCCCTATTCTAAGCTGTTCTGCAGCAAAGCTCTCAAATCTTGGGCACCACCAAGAGAGTATCTCCTGATAGGTACAGCAGCTGAACAGGCAGCTAGAGGACCAGATGATCTTGTCCTGGTGCTGAATAACAACTTGCATACTGGCTGCAGTGTGTGCTGGCTGCATGCCCCTGCATGCAGTTTACGTGACCAGCTCTCCCACATGGAGCTTCACTAGCACATTCCCCCTTGCTGGCCATGAAAGAGAGATATTTATAGTCAGGAGGCAGGATAGTAGCCATCTGCAGCGCTGGAACCATGTGTGTGTTGCAACTTCCCCATTCTCTTCCACAAGTCGGAAAATACTTTGCAGGTTCAGCAGGGACTCCTGAGCTGCTCCATGTGTAAATTATCACAGAAGTTAAACATATCCCTTCACAAAAAAAAGGGACTCTGTTAAAGGAACCAAAATTCCAGTGACTTCCTTTTTATCCACCAGGGTCAAAAGAGAATGTTTGGCACATACTTCCGTGTTGGCTTCTATGGGGCCATATTTGGTGATTTAGACGAACGGGAATTTGTTTATAAAGAGCCTGCCATTACCAAACTTCCTGAAATTTCTCATAGACTGGAGGTAAGTGATGATTATACTTCTACTGCAGACATTAAGAAATCATCGACATTATGATTCACTTCTCTAATGTACCTCCAGAGTTTGCCAATTTGCAGAAAATAACTTAGATCCCTCCAAGTGTGGGTTGCTTCCTCTGGTCACCTCCTATGGCAATATGACAATTATGGCACTAAATACTGTATCTCATCTATATGGCTGAGCAATATGAGGAAAGCTGAGGATGAGGAAGAAGGGTGTGCACATGGAGGGAAGGAAAAGAGAGAGGATGAAACAGGAAACTCTTGGTATGTAGACCACTCTGCTGCCATCAGTATTCCAGGTTTTCGAAGCCCCTTTATTATGACATCCACAATGGATCCCATCCCTCAGTGAGTCCAGCTTCTCCCCACCACTGCCAGCAGCTGCTGTTGATCATCATCCTGTTTCACATCATTTATTTATTTAGTTAGTTAGTAATCATTGCTACAGAGTGCCTTCTGTATAAGCAAATGCAAGTATATACGTGACAATTGCCCTTGTATGGGAAAATAGACAATACGTATGTGCAAAATATTGCAGTTTTTAAGGATGAAGCCCTGGAGGGGGCTTCTCCTCCCACATCCTCCAAGAAGGAAGACTGATGCAAATCAGCTTTGCAAATTTACATCCCTGCTGACTGAAGGGGAAGCTGCCCTCCCTTTTGCAGTTTCTGACCTGCCTGCTCTGCAGTGACAGGATGGCTGCTGAGTAGCTCTGGCTCCATTTTCGCTTTTCCTTGACTTTTTCTGAGCTGCTGTAACAGGAGAAGGGGGTGATACTGCAAGAGAGTGAGATGGCATATTTGGCTGAAGTCAGTCAAAATGGGAGGAAAAAATACAGGTGGCAAAAATAGCTGCTGAAAAGGGGAGCCAATTAAGTTGGGTCAACTTGTTCAATTGAATGATTATTTTCTCTTTTTGTGAACTGATTGCTTGCTATTTTCCATTAATAGATGTATTTACTAATCCAAATACTTGATTTCTTCTGGTCTAGGGCAGGTGTTCAGGGATTCTATCCTCTTTCCTTGATCTGCACAATCAAGTATTTTTAAGGAGCATCCCATTGTACTATAATTCAGTAATGGGGACAGAAAATTATTTTGGATATGATTATTTGGACTCTGAAAAAAGCAGTGGACAAGGGCTTGTGTGGGACCCCTGGCCCACTGCAGCAGACTGGGCTTTTCCTGAAATACAAGTTGCAATTAAATAGCCAGGGCAGGAAGCAGCCTGTCATTATGAACTCCTCCGGCCAAGGAGGAACATTCTACTGAAATGAATTCATCTTTTGCCGCAGGTTCTAAAGTTAGACAAATGGCGCACTGGGTGTGGTAACTCTGCAGCTGATGTCATCTGAGTAGCCTTATTAATTGTATAACCAGGGTGGTATCTCTGAGATTTGTTGTTTGGCTGATTATAACATTTTGCAGTCATGTAGCACTTTGTGAGCATTCACATATATTATCCCAGTCATTCTCACAGCAACCTTGCAAAGTAGGTAAGAGGAGTGTTGTCCATGGGGTCGCGATGGGTCGGACATGACTTCGCAACTAACAACAACAACATTTTATGGAAGCAGAGCTCAGGGTTAGAGATAACGGCTTGTTTGATGATGCCAACTGTAGCCAAGGCGAGAGTTCACCTTGATCTCCCAGTTCTAAACTGGTACAAAGCTTATGCAAATATAAAAAGTCCTTCAAATATAAACTGAATGGGTGGGGACAACCAGCAGCAATCAGGCCCCAGGCTGGCACTGCTTTTGGAAGGAGCAGCAAGTCACCTGCCATAATGTGAATCTTGAATGGTGAACTGATGTCACATTAATTTCCACTGCAATTTTCCAGAAACATAAAGTCTGAAATTGTTTGTGTGTCTGCATAGGGATTCATGCCTGTTAAACTTAGTGGCACTTACATATGAGTGAATCTGAAACAGAATTGGTTTGGGAAGCTGTAGCATTTTTATGTGATCTTTTATGTGATTGTGAAAAACTGGATTTTACTTATAAAGGCATCTTTATCTCATAATCTTATATTTATTATAGCTGCAGATTCACAATACATTAAAAAGGCTTATAAAGAGAAAATGCTCCTCAACATAATTTTTGTTTCCTTTTCAGGGATTTTATGGCCAGTGCTTTGGGGAGGATCGTGTGGTAGTGATTAAAGATTCTACTCCAGTGGACAAGAGTAAACTAGATCCCAGTAAGGTATGGCAGGCATTTATTCCCTGGAGTCCGGAATTCTGTACTGAGGAACCTTTGATTTTACTCATATAGAAAAGATCTCCTAGAATTAATTATGCACAGCTGGCAAAATCATGTGACTCTGTGTGGATTTAATTTAGTCTGTTTTAAACAGAAGAGTTGAATGGCTATCATTTCCTTCTTTCATGCTGTTTCACCTTGAATAAATTCATTAGGGAATTCTTCCCCACCTTTTCATTTCATTTCAATTTACATTTCTATCTTGCCCTATACCCCTTTTGGCTTTCTGGGCAGTATAAAAATTCAATTTCTAAATACATAATAAAACAGTATATTAAGGTACAGAATAAAATAATACATAATACAATGAATCAAAATGAAAAATACAACAATATCAAATATCAAACATCAATAATATCAAAATAAATAATGTAACAATATTAAGGACAATGAAATAACAATAATAAACCCACAATAACCCTAATAGAAAAACAAATCGCCAAAAGCAACACCAAACCAGGACACAATTGGCACTTCTGCTTTCTTGGTCTTCCCCAACCAGATGTCCTCCATATGTTGCTGGCCGTTGGCTGGTTGTGTCAGAATAAGTATTGTAGTCCAGCTCATATGCTGGGTTGGGGCAGGCTATGCTTACTGCATTTACGTCAAATTAAGTCAAGCCTTTCCCCACTGAGGGTGTAATAACATTGTCAAGACTGATCTTCATAACTTCAGCCTGAGTTAAGCAGTGGCTGGAGGCTGCTGACACACAATGAGTTGTCAGAAAAGACCCCAAGAGCCAGTGTGGTTTAGTGGTGAGGAGCACAGGATGGGACTCAGGCAATCTGGGTTCCAGTTCCCGTGGAGCCAACTGGGTGACTTCGGGCCAGTCACAGACTCAGCTCAACCTACCTCAGAGGGTTGTGGGGATAAGACAGAGCAGGAGGAAGAATATGATACAAGCTGCTTTGACTTCTTTTAAAGGAAAAAAGGCAGGATATAAAACTTGTAAACAAATTAATCAATAATAAAAGCCCTGTCCGGATCCTTCAGGATCCAAGCTAAATCTCTGTGCCTGCCTTTACTTAAGCAGTGTGAATAAGAAAATGGTACCTGGATAAATAATGCAGAGATGAAAAGTGTTTAGGAATCATAGTCTTGAAATGTATCACAAGAACTCTGATAGAACCTTGATGTATTACCCTGAACTAATAATGTAGTAATTTGAGTGATTTGGTTCTTTACAGCAGTGATGCTCAATGTGGGCTGTATAGACCCCAAGGAGGCTACAGAAAATGCTGTATTTCTAAGGGGAGAGGACACAGTGCAGTAAAGTACATTTTTCCAGCAAAGAGTGATTATAAGGAGGGTCACAGAGATAAATGAGGCTCGAAAGCAGGCATGAGCAAAGAATCCATGCTCTAGAGCACAGAAATTCCTTTTCAGAGAACCTTTTGGGGGCTGCATTCCAGTGCAAAGGAAGGCCAAAGGCAAAAGGCCCAGGACCAAAAGTACCAGGATATTTATTATTAAAACATTTACTGCCAATGTCCAAGGCTTAGGAGAAGCATTTCAGCCTTTGAGAATAGACTCAAAAACTGCACAAAAGCTGGGAACAAATGATTGGTCAGGAGAAAGGGGGTAAGGCATGGGGAAGGGGTGGCTGGGTTGCACCACTGGAATAGAAATTCTTCAGCCTGCTCTGGAGTTTATCTCAGAGATTTCATGGTACATAAGGCAAACAATGTTAGATTTGCTTGTATATAAAAAACCATCCTCCCTTTTGTAAACTGTCTCAGTAGACAGAGGCTATGGTTTAATTTGCAGCCTATGCTTTATTTTTCTTTGTCTTTTTTTCAAGCTGCTTATTTTTTCTACTTCTGTTAACACTAGAAAAGGACAGAACAGTGGAGGATGGCATCCTTGAAAGGTTTATTCTTCCTACTTGCTCCAGTAAGCAGGGTTTATACCAATGAGTGTTATAATCTTGGTCATAGCAGTTGGAGCAATAACTGTTCTCACCTGCTTTTGGCCTTGTTTAGGTTTTAGGAGAGCAACTTCCCTCTGGAGAAAAGCATAACTGTGGTGAATTTAACACGCTAGACAACTACCAGCATGCTAGAATAGCCTGGAAAGGCAGGGAACATGTCAGTACTTCTGTTTGTACGAGGGCACTTCCAGGCTTATCTACAAATAAGCTGCTTCCATTTTTCATATGAGTAGCATAACAGATCTCCCAGTTACAAGTTCACTTTCATGAGTAATATTTTTCATGGACCTCTAGTGTATTTAAGAGAGACTTTTCCACCTCCTCTTCTTCTCAGGCCTACATACAAATTACCTTTGTGGAACCCTTCTTTGATGACTATGAGATGAAAGACAGAGTGACCCACTTTGAGAAAAACTTCAACCTTCGACGATTTATGTACACCACCCCTTTCACTCTGGACGGACGCCCACGAGGAGAACTGAGTGAGCAGTATAAGCGGAAGACCATTTTGACTACAATGCATGCCTTTCCATACATCAAAACTAGAATCAATGTCATTCAAAAGGAGGAGGTAATGCATGCTCCAAAAACAGTAGAACAAAAACGTGTAACAGGCAATGCAAAGATCAGCAGGGTTGGAAGGGGCAAAACCAATATTAATATTTAAAACTGAGGAGGCGCAACATGGAGGGCTTGTCACAATGGACTTGAATGGTTCCTGGGTCTGACTCCCTTGGCATTCTGGGCTCCCTTGTTGCTCCTGATAGGCACATTTCTCCATTTCATCATCTCTCCATTTTCTTTTATGTGCATGAGGAATGGAAGACTGGATTGCTTCATTCCCGCTTGTTTGGTTCTTTTGCCAGTTCATGTGGAGGCCACATCACTCACTCTGGGTGCTAAGATCACATGAAAACAGCTTGTCTAGTCTGTGTCAATTGTTCTTTGCATTTTTGTTGTGAAGTGTTTATAACATTCCTTTTCCTCTGTGGTTTCAGTTTGTTTTGATGCCAATTGAAGTAGCTATTGAAGATATGCAAAAGAAAACCCTGGAACTGGCTGTTGCCACCAACCAGGTGCCACCAGATGCCAAAATGCTCCAGATGGTGCTTCAAGGCTCTGTGGGAGCCACAGTCAATCAGGTACCTGGGGATAAGAGAAAGGCTACTGTTTCTCCTTCAGGGCAATGTTCAGCCACATTAGCAACTCAGGCAAAGCATTACAATAAAATACATGGATCCACCTTACCCAGACAATAAAATCTGTTCAACAGCATCAGGCCCAGATCCAGGAAGGGGGCTATCTATCTATCATGTTCATTTATTTATTTATTTTACAGCTGCTTCATGTGTAAATTATTTGCTACAGGTGGAGGGGGGTGACTGTCCTCCCTTGCACACTTGCCCCAGTTGAGGCCTAAATAACACTTGTCCACTAGTCCAGTAACTTTTAAGGCCTGAACATAGTCCCTCCTTTGATATCCAACATTTCCTCTCATCTTTGTGATCTCTGACCCATTACATCTCAAAGATTCCTCCTCTTGGCTGATTCTTCACTAGTGGCCTTTTGAATTTTTCCCCTGGGGTTCCCTGCAGATGTGCCTTTTCCTGATGTTTGACTAGAATACTTCTGTGCCTTGTGTTTGGTTTACTTTATATGCTGTCCCTAAATGTTAAGGCATAGCATATTCCTGGCACATCTTCCTTTCCTCAAGAAATATGCCATGTCTAACACAGTGTAATGTTTTCCCATAAGGGGCCACTAGAGGTAGCCCAAGTGTTCCTGGCTGATATTCCAGAAGATCCAAAACTTTATCGACATCACAACAAGCTGAGATTATGTTTCAAAGAGTTCATAATGAGGTAAGTAAAGAGGAAACAGAATAGTTTAAAACAGCAATTACCTTCAGACTGTGTCTTCACTGGTAGTCTTGGGTATAGGCCAGCTTTCTGTCAGGCACACAAACTATAGGATTCCCCACTGCAGCATGGTGACCTGACCGGTGAAATTTCAATATTTTCAGAGCAATGGCAACACTAGAGAAGAACGTAGAAAGCTGCTTTATATTACATCAGCACATTGGTTCATCTAGGTCTGTATTATTGACACTGAATGGAAGCAGCTCTTTGAGATTTCAGGCAGGAACTTTTCCAGCATCCCTAGTTGCAAGATATATCCCTGGATATACCCCTAGCTGCAAGATAACAACTGCTTTCCGCTTCTGTCTTTTTCAGAAAGGTGCCATTAAGTACCAGCATAGCATTGAAGGTTATTGCAAGATACATAAGAACCAAGATTGTTTGGTGGAATTAATCAACATGTACATTTTTTTCCACAATTTTGGGAACAGGTGTGGTGAAGCAGTGGAGAAAAATAAGCGCTTGATTACTGCAGACCAACGAGAATATCAGCTGGAACTGAAAAAGAACTATAACAAGTTGAAAGAGAATCTCAGGCCAATGATTGAGAGAAAAATCCCACAACTATATAAACCCATTGTGAAAGTGGACAATATTTCAAGGTATAGTAATAGCCCTTCTATGTAACAGTCACAAAATCAGAAAGATGTTATAGAATATAGTTTCATCCAGCTTTCTGCAAGTTACTCAAAATTTCTGAAGAATGACTTATCCAGTGGGAACCACTAAGGATCAAATTGACATAATTAATACAACACCTGTTACACACACAATGCTGAAAATTTCTACCTGTAGCACCAAGCTATTTCTGATTCATGAGGTATAGGTGATTCCTTGTGCATTTCTCTTCCCTTCTTTGTCAAAACTTGGTTCAGCAGATATAGAAGGTTCATATTCAAAGTGTTGTACCTTGAAGAGGAGGAATGGTGTTTTTAAAAAATCAAGATAGATAAAATAATGCACATACCATTTTGAGCTTCAAGATCAGTGTTGAATTCGGGAGTTAAGGTTATGATCCCCAGTGCTATTGCACCTGTGTTGTCTTTTGATAATAAGAATTTGAACAAGACAACAAATTTAATGATTGCTTATGAACTTTCTTCCAAGTTCAGTCCTTTCCAGGATTGAATTTGATGTGTGTCAGGAAGCATTTATATATAGTGCAGCACTCATATTGTTATCATAATTCAATTCTAAATGTTGAACATTCTCAGGTATCCCAATTTAAGCACTACCTTGCATTAAAAAAAAAAAAACATTTGGGGCCAGTGCTCTGAATGTGCCCTTCAGACTGATCATATAAAAGATGGACTGTATAAATATATGCTCATGCTACAGTAGTTATGTAGTCATATGTGTGCAGCAAGTAATACCTGTAGTAATAGGTAGTTAGCCGAACAGAGAATGAACTGATCAAGGCAGAACATGTTTTCCCTCAATCTACCACCTATGTTCTTTCAAGGAAGAAAAGCTAGTTATGTGGTTTTGTTTAATTATAGTGACTCAAAGAAGGAACATTATATTCTAAGTAGAGAAATACAATAATTTCATTTTCTTTTATTTTTTACTTGAATTTGCCATGTTTGCACATGAATACATTTTTTTCAGGAAAATCTCTCTTGTTCATAAACTTTTGTTCACATTGAAAAGAAATGCCACTGTTTAAGAAAAGCCACCTAGGGATGCTGCTGGTGGAATAGGTGGCATATAAATATTTTAAATTTTAAAAATGCACAGTTTGTGGGGGGGAAATACACAAGTTCCTATTTTAGTTTAGGGGGAAGAAATGCACATTTAAATGCACACTTACAAAATATGCCCATTTCTCGTTGAAATGAAAAGAAAAGCAGATTCCCGTTTAACACAGGAGGAAGTCAATCCAAGCCTGAATGTGGCAGGTTGGAGAATCACTGTGACCACTGATTTTGGCATTCCTTCATTCTAGATCCTTTTGTAAAACATATGCAATTTTATGCATACTTATATATTTTTATTGTTTCATTTCAGGGACTCTTTCCGTAGCTCTAGTTTTAGGAAGTATGAAAATATGCCTTCACAGAACACATAAGAAGAACCACCTCATGAGAATCGGTTTGTGCAAGGTACGGAATGCAAGAAAATATTCAAATGCTGCACCAGGTAGAAAACTTCCCATGAATGCTGATGACCATATTTTGGAAGATAGCTACACGTACGAGACTCAAGATGGAAATAGGAGTTATAACCCATGCACCTGCTTCTGGGAATGGATGTTACTTGTTAGAAAATAGATCTTTGAAAAATTGACTTGAATATTTGCACTCACACAGGAAAAATATTTTTTCCAAAATGCTCAAAGCCACTTAATGATACTGCATTACCCACAAAATATCTCCAGTACATTATGGATTCATGTTTAAATATCCACTTCTTGCGTGGACTTCAAATCACGGAAATTTTATGGAAAGTTTTCAAATTAATCTAAACACCATTCTGCAGAATTATGGATTTGCATCAGTGGTATGGAAGCATATTTTTCAAGTAACAGATATGAACAGTTATGAGACTTAAGAACAGAACAATATTCAGCCAAAGTTAAGCACATTTAAATCTCACTGATTTCAGTAGGAGAGTTCTGATATGTATATTTCCAGCCTGTTTGAAGAGAAAAATCCTGTAACTTGATGTGATACATTGCAATAGATCAAGTAAGAACTTCTCACATCAGACATGTTGAAATCATGCTTAAACAAGTAGGATCAACTTACATCAAGATTAAAAAGCAACATTTAATATTGAAATCTGCTTGGCTAGACAGGGATCTGAACAAAATGGAGACTACACAGGTGAGACCAAGATTAAAATTTAAGCTAAACCTTTTCCACTCAGGTATATTTACAAACCACAGAGATTCATTCTAGTTGGAATGTTTTGTTACAATTATTGTTGTTATTTTAAGAGTAGCACTGTATTTCTTTAATTTTTTTGAAATATAGGCATACTCCCTGACATGTCTGTTACTTTTGTTACTAGTTTCTGAAACTTGATTTATTCAGCCTAGTCTTTGTGATAGGCAATGGTAAGGATAATAACTTTGAATATTTGTACATATTTTTGCATATGTTATTCTGAGACGTCAGAATTTTGACAGGTGGACAAGCCAGTGGAGATTTTAACACTTAACAGGTTTTTTTATTTTTTAAGTCCTAAAAGGAGACCATGATTTTTTAAAAAAATATATAAATAAAATATGATACCAATATAAATATTTGGTTTTGTTTCCAGTTAAAATAGCACTATATCTTTCTGTTTTGTCTTATAAACTCCTTGCTTGAAAAAGCAGGAAATAAAAATGAAAATTAAGTGATACAATTACTCTAAGTATACTTATATGTTTTGGGAAGCTGTAAGTACAGGCTTCTCTTCATCTATAATTGTTTGTTTAGTGTTGTCATTTTGACCTATCATGTATACATACACAATACTACTGCCATATTTCAGTATCCTCCTATAACAGATGTTTTGTCATGAAATTGGTTACACCTCAGCACCAGATGAGGGATATCTGAGGGAGGGCAGAACTTAATTTTTACAGCAAAAAAGAGATTGGTTGGGAAGATTCTTTTAAAGAATTGTTTAACAATAATTCTTTTAATAGTTACATTTTAATTCTTTTGTGTTTTCCCAAATCAAACCAGAAATTGCATTTCATGTTTTGAGTAGAGATGCTGAACACATAGTTTTCCATACGATATTCCTACATACTCACTTTCTGCTGATACACTGCAAAGACATCATTAACTTGTCCAGATTTGTATATCTATCACAGTGTTCACTAGGAGATAAATATTTGGGATGAATTGTGGTTCGGCCATCAATGTATACTTTGGAAAGATCTACCAGTCCAAAGTAAGGGGAAGGTCAAGGAAAGTTCATGGTGCTGTTTTCAGATCAGTAGCAGGACTCTATGAAACACCCGAATGATCTAACACCTCAGAACAAAGCTCAAAACAATGGTCAAATTAATGATTATACCAATCTGCTCTCTGTATTCTGTGGCATTATTTAGCTCAGATTATATGTAGTCAATATTCATCTTTGTCTATGTGGTGTGGAGATATACTTGAGACAGTTGGCTAGGCATCAGAGTTCACACAACTCATTGACTGTGTTTACACAACATAAGTCATAATGGGTCCCACCAGGTAGCTTATTTGTGGACAATAAGCTATCCTGACAACCCATGAATTGTTATGGGGGCTGTTGTACCCACAATTATTGTCATGTTATGCAAACCTGGGCAACAAACCCAATCGTAGGTTCCAGGAATTGGCTAAAAATGACTTGGAAAGAGCAGCACCCAACTGCACTGCTCTCACCAAGCTTGCCTGGGCTCCCATAAGTGCCAGCCACTGCACAACTGCCCAAGTGGCATTTGAGGAGGCAACACTGGCTTGTTACCCTTATGGCCACTATTGTGAGATGTTTGGGCTTGCTTTTCCCCATATACAGCCAAATACAGGTTGTTGTATTGCATGAACCCAGTCATTTTAAGTTCCTAACAAACCAAACAGTAAGAATTTTCTACAGCTTAGGGCTTCTTTTGATGAGACATTTGTTGTGCTCTTGAGATCCCTTATTTGTGCAACCCTTTCATGACTTTATCATCCTCCAGGACTTCTCCCCTGTTTTCCACTCTTTAGTGTTTTGTCTGTGTTTGAACAAGGAAAATCTTGTATTAAATTTTAAATCATGACCAAATGGAACAAAAGCCTTTTGAGAAGCTGCAAATCCATTGCAGTGAATCTACTATCTTGTGCTTAGTAGATGGAAAGTATAGAAAGGCAGTGAAATGCAATCTCCTGGGAGAGAGAGAGAAAAAAAAACCTCATGTAAAGGATGCAGTTTTCTTTCCACAGTGAAACATAGCAAGAAGCCTCAGTAAAGCAGCAGATTAAACTCCTCAGGAAGAGATGCCCTTAGTGATATAATGGTCTTGGTTAGACTGGGACTTGGGAGATATGATTTCTAGTCCCCACACAGCCATAAAGCTCACTGGGTGGCTTAGGGCCAGTCACATACTCTCAGCCTAGCCAACCTCACAGGATTGCTGTTTTTAGGATAAAATGGGAAATAGGAGAACTTTGAAAGCCACCTTGTGTTCCTTGCAAGAGGAGGGTATAAATGTGATGTTATGCAATTGACTGGCATATCTTCAAGAATATATAAAACAAAGTTGAATATTGGAAGGCAGCACAACGCATTCCATCTTTTCCTCTCTTCTGCTGTTTGTACAATGTTTGTTTGTTACAGCTAGCTGTGGGAAAGCTCAGGTCAGTGAGAAAAGAAAGCCAACTGCATACCTAATCAGACAGACAGCGCTGTGTCCAAATATACATACTTGTGAAAGAAATGCTGCATGTAATCTCTGATAACTCGTGATAACAAGCAAACCTTGTAATGGTGACATTTCTACAAAAACAAAGTAAAAATTGGACTACCTAAAGCTTCCAGGAAAGTTGCTTCTGGGGAAACGCTGCAGAGAATTAGAAGGAGAGGGGGAAGGATTTGAATTGTAAATGGAGTAGATGGGAAACATGAGAAGTTTTGGTAGCACTCAGTTGTGAGATGAAGGGTCAAGAGTGCTTAAAATGCAGATTGGGAAACAATGCAAGTTCTGAGTAACAAACAGGAAGCATAATGCTACTGTGTATCCAGAAGAAATGTTATAAATGATCCACATTTTCCACGAGAACTCAAGAGCAGAGAAGATTGATAAGTGACATATTTAAAGCTATTAACATAAACTCATGAATTTGAGGACTGCATGGCATCATGATTTAGATTCTCATAATCTGTGGCACAATCTCATAAACTCCCCAGAATTTCAGGGGAGATTAACCCTGGGACATGTGGTGGGCAGAGAAAGTGACTGCAGAGCACTTAAGGACACTGGGGGAGCAGGGAGCTAAAATGGATTGTTTATATTCCATGCAGAAATAGCTTTACACCATCTGAAATCAAACCCCCAAAGACCTAGTTATGATCTGCCAAATGAAGTGAGGAAACCTGCAACGATGACAGAACAGCCTATTAACTACAAAATCATATTTGGTTTAGAATGATGATGCAGTTGCCTATAGGAGGAACAAAAGAGCTGTGCAGAGACCTAAATGCCTTGAGCCAATGATGGGTGAAATAATGAAGAGTATAGTTGTTGGTATATCAGGAAAGCCTGGCTCAAGGCAATGAAACCATGAAATTGTTGCAAAATGACCGTGAAACCAGAGTTTTGGACAATGAGATGATGTGACTACATCAAGGGGAAGAAACTGCTGTTAACACCATTAATACTTCCTAGAAAAGTATTCTATTTGAGCTGTGATAGCAGTAGGGAGTGAAGTATTTTATTAGAAGGTGCACGAAGAGAAGCAGAGTTGGGAAAAACAAGTAAAGAATTGGGACTAAGGGCTTCTGTGAATCAGACTTTTAACCTGGCATTTTCCCTGAAGTATCTGCTTTGGGGTTCTTTGCAGGATTAAATGATCTCCTTTACACATTTCTCCAAGTTTTATTTTCTCTGACTTTCTAGACATTCCATTATACAAGCACTAGGTGGCACTATAAGAACAGAAATGTACAAGGGTTTCATGGCACCATTCTGGGTTATACCAGACATTCCTTCTAACGGGGGGGGGGGGGGAACCCACTAAAATGATTGCAAAGCTCAGGAGGAAGATGTCAGTGTGCAAAAGACCTGCAAACAGCTGAGTGAGGAATCATGAGCACACAATAAATGTCTCATGTAGAAAGGCTCTAGCACTGTAATTTTCAGATTATTTGTAGTGGGATGGATGCAAAGTTTTTCATGCTTCAGATGCCTCTGGCATTATTGTATAGTTTGTAGCAGTACATGCAAGTAGGCTGGAACTTGCTATACACTATCCCTCTGAATTTGCATGGATGAAATTTGTGGGGAAGGCTCACAATGGGAAATACTGTTAAAAGGGAACATACTATTTAAGAATCTCTTCTAGAAAAAGAACATCCTGAAGAACAATATTAGTTCTTTCATATCCTTAATATCCACTGAAAGTACAGCCAAATTGTTGAGAGCATTCCCTCCACTTCTTTTTCAATTTCAGATATTAATAACTTTCAAGTAAAGGTAAATCATAACCTACAAGGGACCCTGCACCGAAACCACCCAGACAACTTCAAAGTGCTTCTGGTTTTGATTATGGGAATAAAAATAAAAAGCTGTTTATTTTAGATTCCTCACCATTTATTTTGGCATGCATGGAGGTTCTTAAATGCAAAAGAACAAAAATGTTTGAGAAAGGGAACACACCTTCACTCTCAAAGACCTCTTTAGGACAATTTTGCCCCAGAGCACTGAACAGCTTCCTGAACTCCTCACTGGCACTGTCACGTACCTTTGAGATTATAAGAAGATTGATCACTAGAAACAAGGTACTTTTTCTGTCCAAATCAAATATGCAAACTGCATGGCCTGAACCAGTCCAACATTTTTTTTTCTATTTAAGGCAGGGGTGCACAACCTCAGGCCTGTTGCCAAATGTAGCCAGCCTGGGGTCCCAGTCTGCACTTCAGGGTTCTTTTTATGCCACCACTGGCATCAGAAGCAGTATGTCTGTGAACACTTAGTGGCTGGGGAACTTGGCAGCAGGCTGCTGGTACTCTGTGGGATCCTGTGGGCAGTTGGTTACCCACAGCATGAGCAGAATGCTGGAAGAGCAGGGCAGGGCTCTCCTTATGTTCTTATGGACCTGCCCCCCCCCTACCTTTGACCCCATCATCCTTCCCTCAATTGCCAATCATTTCATGTTCTTCTGGGTTTTGTCCCATCTCTTTCCCATTCTGAAAATGATTAAACACCTCTTCTGAGGCTTAGTTAGCAGCAAGAAGAGCATAAGGTAAAATAGGCTGGCATTTGGAGTGTTTCAGCCACATCCTTTTTGCCTTAGTCCATTTTACTTCAGCCCCGGCCACCACTAGAATGTGGCTCTCAGCTAAAACAGGTGCTTTTGTCACCTTAAAGGGCTTTCCTACACAAGGTATTTATTGTGCACCTACTCATATTTATTTAGATGATGTCATAACCCTTTGGTTTCTCTTATGCCTAACCCACACTTTTGACAAGTTTTTTAGAGGAGGGGAAAAGTGACTTGGAATTGTAAAAGTGAAAGAAAACAGTACTGTCTCTTGTGTATGTGCACTATTGTACTATGCCATAGTGCCACCTGGAGGTCATATTGCAAAAAAGCAGGAAAGTAAGCACTCTTGGTACAGTCCCCAGAACTCCTTTCTGTGACAAAATGGAAGTGTATTCGGCAGATTAACAGTCTTGCGCAGAAAAGCTTGAAGGCTGAGAATCTTGTTGGAATTAGCTTTTTACAATGAGAGTCATATCATCAGATGCAAATATTGCATGGATTCTGCTTAGAGCTGCATCCATTGTCACTGCTCAAAGCCTTATGACTGTAAATCAGGATGGGAAACTATGGCTCCCAAATTGTTCTTGTATTCCAACTCCCAGCAGGCCTGATCAATATGATCAAGTATCAAGGAGGAAGTACAGTCCAACAACATCTGAGGCACATCCCTAATCAAGATGAAGTGGCGAACATTTTCTTGAAAGAGTGTGGCCACTCAATATCTAGTCTTTCTGACTGAAGGGACTGTCACAGGGCTCTTGAAATCACCTTTCAGAAAGGTTGAAATATCTCCTTTTAATAATAACTGACAGTAAGAGCATTATGGTAAATATGCTCTTATTTTTGGCTTTACCCCTTCTGTTTTTGGCCCTGCCCAACACGCAGCTCCTAGAACTTTTCTGAAATTGAAGTTGGCCCTTAGACTGAAAGAGGTTCAAAACCCCTGAGCTACACAAACCTCCCTGCACCACTGCCCTCTATACTGGAACTGAGAAAGGGGAGAAGAGGAAGGAATTTGGAGATTGGGCTTAGGACAGATCCTAAAAATGATTAGAAATTGTTAGCGAAAGGAAAAGAAACTAGTGTTGCATTTTGCAGGTCTCAGCAAAATGAATGCTTTTTTATAACATAGGTGAGATTTGGTTGTCCCCTTTCTCTGGGGCAGAGAAAAATGAGCAATGAGGTGAAACTTTGAAAGGTTACTCAGTCGGCTTAGAACATTGTGTTTGGTTTGCCTTTCCTGACAGCTAATTCAAATGTCAGGGTAGATCCTTGTAAAAAATTATAAATGCTGCTTTAAAGGAAAGGCTCCTATTCACATAGTTTAAAATTACCCGTAGTTCTCAGGTTAGGAGAACATGTCAAAACAAACATAACCTTTTAGGACTCATTTGAATGGTGCAATCATAGTGATGAAGGCACAATGCCAATGTTATTTTCCTCTACGGATCATAATAGTTGAACAACCTTCATTCAGATATTGAGATAGCTTGGAAATGTTCCCTGTGAATGTAGCATTCCCGAGTTGTACGCAGCCAGTCCTCCATTTGAAAATAAGGTGGCATCTTTCCCAGTGGGCAGCACAAGAAGAACGAGAGCAACTGGCAGGGGGAACAGCCGCACAATCATTCTAAGCTGATGTGGCTTGCTTCAAAGGTTGCAGAGCTTTCAGCTGCCTGGAGCTATGCCAGCTACATGCTGGGCTGACTGTTGGATCTTAAACCTCTGCAAAGTGATAGGAAAGGAATTTAACATGTTTTTCAAAAATGCTAGTTTATGCAACAGCATTGATATTTGAAGTTAGTAGACCCTGCACAAGTTTTCTTGTGGACTCGGGCATGAAGTTGCCCCCTGACTCTTTTCCTGGCCTCATCCTGCACCTCCACTTCTTGCCTTGCCTGCACTCCTTACCTTGACCACAACTGCTCTGGAGAGCCATGTGGCCGGAAGAAGCAGTTGGCATGGCTCTGAGAGGGCTGCCAACTTACCCACTGCCATCTGGCTCTTGCTGAGAGGATTGTCTCATAGCAAAAGAGAGGGCTGGCAGCTGCTCCAGAGTCTGTGCCAACCACTCTTTCGACGTAGTATTTGCCACAGCAGGAATGTGGGATGGACAGGGGTGTTTGGTCCAACTTCTGCAAGCAGTCATGGTGGGCCTGCCTGGCACGGGCAAGGGATAGTGGTGCAATTTATCACTCCACCCCCTCAGATGAGGACTCCTCCCCACCTCATAGGGTCAGCCATGAAAGTTACCTAGAAAGGAGCAATTAAGAGCCACAGCAGCAGAAGGAAAGAAGACAGCTTTATTGAGTCTTTTTTGGGTGGAGTTGTTTGTTTGCTGTCAGCATGTCCAGCTGCAATCTATATTGGTGGGATTCAGACACCATCAGCACAATCCACAATCAAGGGTTGAGTATGGCCAGTGGTAGAGAAGGATCCGGCTTTCATATTCAACAGTCTGCTAAGATAGAGTTGTTCAATGCTGAGGAGGCGGAGAGGCAGAGTTCGGCAGATGACGTGGCAGTCTCAAGGTTACCTAGCAAAGATTCTCAGGCAGAAAGTAAGAACCAGTCGGCCTTGCAAAAGGAGGGAGACATTTCAGAGCTGGCGAGAGAACCAATTGTGAAGGAGTTCCTTGACCATGTCAGGACATGGCATACAAATAAGCAGACCAAGTACAAAGTGTCCCATGTTCGTGCTGTCCAGCCCTCAAGCACTAGGGGCCACTCTGAGGGTGAAGTCTGACGCTTTTCTGAAAGGGAGGGAAGGAGGGAAAGCTTCAGTTTGGATTTATTCTTCACATGGGCAAATGCTTCTCCTATATCTCAAGGAACATGTTACTTGGATTTATACTGTTTTGTAACCTGTTAAGCTCAAATAAAAAGACTGTGCTTCAAAATTCTTGCCTGAGTCTGAGACAAGAAAGGAGGGAAAAAGGGAGAGAGAAACCTGCTCACAACACAAATATTGCTTCAGCATGTGGACTAAAGGGGTGTAGGGAGAGAAAAGAGTATGTTCTTTCTGGGAAAGGGGTGTAAATCTCCCAAAACCAATTTTTGCACTAAAAGGGAGTGATTTCTTGGTTGAAACATGGTTTTGGATGTGCATTTACATCCTACCCTCAACAAGAACCCTCTCTTTTTTATTTGTACCCCTTTCATCACAGGGGAGCAAAAACTGGTCTGAGTTTTTGGTAAGGCTGAAAGAGCTTTCCCCCTTCTTTTAAAGGGAAACTGAGTGGACTGGGACATATCCAGAGGTCCCAGACATCTGCTATTCACAGCTATCTGCCTTTGGACTTGTCCCTTCTCTATAGCTAGCTTGGCTAATAGCCAACTGTAGACCTGACCTTGTTCGTCTTGAAATATTATGTCAGCAGTAGACATCGGGAGTCAAAGTGAAGCTCTCAGCTCTGCCATTGGTTGATCTGATCCTTCTTTCTAGGCCCTGTTGTTTTGGAATGTAGAGGACTCATCATAGGCCACCTTGCGTGATATTACTGAGGCCTGGGCATGTGTGGCCATGAAAATTTTACTGCCTAATAGTACTTCGACCACACCAGCAAATACTTAGGAGGGAAGGCCTGATGGGGCTGCAACTCTGTCTCAAGCGGCCATGCTTCTTGCCCCAGGGTCTTAGTACCACTGCTCTGCTTGCTACAGTGGCATAGATGAAGATGGGTAGGGGGTTGATTTGAGCCATGAGTCACCAGCCTCATGTCCCTTTGGACTTGGTCATGCTTACATCTGCCATTCACTCAGCGAAGCCTCCAAATGGCTGTGATAGTTTCAGCAACATCAGAGGGAGCAGTTTCCCATGGATTCATGCTATGGCAGAGCTATGATCAAGAAAGGCTCTCAACTGTGCACATGAGGCCCTGTCACATTAGTGTTTCCTACAGAATAGGTAGTTTGTTGGGATGCTGATTTTGTGTGGCAAGTCCTTGTCGTCAGAGAGTGTTTGCATAATGTGCCTTAGAATGTGGCAGGCCTTCTGAGCTGATCACAGCAATATTGGCTGGACCCGTGGGGAAGAGTCTTCTGCTGCACTGTTGTTACATTTAGGGCAGGTATTAAAGATTACAACAGTTTAACCTTAGGCCCACAGGCCAAACCCAACTTGCCTGAGTTCCCATATCAGCCCTTTGAAGTTTCCCAGATGGTCACATAGCCTTTCCCACATTGCTGTTCCTGTGTCACCCTCCCAACTGATGATTGTTCGGTGATTTTTGGGCTCTTGCAGGGGGCATTTCTCACTCCAAAAGGTTGAAGTGCCTCTCTTAGGATTGACTGACTGACACTAAGAGCTTTAAGCTAAAATACGCTGATATATTTGGTGTCTGCCCCCTTTGCATCCAGCCTCAGCTATTCCTGGCACTGCAACTCCCATGGGTTTCTCTGTAACATTAAGGAAAAATTTGTTTAGCCCTTCTTAAAAAGCCATCTTAGAAGCCCTAACCAGGCAGAGTAGATGTGAATTCTGTCAGGAATTCTGGGAATGCCTTTTCCAAGGACTCCCCAAATCCAGGAATTGGCACCAATAAAGGTGGTTGGACAAAAGATATCACAGTGGCTCCTCACCTGATTCAGCAGGAAATGTAGCAGTAAAGGGGGATCCTGTGACACAGCAATCCTCAGGTAACTTCTAGCTGTGGACTAATAGTGGAGGAGCCCAATAAGAAACAGACAATGTACACATTTGGGAAGCTGGCCATACATAATTTTAGCTGGTTGTCTCTACATGCATATGTGGATTTTATTGGCAAAGGCCCTTTGCACTCAATCATAGTTTGAAACAAAAAGTATTTTTACTGAAAGCTCAACATATCTTCATAGAGCTGAGAAACAACTGTAGAAACCCTGGTGCAGGAAGATGAATGACGATAGTTTGATTAGTGCAAATTGCTGAGACAGCCAAACTATTGGATAAAGAGCCGAAACAACCTCTTGCAGCCAAACTATTACTGCAGTTATTCTGAACTGACATGCCTGACCTTTGTGGAGTTCCCAAGAGGTCTTAGGAATGCATTTTATTTTTTAATATTTTAAGAGACCAAGAGTGCCAGAAGAACAATAAAGCTAACATCTGCGGAAAACAAAAACCAAATGCACAGCGAAAGAAACAAAAACCTGCTCCTAGAGGAGATCAAAACAACTAGAACTGGTTTCTTATTGATTAACCACAACCAGATAAGATTTTGATCAGACTAAGAACTAAAGTTCAGTTTCAAGTGGGTTTCAAGTATTGATTAAGGAATATCCTAGTTAGCCTTAACCATTAGTAAGTTGCCAGTACCACTGACAATTTCAAGACTGTTGTCATATCCACACCCTCAAGGAGAATCCAGAAATGCAGGCAGCTGTGTGGATTAATGTGTTTTTAATGTCCATTATCCCAATTTGGAGAGATCCTTACAGAGCCACTTTTTCTTGTGGGGATATGTTGGTGACATACAGGTATGTGAGGGGATGTCACATGGAGATGGGTAGAGACCTGTTCTCCCCTGCAGAGGAAGGCAGGACGCGCTCCAACGGCGCAAAGCTCAGGGAGCCAAGGTTCCGTTTGGATGCCAGGAAGCACTTCCTGACAGTCAGGCCCCCGAGGGTGTGGAATGGGCTTCCACGAGAGGTCGTTGAGGCCCCATCAGTGCGGGTGTTCAAGGATAGGCTGGACGAGCACATGGTGGGCATGTCGTGAGTGGAGCCGGCTGGTGCCGGAGGTCAGACTAGATGGCCTGGGAGGCCCCTTCTGACTCGCTCTGTTTCTATGTTTCTTTTAACCAGCCTCAACAATCCAGTGTTAGCAGCAAATCTGCCCACCTTGCTGCTCACTCCTACTTCCAGATCATTTCTGAACAAGTGAAAAAGCACTAGGCCCAATACAGATGCTTGTGGAACCCAACTGTTCACACCCTTCCATTGTCAGATTTGACCATCTGGTCCTACTCTTTGCTTTCTGATCTTTAACCAGAGAGCGGGTGCTCTCCCACCCACCTGTGTACCTGCCACTTCACTGTACCTGCAGCTCCACTGTATGTTGTTCAGCATGTTGCCTGAACCCAGACCAAAGGTGGCCTAGTGATGCCTGGGTTTGCACATCATGCTCAGCAAACTACAAAGGAGCTGACGGTGGGGCTAAAAGATGGTGGGGCTTTTACATGAGGATGCTGCAGGCAGCACAGGCACCCTCTGTCACTCATTCTGGCCAGCCCATGCCTTGTTTAACCCATGGGCTGCCATGTTGTATGAACTGGCCCTTTGTCTGCCAGATCACCCATGCTCAGATGGTTATTGACACTGTCACTCTCAAAACATTCTCAAGGTGCAGTGAGACAGGACTTATCTTTTGGACACCATGTTGATTCTTTTTCAGCAGGACTTGCCCTTCCATATGCTTGATAATTTTATATTTAATGGAGCTTTCCACCAATTTACTCGGAAAAGATATTAAGGCATAAGGCCTGTAATTACTAGTTTTCTCACTGGATCCCTTTAAAAATATATGTCATGTTTTCTGCTCTACAGTCTCTAGTACAGTGGCTGATCTTAAGAATATTATATATTTTTGTTAGAAGAGACCAACAGTTTCCCATTTCAGTTCTTTAAGAACTCTCGCATTGATATCATCTGGACCTGGCAATTTGTTAGCTTCCAACTTGGAATAAAGTTTACACTTCATCTTTCATCACTGTTCTTCGCTTCAGTTCCTCAAACTCCCTTCCTGGAAATACCAGTTCAGGCATGGTTTTCTACTGTACACCTTCTGTAGCAAACACAGATGAAAATAACTCATGCAGCTTCTCTGCAATTTCATCATTCTCCTTTGGTACTCTTTTAATGCCAGTGTCATCAATGGTCCAACTGTTTCTCTGACATAGTCCAATGAATGCTTCTGATGTTGTTAAATCAGGTAGCACTTGATGCTAGGAGCAATGTGCTTCTCCATTTTCTTTGTGCAATCTATATTCTTTTTTGTTCTCTTTTGTGCAAAACTCCAGTTTTCTGAACAAAGCTTTCTTTTGTCTAATCGCTTCCTTGAAACAACTTGTTAACATGTTGGTACAGTGGTTTGCCTGATGCTACTTCAACTGGTATACATTTTTGCTGAACTTATATTATTATATTTACTTATTCAATTCTCTTTTCAGTAATTTCCAAGCATTTTGGAGCTTGAACTCCCTTGACTTGGCTTTTCAAGTTCCATTTGTCCAGTTCCCTCATTTTAGAGAACTGTCCTCTTTTGAAGTCAAGAGCTTTTCTACATGAGGCATTTATTGTGTTTTTCACACAACTCATGGTTGTTTACCATTTCTTTAGATAACATTGTGGCTCTCTTGTTTTGCTTCTGTTTGTAAACAGCACTTTTGCTAAATTGTTTTAAAGCAGAGGAACAAGGGTACTATTTAAGATTGTGAAAGAAAGCACTGTTTCTACTTGTGCAATTGTGCTTTTCTGCTTTTCTACAGTGGTACCTGGAGATTGTGTAGCATAATGTTGCAAGAAAGGAAACACTCTTAATGTAATGCTCAGATCTCAATTCTGCAACAAAACTGAAAGTAGATACAACAAATTAACAGCCTCATGTAGAAAGCTCATTGTGTAACTGCATTGGGTTTCCTTGACAATTTTCTACTTAAATATATATGTGAGAACATTATGATCAACTGTTTCCAGTTAGTTTAACAAAACTCAGATTTCTTATTAAGCCCTGTGCAGTACAACTTTGAAATATATTCAGGGTCACCACCCCTCTGGTTCGTTCCATGATCAGCTGTTCTTGGGCACAGCAATTTAGCGCAAAGAGAAATTTAACCTCTTTGTCATTGCTGGAACATGCATTTATCCTGTCCATGGGAGTGGAAGTTAGCCTTCACTACAACACTTCCTCATTTTCCTACATCCACTTAAAGAGTCCTTGTGGACTATTAGTTGTGGAATATAAGTTTAACATTTTAAAATAAAAATTTGGCTAATGAGCAGGATAGAAATCTAATAAATAAATTAATTCGGATGCCTTCTTGACAAAACTCATATTAAATAAATACTGCATTGTACAAAAAGAAGAGGAGGAGGAGGAAGAGGAGGAAAATTAGCATGGAAGTTGACTTCTTAGTGTGGGTTTCATTGTGAGGGAGTGCAATACCAGTACCACAATCCATGTAGACGAAGCCATCTAAAATGTCTTTGATGGCTTGGCTTCTAGCCTACTTCTGATCAGGAGCAGTTCCAGCCATGCCATTGGTCGTAGACATAGGCAGAATCCACCATTGTTCAAGATTAAGAAGAGGGTGATCAGCAACCCTTTGTGGTATAGAACCTTCGAAGTTAGAGAGATTTTGAAGAGGTAGGATTGTTGAAGAAGTAAATCTAAGAAGCACACTTTGATATGAGGTTCCTGTATCCAATCCGAATTCAAATTGTCTTTGCAGGAAGAATAACTGCACTTCTCTAGGGGTAGTTTAACTGGGAACTGAGTAATTCTCTTAACACATTTCGAATGCGTAAAGTTACTTCAAGGAGAGCACAGAATATGTATATTTTTACAGAGGATTAAAACAAGAAGATGTGGTGCTGATGTCTAAGAAACAGACAATGCATAACATAAATAGGATGTATTTATCACATGAGCATTGCAGTTTCCCAGTATGGACTTTGGGCACTTTAAAACAAGCAGTTTTAAAAACCAGACCAGGATCATCAGAAAACATGGAGAATGGGAGGCAATATTAGGTATCATCATCCGATTAATTAACTGGGAGATCTGAAGGGGTTCAGCCCTAGGTCCAGGAGACTGTCAATGCCTCATTAAGAGAGGGAGTGGTCCCTCCCCCATTAAAGGAGGCAGTAGTGAGACCACTCCTAAAAAGGCCAGGCCTGGATCCAGGGATACTGGATAACTACCAGCCCATTGTTAATCTCCCCTTTTTGGGCAAGGTGTTACAGGTGGTGGTGGCGGCCAGGCAGCTGCAGGCACTCTTGGATGATACAGACTATCTGGATCCATTTCAATCGGGCGTTAGGCCTGAGTTTGGAACAGGGACAGCCTTGGTCACCCTGTCCAATGACCTGCGCAGGAAGAGGGACAGGGTGTGTGTGACCCTCTTGGTTCTCCTTGACCTCTTGGTGGCCCTCAACACCATCAACCATGGTGTCCTTCTGGACATGTTGGCCAGGGTTGGGATTGGAGGCACCACTTTGTGGTGGTTCTGCTCCTACCTGGCTGTCCAGGTCCAGAAGGTAGTCCTGGAGGACAATTGCTGTGCACCATGGCGGTTTCATCATGGGGTACTGCAGGGCTCAGTGCTGCCCCCCATGCCCTTTAACATCTATATGAAGTTGCTGGGAGAGGTCATCCAGAGGTTTGGGCTGAGGACTTGGCAATATGCTGACGATACTCAGCTCTATCTCTCTTTTACATTTCATCCAGGTGAGGCTGTCACCATCCTGAACCAGAGCCTGAGTTCAGTAATGGACTGGATGAGGGTCAATAAACTGAGACTCAATCCTGACAAGACGGAGGTGCTTCTAATAGCGGGGATCATCTGGCAGGTTGCCCTGTCCTTGATGGGGTTGCACTCCCCCTAAGGAACAGGGCCTACAGTCTGGGGGTGCTCCTGGACGCGGGTTTGTCCCTGGAATATCAGGTGAACTCAGTATCCAGGGGTGCTTTCCTCTAGCTATGGAGGATAGGCTAGCTGTGTCTCTACCTGGACAGACAGAGCCTGAAATCAGTCACCCATGCACTGGTAACATCCAAAATGGATTACTGCAATGCACTCTTCATGGGGCTGCCCTTGAAGGTGGTCCAGCAATTACAATTGGTACAGAATAGGACCACTCAGTTGGTGATGGGAGCCCCTAGAGTGGCCCACATAACACCTACACTGAAAGGACTCCATTGGTTACCAAGTGTGGCCTGGGCCCAATTCATGGTGCTTGAGCTGCCATATAAAGCCCTAAATGGCTTAGGCCCTGGTTATCTTAAGGAGCGCCTGCACCCATATGTGCCTACCAGGCCCTTGAAATCTATGCAGGGAGCCTTCCTTTTTGAGCCATCCTTCAGGGAGGTGAGAGGGCTGGCTGCTAGGAGGAGGGCCTTTTCTGCAGCTGCTCCCTTTACTTGGAATGCTCTGCCCAAGGAGATTCACCTGGCACCTTTCTTATATTTTTGGCACCAGGCAAAGACCTTCCTTTTTAAAAAATATTTTAATAGTTAATGCCACAACCTTTGTTTTGTATTTTGTCTGTATTTTATTGTATTTTACTATGTCGTAGTTGGTTTTTATTCTGTTTTATCTTGTGACTATAAGCTACAATTGGGAGGCATACAAATCTTTTAAATAAAGAAAGAAACCCTGAAAAGGTTCCAGCAGTGGTCACAAGTTCATGGCTGGGGTCAGAGGCTCACATACTTGGGCACTTACCTATGTCCACAAAACTCTGCAGTTGATCCGCTGCTCTTCCTTGCCAGTCTCACTCATTCACTTGCCTGCCTGTTTTGAGCAGCCCAGAGTTGGTTTGCAATGGTGGCAAGGAAGAGCTATTCCCTGTACCACCTGCTCCCTCATTAGCCCTCCCTTGGCTGGCAGGCGGGCAGGCAGGCAGGCAAGACTGGTGACAATGGCAGCAAGGAGAAGAGGAGTTCACGCCAAATGAGGCCACCCACTGAGAGTATCTTGCTCAAGTGCCCTCAGATATCTAGAGCTGCCAATGCACAGAGTATTTCCTGTACCAATATATTGCACAGTTCACCATGGAATATGCTGAGATAACATTTTAAGATGGGCAGGGAGAAGCTATGATGAATCCCAGAAGTCAGTTCTGCAGCAGTGTGTAATGTTAATGATTGCACTTATTGCTTCCCTGACACATTCTGGAGATTTTGAATGGATTTGCTTCCAGATCAGGGAATATGAAAATGTTTGCTTTTTAGTTTGATTTTGCCCTGTTCACCATCTCAGAAACATGTATTGAAATGAGCACCATACCAGTTGGAGGGTAAGGTGATATGAGGAGTAAGGTGATCTGAGCTTTGGAGTGGGGATCACTCCAAGGTTGTTTTCTTTCAAAAAAAATAGGATCAAAATATTAAAATAATGGCAAAAACAAAATAAGTCATACAATGAGTGACTTCTTTATTTTTGCACATTTGCTGTTTGTAGAAGTTGTTCTAACTGAAGTGTGGGTGGTGTGGCACCCACCCTATTGTGTAATCCTAAGTACAAAAGCTGGACTTTGCTGAATAGACACATATAATTCACATGCCCATCCTTACAATACAGTATCTTTTCCCCTATGACCCACCAGATTCTGAGAAGCAGAAGAAAATATTCTCATTATCATAACCATCAAATTATAGCTTTTGAAAATAACATAGATGGTGATAACCTGGAGGGCTTTCTCTCTATCCTCCAACTTTTTACAGCTCAGATATTATGATGGGTGTTCCAACAGCTATACTGAGTCTCTGCACTGACTCATGACTGTAATAATAACTCATTATAATCATTAGGAGAAGCCAGATCCTTGGGGAGAGAAACTCTTGACAAGGTCCTGTTAAATATAGTAAGGAAGGAGTTACAGTCTAGTCTGGTAAATTATTCCTGGAATGGCATTCTTGTGCATTCATGCACTAATCGAACAAATTGTGGGGCATCTTAGATCAGATCTAGCATGCAGGCACTACCACTCCCGAAGCAGTGAAAAAGACAAAATTGGACGCCTTGTGGATAATTCTACAAGATTTTGCTCAAAGGACAGCAGATGTGTGTTGCCCTTTCAAGTTAGCCCTGAATGCAAATGCAGAAAACAGTATTGTCAGAATACACAGCCATCTTTTGTTTTTGTGAAATCCATCCTATTAAGTTTCCACTCAGAAACATAAACCCTGCAGAGTAAATTATGAGCTGAGTGCTGCATTGTGTCTGGAACCCAAAGCAGGTTAACCATGCAGTGCCCTTCCTACAGGAAGAAAAGAGAATCTACATGAAAAACTGAAATGGGAAGTTAAAGTTGCTGCATGAACTGTAAGAAAGAAAGAACTGTATGATGCTATCAGTCAGATGTCTTGTTAAATCCCTGTTATCCAAATGTCACAATGACTTCAGAAAGGCAGGTTCAGGGCAGGGCCAGCCCTTTCATGTACCACGTGGCTCAAGTGGCAGCTCAGACGAGGCTGGGGATCACATGCTCCTGAAATCTGTTGCCTACAGCTACCATCATTGGATCTGTGTCTCCTAGGCTGCTCTTCTGCCTGTCCACTAGACAGAGCTGCCACCTTAAACTTTAAGTTTAAATATAGTGGGGAAGGGCTGTCCCTTTTACTCCATCCAGCACTGAAATGTTGACCCCAGGAGTTTCTCCCTTAGACATGGAATTTGGCCCCCAGTCTGAAAAACACCCTAATTTTACTGCACCTTTCCCTGTTTCATTGGAAAGTTTGTTGTTATAAACAGGTTATAATTTGTAATTTCTGTTGATTCCTTATGTTACTATTCACTATTTTGTGCATTTTTTTCAGAAAAGTGGGAAGGGAGTTTAAAAAACAAAAAGCATAAAGCTAGTTTGTTAAAACACATTTGTTGAGGTTGGCACAACAGTTAAACTTGTTCACAAAATGTTCATTAAACATTTCCTCAGGGCCCTGATATGATTCTGCATTCTTCAGGCATGTCATACTATAATTAGAATTGTATTGTCTTTCTGTCATTAGTATTTTAATGCATTAATCACACACTTAAGCAGTCACTGCCTTCAGCCCTATGATTAAGGCATGTGGGGCTATTTTCCTTAGAATATCATGGAACAGGACTTTTCCAAGTACTCCTGGGGGAAAAATAACAGTCCCAAGCACAAAATCAAACCAACTGCTACAATATATCATTGAGACTAGGCAAGAGATCTGACTTCTACCTCATTCCAAAGAAGTTGGCTAAAGAGGATGGGAGTCCAACTTGTTTGAAGGGCACCCCACTAAGAAAAGCCAGAACCCATTGAAATAGACTTGACTAGTCTACATGAATCAATGGTTTGGACTGAAGTAATGTTCTGTGTTCGTATTATAATACAGAAGGAAATGCTGGCTCTCAAAGCTTGTAGGCACGGTGGATTCAAATATCCCTCAGTGATGCCTAATTAACTGAGTATATATATCTCACTTCACAATGAACAGCAAAGCTGAATGTATTAGGAACATCTAACCCCAACCAGCCACCCCCACACTTCCTCCTGAAGCATCAATGCAGGGAATGTTACCATTGATTTCCACTGGAACCGTCACCAGCTGAAAGCTTCTGAATGAAAGGACTGAGCCAAAGACAAAGAAGATGGGTTGCTTGCCTTGCTGTTCATGATGTACTGAATTCATGTGTTTGTTTATTAGTCTTAGGGCCTGACCAGTGAGGTTCTACCCACATGGGTAGCTCTTACTCAGGAAGGTAAGTAATTCTAACAATGACAGCTGTGGTCCTTTTAAGCGCCAACATCAAACAATAATCACCACCACAGACCAGTTGTATGCATATGTATTTAGGGTTTAAGAGATTTATTTCCTCCTCTGTTTCCTTATCAATAACTTATTTTAAAGAACATTCCATTACAAATCAGTGGGACTTATGCCTATACATCATAATACAGTGATGTGCAAATAAGCTGAACAGGCCACGCTGATGAAAGAGACAATGTTTCCTCTTCTCAGCAACTAAACACTCATGCATAAAATATCAAGATGCTCTTAACTTAAATACATCACAGTAAGTGCTAATCATGACTTTTGTCAGCAAGTGTTGCAAAAGGGTTGGCAGCCAACATTGCAGCCTAAAAGTGCTTTCTAAATATATGAACTCTCAATTTAAAATGTTTAAATATATTTCCTGTGATATTTTTAGTTTTCCATAAAGGCTGAAGTGGGTGGAAAAGGGCATGGGATTCGTGCATGACGGGCTGGAAAAGCAGCTTGTGTCTCAAACAGCATCATCATTACTTGGTCTAAAATAGTATTACATAACTGAATCTCTTGAAATGAAAGGATGGAAAAGGTTGCATTCTTTGGGCCCTTGGACCTTTGTCAATCCCAGTGCAACACTTGGGACCAGAAAAGTTATACACGCCTGATTTTGGGGTTGGGAAACTTCTGTTTTAAACAAATAAAAAAATATAATAAGCAAAATGAGCTAGCATGATCTGCATACGGTTGGCAGAGCTGCAAGTACTCTGTGCTAGGGATGAGCAACTTGTGGCCCTCCAAATGTTTTGGCCCATAATTCTCAAATAGCTCACCACTGCTGGACACACACTAAAATATTGCAACTTTTATTATATCCCTGCCTTTCAAATTAATGTATTTAAACCAATACTTTGTCACCAGTGATATAAAAAGACTTCTTTTAAAAAGTTACTGCAGCTGTAGAAGTTGAACAATGGCAGGTCCAGGAGAAGCCTCTTGTAGCAATGGAAATAAAACCAAGAGACAGTGAACAGTTAGAGACGGTCACAAGATGCCAGCAGCTGACAGTGAAATAGAAAGAGGAGCAGAGAGATGAGAGAGACCCTGTATGTAACAGCTGAGGCTTTGTCAGGAGTGGAACAATGTGCTTTGCCTGATCAACCGGCAGTGCTGTGCATCCAAATCAGAAAAGAAAGACCAAACCTCCTCAAACTGTCGGCATTTGTTGTGTCCATTGTGAGCCACTTGTTCTAGGCCCATGAATTCACTTGTTAACTACTTCCTAATGCAACCCCAATACAAGGGGTTTGCCAGTCAGAACTGCAAAATCAAGTCTCTTAGCAATTAGGTTTTGGAGGAAAGGGAAATTCAGAAGGAATTTCTGAATAGCAACTAACTCTTCTCATGTGGATTGTACAAATGTTTTTAAAGAACTATCTAGCTCCATGTAGGAAGGTCTCCAAGATTACTTTACCCCCAAGAATTGCATGGTTCACACCTGACAAAACCCACGGCTTGTTTATGCTTGGGCAGAAAGTAAATTGACACATGTTCGGGATGTCAACCCCCAGAAGCCCCTGCCAGCATGTCCTGAGATCAGGAATAGTGAGAGTCAGACTTTAAAACATGTGGAAATCTACTTTTCTACACCCAGAACAAGTCAGAGTGCCATGTTTGGATATTACAGGGTAGACATGGTAATCCGCGGAATGTTTCAGACCGGGACCATTTTGACCTAGCACTGTATAGATGGTATGTCCTATATTCATATCTTCACATTTTGTAAAAAAAATAACCAAAAGATGGGTTAATTTTTATAGTTGTGGTGTGGTAGAGGCCTACACAACTTGGACCAGGTATTTTGATACCGGCATCAGGGACCATTTCCCACTTCAATGCAACAAATTGCAAATGGAGGCAAACACACACTTCTGCTGATAATTTGAACTGGTCCTATTTCCTTACAAGGAACAGCGAGGGATGCAGCAATTGCTCAGACACATTAATTATACAGACTGTTGGAAAACACAGACATCTGTTGCGCCCTATGGAAACAGGAACATGGTGTTGATGTTGTCACAGAAACAGAGCAGCTTCCCATCAAGGTCATTGCTAGTCAGACACACTGGAGAGAGAGTGTGCAAAGGAGACAAGGCTGCCCAATGGAAAAACAAGTTTCCTTTCTTTAACACAAGAAAACCAGAAGAATGTGTTTTTATCAGTACAAGAACAACTTCAATTTTTTTTCCTGTGGTGAATGCCAAGGGGAAAAAGAGAAAGAGAAGGGAGGAAAGAGAAAGAATGCTACTTCTTTATGCTTTTTGCTGCCATATTTAATAGACCAATTAATTTGAGAAAGAAGGTTTGCTGGAAATGGAAATTCAACATTTCTTAGAGAGTTGATCCCTCTAGTTGAATGTTGAATGTGTTTGTATGTGGGGAGAAATATAAGAATCAACAATGCCTGAATATATATTCAAGAAATATCTGACAAAGTAAGCTGTAGCCCATGGATGTTTATACTACCATGTGTGCTTGCCTTTAAGGTATCATAAAACTCTTGGTTGGTTTTAGTGTAACAGACAATCAGAGCTACTTACTCTAAGTTGATATGAAGGGATATTTTCTCCTTGATCCATCTTTGTCACCTGAGGCTTAGATGAATTCAATGGTCCAGACTGCCTCCTACCAGCTGTGGCTGATGGCCCAGCTATGCCCCTATCTAGACGGGAATAGCCTGGTTTCAGTAATCTACCCTCAGGTAATCCCTTAATTAGATTACTACAATGCACTGCACATGGGGTTGCCCTTTAAGACTGTTCAGAAGTTGCAGCTTCTGCAGAATGCAGCAACCAGATCAAGAACTTGCAGTGCATGTAAGATCATTTCTAGCTGCATGCATTGGCTACTTTTATGCTTCCAGGCCTAATTCAAGGTGCCAGTTTTAATTTATAAAGCCTTCCATGGCTGGGGACCGCAATACCATTGGGCCACCTCTCCCAACTGCAATCTACCTGGATACTGTGGGGCCTTCCTCCAAGTGCCAACCCTGAAAGAGGCTTGAAGGATGGCAACAAGGGGGACGGTTTTCTCTGTGGCGGTCTCCCATCTATGGAATGACCTTCCCACTGGGCCTACCTGGAGCCAACCTTGTCATCTTTTTGGCATCAGGTTAAGATGGCCTTTTATGCTGAAGTTTTAAAAGACTGAGAGCCAGTGTGGTGAGTGTGTCAATGGGACTCAGATGATCTGAGTTCTAGTCCCTGCTCAGCCATGGGGCCAACTAGGTGACTTTGGGCCAGTCACAGACTCTCAGCCCAACGTACCTCACAGGGGGGATAAAACTGAGAGCAGGAGGAGGAGAATGTTGGGATAGTAATCTAATAAATAAGATAAGCTGGGTTATTCATGGGTTTGAGAGGATCACCCATCCCAGGTGTTTCTCTTTTACATGGTCATTCTGGACTGATTGGCAAAGCAATGCAAAGTGGTGTCAAGATGTGGCAATATTTTTAGGATGCCAGTGAAGTCATGTGTAGTCAGGGTGCTGTATCCTGGCATCTTCAGTGCAAAGATAATTCTTGGGATATCTTTTGGGTCCTTTGGAACAGCCATTTGAGACCAACATCTCCCCGGTTCTGCTACACATCGGATATTTTGGAACTGCTACATTTTCACACAATTTAATCTCTGGTCTTGTTACAAAATAGGAAGTTGATTCCTTAGTTGACAAGCAATGCCAGCCTCTCTGTGTAAGCGCAGGCCAGTTTTTGACCCACACAGAACGTCTCTATGTACAATATGCCAATATCTGAGCCAAGCAGAAGAATCTCGCTGTGAAACTATGGCCTGCGTTAGAGCCACACAGAACTTTTCAGCTGGCCGGAACTGGAAGACAGCCAGTTGCCAGCTGCCATTTGCTCTCTCTATTATGTTAATCTGCTTGACGGTTCATCCCTGCGCGGGGTGGGAATAATTTCCCCCTCCGTCCGACCGAACGCGCTGCTCCCGCCTTGCCCTGACGGCGCCCTCCGCGCCGCGCTCCCGCAGGTCAGCGCCGGCCTTCCTCCCCCACAGCCCAGGGCCGGGGCGCCATGTGACCCGAGGCTCCTCGGCGATGGAATCCCTGGCGGGCGGAGGGGGCGGGGAGCGCGCATTGTTGATTTTGGGCCGGGGCGCGCAGCCGCAGTACTGCCGGCCGGCCGAGCCGGTGCGTGCGTGTGTGTGTGTGTGTGTGCGCCTGTGTGTGCGGGCGGACGAGCGCGCGCGCGTGTGGGAGCTGCTCTGGAGAGGCACGAGCGGAGTTTGCAGGATAAACTCTGAGTCAGTCCCAGCTGCTGCCGCCGCCGCCGCGGCTGGCAGAGCTTGCGCGCTCCTGGAGTCGCGGCTGCTGCTGCTCCGCGGGCGGGCGGGCTTTCGCCGCCAGAAGCCCCCAGTGCCTGGCACGACATTCCCCCCTGAGGACGCCTCCCCGCGTCCCGAGCGCGGAGGCTCGCCGCTGAGGTCCCTCCTCCTCCGCCTTCGCAGCAGGTTACGGACCAGCGAGGTGAGTCGTGCGCCCTTCTGGTGGCACCGGGGGGGGGTTCCTTGTGCCCCCACCGCGCCTCTTTTTCTCTCTCTCCACCTCTGAATGCAAACCGGAGGCGGGAGGGCAGGCGGGCTGCGAGTTGCCTCAAGGGGAGCCCATGGGTAGGTGGCGAGAGGGGCAGGCATTATTCTAATGGGCGCTGGACGTAACAATACACTGTGCGGTGCAAACTGAAGTTTTGTGCTATTGCGGATAGGAAGTTTCCTCTTTTTACAGTCTTCTGCTAGAAAAATTCAGGGCGGTGCTCACGCACTAGGGATGCGGGAGGGGGATGCGCCGGATTCTTGTGCAGTTGCAGGCAGTGCTTAGAATAAACCTGGGGAGAGGAAACTTCGTGGCGCTCCGCCGCGAAGCGTGTGAGGGACGCGGCGTGTGAATGAATCTCGCCCGGCTTTCGCCCTTACAGGACCAAGGCGGGAGGGCCTCCTTCCCCCTGAAAGTGTGGGGCAGCTGGAGGGGATTGTCCCAGATCGTGCACTGCTCACTTGAGGCTGGGGAGGTGGAGTTTTTCGGAGGGTGTTCTTTCCCTCTCCTTTTCCTAAGCGAACCCTTCCCCTTTTGTGCTTCATTCATCTCCTGCACCAGGGGCCGGGAGAGGGGACCTGGGCTGCTGCTTTCGGGCCGTCGTGTTGCTGCCTGCAGACGAGTCGGGCTGCAGCACGCTTTTGGCTCTGGGTTCCCCTTCGCTTGACATTGCCGCGTCCAGGGCCCTCGGGGGAGCGGGCGTGTGCGCGAGCTCCCCGGCTCCCCTGCTCGCTCCTCCCCCGCCCACCTTTCCTCGTTCCTCTCGCTGGCTCACCTCTCCCTCAATTCTCTGGAACCGCAGGGATGAGGGAGGCTTTTGTTCTGGGAACATCAAAGCTTTTTCGGAGTGGGGGGAGAAGAGTACACATAATTTTGGAGGGAGAAAGGTGATGGCTGTCAGCACGTCATTGTGTCGCTTTTCTTATTTTCTTTGCGGAAGAAGAAAAAGAATGAAACTTTCTTTTCCCCTCTCCTGGTTGCTGTGCACGTGAATCTGCTAATGAAGCTGCATTTTATGCATAGCTGGAAGCTTATTGATCGAGTGCTCAGCGTTATTACCCAGAGGTCTGGCTCAAGCAGCCTGTTGAGAGCCTATCTATTAATTAAAATACTTTTGGGGGGTGGGGGGAAGTATCTTTACTTAATTCTGTTTAATTTTACTTGTAAATGGACACACCAACTCAAAGTCCACCATTCTTACTCACTCAAGGGAAGACTTGTATGTGTGCAGGATGTGTGTTATGTAATGTGTGCATCAATTTTATGTCTAAAGAAACCACAGCATTGAAATCTTCCATAACTATTAGATTTGGGAAAAGTTAGTCATTGTATCACAGCTACACCTGTAGGAAAGTAGCAAAACTGTAGCCTTTGGAATTCTGTGTCCAAATAGTCAGTAGTCCACTAAACTTTATATGGCCTTGCTTGCATCAGGAAATCTTCCTAAGGCCATTTATTTAGGGAGAAATTTTGGGGTATACTTTAATATATCTTCTGCAGAACTGCTTCACTCCTTTTCAATGTGTTTGCTGCTGCTGCTTAAGTGAAGTGAAAATGAACACTCCATGGTCCTGACCCCTTCCTGAAATATAGGACAGAAGGGTGTCATTCTGCTATCCCAAGGGAATTAAGCCCATTTCCAAACTTTGCTATTTGAATGGCAATAGGATAAAATGTAGGGCTTGCATAAAGGATTTCCCCTGCTTCAAACCACCTGCTAGATAGTTCCCAGGTCCCTTTTTCTTTTCTGTGGTGGGCTGATAGGTTCTTCCTTTTTTCTCCTTTGGAAGAAATCTTGACAATCATGTCCCTAGAGATAATGCATAGGTCTGCTAGAATCTGTCAGGTCCTGTATTCTGCAGCATACCTGCCTTGAATGTAAGAGCAGATGGCCTACATCTGGAGAGCTGTGAGCATGCATGAGCTCATTTCCGATGTTCTCACTGTAGGTGTTGGACTGTGTGCTGGTTATTCTTGTGATGAGAGAGTAGTTATGGAGATTGCTTTATGTAAGAACTATCTGCTATGGAACCCAGAAGTAATTTATCCTGTAATGAGCAGGAAGGAAATTGTGGTGTTGAAATTCTGGAATGCCCTCACTAAGATGTTTCTCTCCCTGTACTTACTAGGTTTTGAAAAGTTCAAGCAAGTTTTCCATGAATAAAAGCCAGCTGCTTTAACAAGCTTTTGCTTTTGAAACAGCAGATTTCTAAAACTGCTATTTTTCTGTCTTTGGTATTGCTTTTTAAAATGTTTTTTATTTGCAGTTATGTAAAAATGAAGAACAAAAAGAGCAATAGAAAAAGGAGAAACAAATATTGTGCCTATCTAAGCATCTAGATGAAATTGATGAGCGCAGGATCTATGGTCAAATGCAGCAACAACATCCAGGCCATTAAATGATAGGTTGTGGCATTTATCTTCCCAAAATTGAAGTATGAATTCCTTTGCAACTGGATGGGCCCACAGAATCCACTTTGCTGTCCATCTCTTGATCTCCATATCACAGAAATATAATTTTAAAATGAATGAATGCGACTATGATGGGGGGATTAGAATAAAATGTATTGAGAGCCTTTGGGCTATGGAGTGGCACACACATATAACAAATCAATAAATATGAGTATTATAAATTGTTCTGTTGAATGTTACTTCGATGGTATGTTGAACAGTTTTAGTTGTAATTACTGTCTCAATTTTCTGACATAATAGCATTATTATAATAATACTAACCTGAATTATACACCATCTACCAAGTTGTTTCTTTAATAATACTTTAATAATAGTTTTCTTGACAATTCTCAGAATGACTGCTGGATCATTTTGTGTTAATTAAATCACATTTAATTCTAAATTACCAGAAGAGAAAAGAAGTCTACAGTTCACTTATAGCTCCATCAAATTACTTTCCAAAATGCACAATATTAGTTAGTTGTGAAAGGCAACTTTTGGGTGTTATTGCTTTCCTTAGACCGTGAAGATCTTGCATCTCTGATACTAGAGAATGATGTACTTTAGCTCTTGTCTTTGAAAGTGCTGAGTTTCCTAAGTGTTTCCTTTAAACTGCTCTTTGTGACATATATCACAGCTGTTGTTCACTGTCCCCACTACACTGTGCTAAATCTGAGTTCCGAGAGCTTCTCTACAGCAGGCATTGATTGTACACCTGTGATTCCTTATTCTTGGAAGTTACTAGGGCTTTTCATGATGTTACCATCCCCCAGGTCCTGTTTCATGTTTCCATGAGTCTTTTTGTGGGTTTTTTTCCTAAGAGTGAGGAAAGTCTGCTATTAAATCTGGAATTGCAACAAACTGGACCAGAACCCAGTAAAAAGCCCCAGATTTTCCATACAACGGCTATACTAACAGCCCCACCTTGTGGTTGGTTAAATGAAATGTACAGAAAGGCAGGAAAAACCCCCTCAGGAAAAAAAGTCTCATGCAGACACAAAAGGACATATTTTTTCCTCCCAAAATGAAAATGGAAGTAAGAGCCTTGGTTATGCCATATTCATAGTGGGTTCTAACCCACTGCTTTACTGAGTCATCTGTTTTCATTGTGGGAGGGAAAAGGTGTCCTTTACATGGGTTTTTTATCTGAAGTTGGTATTTTTCAGCTTTTCTATGCATCCTATTAACCAACCACAAGGTGGCACTATGGAACAGCTGCTGTATAGCAGAAAAAATTGTAGGGGGCATTGCTCCTCTAGGCTTCAATTTAAAATTTAAATATCAGACTTTCCTCTTTCTAAAACAAAATGAAAACAGAAACCTACTTAAAATGCTGGAAAACATGGGAGGGGCTCTGGAGTACAACACTGTAATGAAAAGGCCCAGCAAACTAACACGGGTGAGGGATCACCAGATCGTAGCAAATGTGTTGTACAGAGATGCCCTTATGCAGTAACTTAGATCCCTCATGTAGAGAAGCCCTGAGAGTGGACAGGCTGCCATGGGAGAAGCGGTGGGGAAAGTCCAATGCCATCCAGTGGCATGTGCCTAAAATGCATCCTTCATACAGAATCAAACCTGGGCTGCGGTCCCTATTCCTACATACCTGAAAGTAAGTCCATTTAACTCCATGAGAGCTACTTCTGAGTAGACATGTCTAGGATTGCCCTGTTAGTGACATTTGCTCACCTGTAGGGCATGAGTCTGCAGCTGAATTCTCGCCATTTCTGTTTATTCTGGATGCTCTCCCTGACTGTCCTGCTATGGCTGAGTCAGGCTCAGTCCTGGAGCAAACTGGGCAAATTGATTCAGCAAAGTCGGAAGGCAGGCAGAGGTGAAGTCAGGCATTAGGCAAGCAGTCTAAACCAAGCACAATCCAAAGAATAGGGTCTGATCAGGAGGCAGCAGCTCAAGAGGTCAGATTCGGGAAGTTAGGTTGCAACATACTGGGGCTGAAATAAAGATATTCCACTAACTAGTGGCTCTGTATAAGTGCTTACTTAGTTAAGCCTCTCAGCCAGTGCTCAGGCACATCTGCTAGCTGTTAGTTGCCTACCTTTGTTCTCAAGTAAATCTTTACTGCTCCGGAGCCTGATAGCCTGATTGCTGCAGGGCTTTGGGCAAGCACTTTCTCTCCACTCCTTGTGGGAAAGGCGCCACTGTGCTTTAGGGCTTTCTGTGACTCCATAGGTGAGGTACAGCCTCAGGGGCCCTGTCTGGGGAGTTCTTCAAGGCTCACTATTGTAGGAGGGTATTGATGTAGCTTCTGTACGTTGCAAGAAGTGCCTGGGGTTTCAGTGGAGTCATTGTGTCCTGCAGGTTCTTCAGGCTGTGCAGCATCAGTGCCTTCATCCATGGAGTCATCCTACCCTGGGTCTGGGTCAGGCATGACAGCTTGTCCTTTCTATGCGAGGACCAGAGGGATCCTTGAGGTCTGATTGAGCAGGGCAGAGACATTCTGTTCTGCAATGGTTACAGGCCGCATTGAAACTTCTTGTGTTTTGGGACATCCTTTGCATATCAGGGTTTGAAAAGAAGTTTTTAAAAACCATCAGCCTGGCTAGTTGCCACAATGGTTACTGTTGGGAGGCTTCTGAGGAAGTCATAAGTGGCTCATTTAACTTCTGGAAGGATGCATAAGCTACAAGTGTACCCTGATTGCAGCCTTGAGATTTCTAAAACTATGCAGTCGTGACTTTCTGTTTCACTCATAGTCAACACAAATGTACTTATCTCTTTCTTGTGTGATATAAATCACTCCTTACTAGTGCAAGCTGGTTGGAGACAATCTTCCTCTCCGCAGTTGGTGGCAGGAGTAGCAACTGGAGCACTGTTAGTTCTGGGAGACTGAGGAAAGCAGTCAGTGTGTGAAAAAAGAGGAGAGTTTTGAGAGGTGCAGAAGCAGAGCTGGAATTGTAGCAGTTGTGAGCAGTCGGCGAATACTGTTGAAAGAGCAATCCTAAGCCTCATTAGGGCTGGAGGATTAGGTATACTTCCTTCTGTTCTAGCTTCTGAGTTTCAGTTAAGCTTAAGTCACCTGATTATTAGCTACAAGCACAGCACCCTCTGGGTCAGTCACAGACTCTCAGCCCAACCTACCTCACAGGGGTTTTGTTGCAGGGATAAGACTGAAAACAGCAGGAGGAGAATGATGCAAGCCTCTTTGAGTTCTTTAAAGAAAAAAAGTGGGATATAAATCTAATAACTAAATAAAGAAGTTGCATTTCAGTTCTGTTTTCCTGAGTAGATTCCCAAGTATGGCATATGACTCACCCCAGGGTAACCTATTTAAAAGGTTCTTGCATATTTCTTGTATACTTGGCAGAGTGACATTTGAGCGGAGAGCTGTTTGTAGGGAATTTTATGTCTGTAGGCAAATTTAATCATTGATATTTAACTGTTGATAAACTTGGAAATATCTTGCCTAGAACTGGAAAAATGTATCACCTGGAGGTCATAAAGCAAAGCCAGATCCAAAAGTGCTCCAAGCGACATCTCTTAAAGAAACATGACCCAATAAGAACAGGAGCAGTTGACTTCTCTGCCATCAATCTGCCTATCATGTGGCTGAGCTTCAATTTATTCACTTTCCTCCAGTCCATTACTGACCTTAAATTGGCATTCTCCTAGCACAGTAATGCAAGGGGAAAGTACACATTTGTTATGTGTCATCTGCACTTTGCTCACACTTTTGCAAGCATGTAAATGGTCTTCTCCAATAGCCTTCATGTAGCTGATAAAATGCATGGGAATGGAGATGCAACCAGGCAATTCCCACAAGGAGAATCAGTAGTTCCCCAGAACCACCTTTTGTGAGGTAGGATTTGAACTTCTGCAGAACAGGGTTACCTTTCCCCAACCCAAATAGCTGGTTCTTCAAGGAATCATGGTGATATTGCTGAAAGAGCTGGGTCATTGCCAAAGTTAGACACTTCTACTGTGTGTTAGTCCCGGGACCAGTTATCTGCTAGGGTGACCAAGACAGCTGACATTCTAACTTGTTTCCAGAAGCCAGTACGAAATGAGATGGTAATCAGCAAAGATGATGTCTACTGCTGCTCAGTCATCTTGGTTTGAGTGGAAGAGTCTACCTCAGGCCAGAATGGGAACATATGTATTTCAGTGGCAGAGTAAGTGAGTACTTTAGCATGAAATTATTTATTTCCCTAAAGTTTGCAAAGCTTTCTGGTATTGCTCCACAAATAATCATGGCTATTGTACTGTAATTCAGAGGAGTTGGAAACTTATGCTCCCCTACAGTGTCAACATCAGTTGAAGCTGAAGCCTTTCTTTGGCTCGTAGCCCAGAGCACCTCAGTAACCTTGGCATTGTATGATCCATTTAGAAGTATTTGCTTTGACAAAAAATAAAAATCTACTTGTGTCTTGTATTTATGAATGAAACAAAACATAGTCAGCTTCTTTTTCTATTTTCTAAACTGTAAAACCTGTTTGCCTTTCCATTCTTGCTCTGTATGGCCTGTCTTAAATAATAGATATAGGTAGTGAAATGAAAATCCCTAATGAAGAATTTGCTTGGTAACTGATACAAGCTCCTTTTGCTGCTTGTTGTGTAGGAAGAGCTGTCAGAAATGAGCATTATTTCATGCCTTCAGTTTTATAAAAACAAATTAAGTTAATTGTCTAAAGTTGTAGACTTCTGCTGTCAGCAGCATTTGCTAGACTTCAGTAGGTTATTTAAGTAAATGCAATTAAGGAACAGAATTTAATGAGCTTGCACATTTACATTGATATTAACCTTTTACACATGCCTGTAATTTTAAAATGACATGGAAGACATTGTGTTTTCTAAAAATAGTATGTAAAGTCCAAGAAAGTATATGTGAGTTTATCATTTTAGCTCCTTATCAGTTAAAATCACAGTTAAATAATATTTACTGGTAAACATTACATATCTGTGCTGTCTGTTTATGTATGTATGTCTTTATGTTTTTCTTAAGAATTATAGAAAAACTAAGCAGTATATGAACAGGTTCTAGGTTCTGACTTCCAACTTTCTCCACCCAAATTCTAGGGTAGGAGTACAGTGTAAATACAATGAAATGGGTTGCCTAATTGACTTGATGTCTGCTGTATGCAAATAATGTGCACATTATACATGATAGGCAGGTTATTAAACAAAATAGTTTGTGCAGTTCAGCTCCTTGAGCCACCTTGAATACTATTTTTGGTAGCAAGATGTCACTCAGTGTATTTTTTGTATTTTTGTATTTAATGGTAATTTATTATGTTCTATTGTATTTCAATGTATTTTATTGTGTTGTAAGCCGCCCCGAGGCTTCGGCAAGGGGCGGCATACAAATGTAATAATAATAATAATAATAATAATAATAATAATAATAATAATAATAATAATGGGACATTAATTTAAAAGTCCTGATTCAGTCCTTATGACTATATTAATTGTTCCTCAGCATTGCTAAACCTAAAGCCAATAAACTTGTGGATAGAGCTTTTATTTAAGATTGAAGTGCTAGTCTATGTCTTCAGGTTCACACAAATGAAAACCATTGAGCCATTGTTTCTGTTCACATGCTGTAATTACTTTTAAGAACCATGAGCCATAATTCTTCCTAATAGATGCAAACAAATAAAATAATCTAACCTAAAGAATCAAATAAGATTCTTTCTCCAGTGATCCCTGAAACTAAGATTGCATCTAGAAAGCACTACCATGCTTTTTCATGTTGTGTTTTGTGGAAACATCTGTGTTTAAGTGACATCTTTCAATATTCTTGCCTTGACCGACACATTAATGACTTCAAAAATTGGATTTTTTTTCTCTTAAGTAATTGGCAATTATGTAGAGAAGCATTTAGATTTCCCCTGGGGCAGTGAAGAAGAAATTAAAGAAGCCACTTAGGGCTCCTCTAGGTATCTTGTGTCTCCCATGACCAATAGGAAGTCTTCAAGATGATGATCTATGTCTGCCTTTCCCAACCATGTGTTCTCAGATGTGTTGGACTGCAACTCCCATCATCCCTAGCTATCACGATTCCATCTGGGAAGGTACCATGTGCAGAAGATTGTCCATCAACTGCTTGAAAGTTGAATAAGTGTAATGGAAATTGAAGTGCCTTGCATGCAGTGATAACAAGCCCATTAGCACAATTTTATAATATCTAAGTACAATTTGGTCCTGAAGAGTATTCTAGATGTCCTTTGTACTCCTAAAAGGTGTGATCTGACTAACAAAGATCTGGGTTCTTTGGTAAGCTGGGTTCCATTTTCTTAGAGGAGCTGGAAGGTGATGCTTCCTCAAATAGGCTGTGCATGTGCTGTCCAGGGTAAGATGCTATGATGTTTTGAAAGAAATTAGTCCCATTGGCCGGGGAACTGCCCAGTCAAAACTGTTCAGAATGCTTAAAACACTCACAAATAGCAGCTGCAGATTAGAGAAATCTAAGAATTCTGTTTTTGATCAGATTTTATTTCAGAACTCCCTTCCTGACTGAACTCTGATGGAATCTGCAGTTAAAGTTCATATATTTCCATGCCTGCATAGAAATTTCAACAGCATGCAAAACATGCAAAAAATGTTGATGCTTCTGAAAAATGCACACAAATGTGCTTTAATATATGTGAGAAGAATTCATTGTATTGCAGCCCCATAACTAGAGGCATCACTGAATCAGAATCAATTCGATTCCTAAGCTGAATCTAGTAGGCTTATAATTTTCATTGTGTTGTGAGTCCTGACTTTGAACCATTAGCTTTTTCATGAGTGGTTAACAATTAACATATATTTTATATGCTTGTATGGCCTACATGACTAAACAACAAAGTTCCACAATTCTCCATCACAGTATTAGCAGCATGCCGAATTGTGCAATGCCTGCACACTTCTGTTGCTGCTTCTGTCTATTCCTGTAGTTGTTGCCTCTCCCTGTGATCTGTGTTGATCTGTTGTAAAAAAAAAACACCTGTGATAAGAGGCAGTTGAAGGTGGACTGTGTCGTGAAGCAAATCATAGTACACAAGACAGAAAAGAATGTCATACACTGTGTGCTACATTCCCAACATGAAATCTGGCGACACACATGTGCAAAATGGTAGCACTGTGAAATCACATAGTAATCGAGAACTTGCATCCAAGTTTAAAATGCTCTTGAGAAAAGCAGTGATGTTGGAGACCTTAAGCCTGAATGTGCTGCATACTTTTGTCCTAGGTGGGTTGGTGAGCTTGATATAAATGTCTTTGGAAGACAGAAACCTGGGTCTCAATGGCTGTCATGTTCCAGAGTGCTCTCATCATTTTGCACTAGAAAAAGACCAAAATAATCAAATGAGGCTATTTCTGAAAAAGCGGAAAAATGAAAGAAAAAAATAATGGTTCTGGTGGAGGGGTACATGAAGGGTGATTTTTAAAAATTATTTCTTTTGTGAATTTTGTTTTTTTCCTTTTATTGTATGATTTTTGTATTTGTACTCTTTAAAAAATAAAATTATAAAATATTAGTAGAGGCCATTATCTTGATTATGTCACTTGCATTTGAAACTACTGCAGCAACAACAGAAATCTATCTTTGAGGTATCTAATTAGGAAAATTATATTGTATTTATTTATTTATTTATTTAAAATGTGTATGTCACCCAATTGTTCCACAGCACTTCTGGGCAGCTCACAACCACAATATAAAAATACAATACTTCCTCAAGGAAGTCTTTAATGTGCAACATGTGATTTGATTTTGCCTAGCCAGGGATAATTCTGTGGTTTTCTTCAATTTCAGCTGGTTCTGATTTCAGAAGTCATACTCCCTTATGTGTGAAATGGGAACAGTCAACAATTTTCTGTTGTCATACTGCAGTTGAGAAGAGAAGAGTAGAGCTTTACATTACATGTATTACTCTTTTATATTGGAGTTTGTGCACTGCTGAAATTGTTCTTGGGTCAAAAATTAATTGCTTTGTTTTTAAATACAAAATGGGAACGGCTGATCTCCAGGGAAGAGAATGAAGTGAATTTCCTGTTATCTTCTGTAAGGTATTGTGAGGCTATACTATGCTCCTTGGATTTAATCATAAACTTTTTCTGGTCAAAGCGAAGAGAGAGTAAGTTATCCTGGGAAGCTGGAAAACCCACATCACAAAAATCAATGTAGTTTTTGTGGGGAGCCATAGATGTTACTGAATGCTTGTTTAGTGCTTGCGGTGTGCTGTGTGCCATGGAAGCCATCTTTTCTCCCCTTGTAATCCCCTTTGCCAACCGAAAAACTGGTCAGGAAGTTTCTAGACCTCTGTAGCAGTTTTTCAAGATGTGTAAGCGGCTGCAGGCATAATCTCCATTTTTTGGGAACTGTTCCTGTGAATGTAATGGTAACAGTTGCAGACAACCAATATGATATGTAGAGTTTACACATTTTTGAGTAGTAGAGATGGAGCATTTTGGAGGAAATGTTGGGAATGGAGTTAACTCATTTAAAGAACTTCAGGTCTCAGAATGAGAATGCCAATGCAGAAGTTTGAGCTCTTGAGTTGTACAAGTTCTTTTGCCCGGTTCAGCTTGAATACCAGGCCAACCCTTTTGTGGAGAAGGCAAACTTAGTCATGGGTGCATGTCTGACAGTTCACATGAGCCCTGTCACACACTGGGGTCACAGAATTGTTCAGCCATGAAACTCAGTGGATGACTAGGTTAATCTACCTTGCAGGGCTGTTGTTGTAAGTATAAAATGGAGGAGAGGATAATATAAGCTGCACTGGGTTCCTTGCATGGGGAAGAAAGGCATGTTGTAAATGTAATGTAATAGTATTAATAATATATAAACAAATAGCATCCATACACAGACACTACCCTCAATATATGTATCTAGTTGTTTAAGCAATTGTAAACAATAAACAGTAAGAAAATCAAGGGTTTGATTCAAACATCCTGTACTGGCAAATGCCTTAGAGGACAGTTTTTGCTGAAGAGATAAGAAAGCTGGCATCACATGAGCCTTGTTAAGTAGCTCCATAATCAGGGGGCCAGCACTGACAAGACTCCCTCTCCCTTTTTCTGAGCTGCTTTCAGAGCACGTGTCTGGATGAGGAGGACTTCGGATGATGAGTGTAGTAAATGGGTTGCTTCTTGCTGAAAAGTTACTTTGTGCCTAAAACTAAGCATGTTTAAGTTCTACAGTAACCACCAGACTTTGTAATTGGTGCTGCAGAAATCTTTCAGTTTATGCTGCTTCCAGTAAAGATAAGCTTACCCTGCGAGGCGAGTCATTGTGTAATCCAAGCAAATCCTAACATGTGACAAGACCCTTTTTCTAATCCTATCACTGCATTAAGGTTACTGTTGATCATTAGAATAGATTCTTCAACTAAACCATGTCTAGACAACAAAAATCCTAGCTTCATTTGAAAAGAACAAGGCAACAATAACAGCAATGACTTCATGTAAGTGTAGTAGATACTGGCTTTTGCTGCCTGTCTCTGATATGAAAAAAATATTTGAGGAGAAATGTTTAAGAGCAATAACCTGAAGTGCAGGAAACTTACTTTGTGCACATGTGAAAGAGTGAGTGAATTGGCCTTACTGGGAATGAAGGTCCTGGAATAACTTCATGAAAAGTACAAATGGCAAAGGATTGTTGTTGTTAGTCGCGAAGTCGTGTCTGACCCATTGCGACCCCATGGACAACATTCCTCCAGGCCTTCCTGTCCCCCACCATCCCCCAGAGTCCACCCAAGCTCACACCAACTGCTTCAGTGACTCCATCCAGCCACCTCATTCTCTGCCATCCCCTTCTTCTTCTGCCATCTATTGGCAAAGGATACTGAAGCTAAAGAAAGAGAAGGAGAGGAGGATATTACAGAGATGTAGAAGCATGAATGAAAATGAATAGAACTCAGGAGCAGAAATTGAATTAAGAACCTGCTGCTAAGTGTCCTGTGTATATCAGGACACATGCACAACAGGTTTCAAACAAGTTGCAAGCCAGCACCCTTGATGAATGAGATTGCAGCTATCACAATTTAAGAATAACTGAGATCAAGTCAAGACTAAGCACATTGCAGTCTGTTACAAAAGGACAATATATGGCAAGACTACTTGTCTGACTTAAGACAATGTCCTACCAGTCAAAAACATTTTAGTGTTTGCTTTCCATTCTTATGCATAAGCTCCTCCACAGTAACCTCACCAATTTAATTACAAGTCTGCAAGTAGAGGGACTTAGGAAAATTATGCAAAATTGCCCCTCTCCCTAATTGTTTTAAGTCAAACAAACTCTTGAATGCATTTACATGGAAGTAAAACCTGTCAGCTCAAGTCCATAAATGCTAGTGAGGACTATTTCTCATATTGCTACCATGAACTGAAGGTTACCTGGATGCTCTAAAATCTACATAAAGGACTTATTCCCCATCTTTTCAAGTCTGCCCCAAGCAAAGCTCTGGACTTCCTTTTCTAATCTAACTTTCTTGGAGACCTGCGTTAAACAGGGTTGGACCTGATGGCCCTCTTGGCCCCTTCCAACTCTACGATTCTGTATGTTATGCAATCATTCTCAAGAACGTAATTAAGATAAACGTAATTAAGAGTCCTGAGATAAATGTTCAGGACGCTCATGTTTCAGAAAATGAAATTGGGAATGTTCCTATGGCCTTGGAACAGCTCGTTTGTTTTCTGTACTGTTGACAAGTACAATGAGCACGTACATACACAGCATGAAAGAGTGCAAATCTATTAGAAATGGACAAGCTGTCAGTCAGCATGCACTAGTATTAAATAACAGCACTTCTGCTAAGTAACCAACTAATTATCACTTGAATTGAGGAAGCAGAGAATCCAGGCAAACTCAGTAAAAAACAGAAAACAACTCTGAACCATGCAAGGGAAATACAACACACGTCTTCCGTTGCCTTCCAAAATGGAGTTTAGGACCCCCCATTTTTTTTTTAATCAAGCAGGCCAGAATTGTTTCTCATTCACTCCCTCTCCCATTAAATATAGTGATTGGGAAATGGATGTTGAGGTGTGGAAAGTGCTGCAACACTTGTGGAGATAAGAATTATGGATCAGCTGAATCTTCTTTCCGAGTCACATTAATGTGTAATTGCTGAACACAATAAGGCAATTAGTTTCTTGTTAATGTATATAAACATTGGTGTCTTCTGATTTTAGAGGAATTTATTGGCTGCCTTGTGGCAGGCTGTTAATGACATCTCAGTGACTAGCTGACAATACTTTATTAATGTTACTAATTAATGTTTGTTGAATTTAACATCTTGTAGTGCCATTTACTGTTTCTCTCCTCTCTGTTCTTCCCAGGCCCCATCTTTATGCAGGAGTTGCTTTATGCCTTATGTCTAGCTGACATAATATCCACAGAACTGCCTGGAAGGGCCAGAATTGCAGATTCCCCTTTAATTAATAATACCAGATGCTAACAAATGTGCTGCTAGTGGGAGTAAGGAATGTTGTTCTCTACCACCCACTACAAGGGAGTTCAGGAGAAAGCTGTGAATAAATGCTTTGCTTGTATGAAGCTCATGAGGTCTTGCACTTCATTTTCATTAAATACCTTTTCAGGTTAAATCAAAACAAAAAAGTAAACCCACAAAAACAACTGCATTCCTGCACTTCCAGACTGCAATGCAGTCTGGTGTTGTGGTGACCATTTGTGACAGCTGTTTAAAGGCCCCTTTCTTACCAGGAATTAATATTATTTGGAATACTTGAAAATTAGCATCTTACCTACCCCAACTCTTTGTTTTTGAATTACAAGGTTTGTAAGGATGCAGTCCTATGCAAGATTAAACAGAAGAAGGGTCTGCAACTCCTATGAATTTTTCCTGTCTATACCTGCATTGGATTGCTCCTTTAGTAGCTTTCCTACTGTAGTTCTAAGTTTCTGAATGAACCATTGTTTTAGCAGATAATTTGGTAGTGTGAAGAAACAAGAACCAGAGAGCTGTGTTTGTGAGAAGAAAAACAAAAAAGCGTATGTTCAGAAGTGTGTGTGTGTGTGTATCCATGCAGGTGTGTGAGCAAGAAACAAGTGGGGGGTTAATGTAAAATAAGGGGAATGTACTCCCATGTTTTGTTTCCTTGCCCCTTCAGATGTCAGTGTTTACTATTTCATATTGCATTGAGGGTGAGTGGGACAAATCACATCTGCCATTATAGCTGGTAATTAGAGAGGATGCAGGTTTATTATTTACCTGGCTATTATTTATTTATTTGTGCTGCTACATTAGCCCACACTTGGGCTCTTTGAGCTCTCTCTCTCGGGCTCTCTGAGGGTCTGTTGCTTATATTCAGAAAGTGGCTGAAAAGATTGATCTGAAGCTTAAACTTGGCTAGATACAAGATGCAGGGTGGATAAAAATCAATGATTTTTTAAAAATAAAATAAATTGTTATTTTTAATTTAAATTGGATTCTTAAAAAATAAAATGTTTTTTGAAGAAAAATCTATCTAACGATAGTTTTAAGATACATTATGGTGCAAAGATTATTTATCATGAAATAAGGATTAATTTTTAGTTACATAGCATGAGGCTATATATTCATGCAATATTTAATTTTTGTGGTAAATGAATTCCACTAATCCATTCACAATGTTATGCTCTTGCAGAAGTTTCTGTAAGATTATTGGGCAATTTTTCTATCTAGAAGATATCACAGATGCAACTTGGTTTTGAAAACTGTAAAATTGAAACTCTGAATTTGGGTCTGAAGTGATTACATGCCTTCTCTTTACAGCAAAAATGTTGTAAAAACATACATAATTGAGAAAAAGGCCTTAATCTTATTGTTTCTTTGCAAAACTTTGTGCACAGAATCAAGCCCTTTTGAAGGATATAGCCAGGGTAGAGTCAGTGCAGCGTAGGGCCACAAGGTTGGTGGGCGCCTCGATTCATATGAGGCGAGACTGAGGGAAACGGGTCTTTTCAGCCTTGAGAAGAGAAGACTGAGGGGATCTGTTGGCGACATATAGGTACATGAGGCGGTGTCACACGGAGGTGGATAGAGACCTGTTCGTCCCTGCAGAGGAGGGCAGGACATGTTCCAGTGGAGCAAAGCTCAGGGAACCAAGGTTCAATTTGGATGCCAGGAAGTACTTCCTGACAGTTAGGACCCTGAGGGTATGGAATGGGCTTCCATGGGAGGTGGTTGAGGCCCCATCAGTGAGGGTGTTCAAAGATAGGCTAGACATGTACATGGTAGGCATGTCACGAGTGGAGCCAGCTGGTGCCAGGGGTCAGACTAGATAGCCCGGGAGACCCCTTCTGACTCACTCTGTTTCTATGTTTCTTAAGTGATAAGTTTCAAAAAATTTAGCAGACGATAACTGTTGGAAGTGGCAGTGTGTGAGTATGAGGAGCTACAAGTCTTTGGATCTTTTTGTGTACAGCCTGAGGTTTATCATATTATTCTTTCCCTGGAGGAAAAAACCTATAATGGCAGCAGGCCATAAAGGAGACCCATTTTGGGAATATTTTAATGACATTCCTCTATAGGCATGCATGTAAATTATGCAGAAAAGCATAATTTCAGTCAATTTGATTTAAATCAAATCATCTACCCAGACAAGGTCAGTTGTGGAATGGGCTATGCTGATTTTGAGATAGAAAGGGTATGAAATTGCTTGTTTATATGAGTTTAAAGCTTGACAAATGGCCTCCAACCGTTCAAAAGGCATTGTCTGTTTTCTTTTCATAGATTCTTCCGGGGTTACACTTTAAGGGTCTGTTTTTCTCTGTACAACATCTTTTGGGAAATGATTTGTTGTGCCATATCAGTGGGAAGGTCTACTTGCTGCAGTACAGTGACTTGTTTCTTCTTTATCTATAAACTGCAGTTATTCAGAATATGTAGGATAATTTCAGTAGCATAGGTTCCATGGGCAAGTTTGCATGATGTGGCAATCCACCCTGGAAATGAGCTACATGGTATAGGTTGACTATGGAGCAACCCACAGTGCATCTGGCAGACTTACCAGGCTTGTTCTGTCTCCTTCCTTCCAGGCCTCTAAGCAGCATCCCAGGATCCTGTGCAGCAGAAACTGGCTTACCTCCTTCCCCTGCTCCAATTGCAATACCGTTTTAGTTCAGCATTTTTCCCCAGAGCCCCATGTTGGCTTGAGTTACAGCCTCCAACAGTGCCAGTGGCGAGAGATGGTAGGAGCTGCCGTTCAGCAACATGTGAAGGGCCACACGTTCCCCATCCCTGGCCTGAATAAGGTGTGTGAACAACACAACCATTAACAGCTGTAGTTTCTCAGCATTTAGAGCTTGAGCAAACATGGGAAACACCTAGCATGACATGTTAAACCAAAAGGGCTTTTGAGTTGCATATTGAAACTATTAATCTTTGCACTATCTTCTTGGATTGCATTTTATAAGGAATAGGTGGTTCCCTGAAATATTTTGATCCACTTTGATCTGTTGTTAACTGAAATAGCAGATCTTCAGTGTACAAAAGTGCATGCTGTTTGTAGCATTGCTTTATCTGGTTTGCTATTATGCTTTCATCTTATTGAATTAATGAAAACAAAGTTTCTGGCATGCTGCCTTTAACTCTTAGAGGAGAACAAATTATTCAGTTCTTCCTAAAATATGCACACTTCTGCACTTAAATGGTTCAGAAGGTGATGCACACATGTGTTATCCCCCTTTATGAAAAGAAAAAAAGGGTAACCTAGTATTAGCTTTCCTACTTTTGTAGGTGTGAATATACTGGGTCTCTTTTCACTCTTCCCTGCCCCCAGTGCCAATTCCCAGGCAACGGTGACAGCTGGTCGGTGTCCAAAGACCTTGCCTGTTGTTTAAACTTGTATCAGGAAATGATTTGTCAGAAGATCAAAGCCCTGGTGGGGTGAATGAACTGCCTTTCCAAACCACAAGTTTGGCCTGAATGTAAATATTCTCTGACATATTTATGAGGCCTGTCAGTGCTCTAGACACATGAATGATTTCTGGGTTTCACACAAATCTGACATTTCTAATTTTATGCAGCAGTTCACGGGGGCTAATCAAGCTTGTATTTTAGAGACACAAAGTGGCAGGAGGTGAATGGTGAAGTTCTTAAAATACCAAGAAGTAACAAATTTAATGACATTGAAAGGATGTGGGATTTCTACATGTGATTTTTGTTTTATGCTGTGAAACACTTTCCATATAATCTCAGAAAATGCTACAGCCATAATGGTAGGTGAGACAATGTTTGTGGCAATAACTTTGATAAAAGTAATGTCATAATTTATACTTTAACCAGTATAATTCTTCTGAGATATCATAATGATTATTGCACATGAGTACCTTCTTCTGTTGTAGATGTAAATCAGTTTCTCATTTCACTGTGTCTGCTACACTGAACATTTGAAACAGTTAAATCACAATATTTTATCATTTACTGTTATGATACTGAATAAAGTTTAAAAGCAAAAATATGAAGACCACTTTCTGGGTTTCATATAAGAACAAATAAGATTTGAGTACACGCATCAGATATTCTACCAGTGTAGTAACACCTTTTTGGAAATAGATGTGCATTAAATACTTTATTTATTTATTCATAGCTTTTATAAGCTGTTCTTTCAGCAAAAATGCTCTCAGAACAGAGTACAATGGATAAAATCCATATAAAACATGACATGACATAAATAAGTTGGATGTCAATAGGACATCAACAATGTCCAATAGTATTCAACATCAGAAAAAATGGTTAACAGATGATGATGATGATATATAGCACCAATATAACAGCTAATCACTGTACACCAATGGCAATATGAATAAAAATCAGTATAAAATTGAGTCATACTTAACAGTCAAAATACCAGGAAAATAAAAAGGTTTTGGCCAGGTGCTGAAATGTATAGAGGGTCAGTGCCAAGTGCACCTCCCTGAGGAGCTGGTTCCATATTTGTACTTGTTTTTAGGAACCTAGTGAGGAGTCTAGACTGCTCCTTTGTAAGTTCCTGGAGAAGCTGTGTAGGTACGTTCTTCTTCCTTCCAAATACTGCTCTTAATTAGTACGCTTGCATCCCTCTTCAACTAAACAATATTTTCAGTGTCTCTTACACTAAACTGGTCAAATTAATGTCTCTAAGTAGCAGAGGGCGGCATAAACAATAAAGAGCCACAGGACAACTTACAGCAATACAGTCTGGCAGCCACCAGATGTTCTTAAGTACCATTGACCATGATGGGTGGGAGTGGTGGTCTGACACACCTGGAGAGGCTGCAGGTCCAGGAAGGCTGCATTGGTATGTGGAATGGCAGGGCACTTTCTACTCCATGTTTTTCTTCGTCTACCCCCTGTGATAGTTGCTACTCACTTCCCTGAGTAGTGAGAAAGTCCAGGAGCTTCACCGTATCATTTAACTTCCTTTGCAGAGGAAAGAACTGTAGTTTATTTACAAATACAGTTACTGAGCATAATTAATTTTTTGTTTGTTTAGTTGCAAAGTCTTGTCTGACTTGCCATTACCCCATGGACAACATTCCTTCAGGAATTAAACGCTTACTGTTTCCACAAATAGCAGTGTTTAGAAAGCAGTTTGTGTCCCTCAGGACTTCACCCCTAGGCTCACTTACCATCAGCTCTTCCTTTATCCCCATTTGGAAGAGCACAGACCTCAGGCTGTGGACTTGTAGTGAAATTGTGCTTTCAGGGGGGCAGCCACAGCAACTGAGCTGTGTCAGCATTTTTCTGTCAGGTCCCAAATAAGCAGTAATCAACCCAAGCAGATTCTGTGAGTACATTAAATGGAATATTTGTTCAATAAAATAGCCGCAGCACCAGTTTGTCTAGTGTTACTTGATTGTACACATAGGCTAGGCTGGGTTTTCATCACCTGTGCAGAGACTTCTGGGTTGATGCCTTAGTCTTGACAGTGGGTTGTTCCTTAACAGCTTGGAACCTGTCTCAATTAAAAAGAGATTATATATTGTTGCTGTTTTCCCTGAAGATTATAATATACCACAGAGTCAGATTTGAAATTTTCACAGCAAAGATAAAAGCTTTTTAACACCCTGACACCCTTAAAAAAAATCCTTGCTCTCAAATTGTGTTTTGGCTCAATCATTCTAAGTCTTGAATCACTACACTCAGGAAATAATAAAATTATGAACTATCAAATCTCTCCTTAACCTTAAAGATTAAGGTCAATACCTTTAGTGTGGGGGTAGGCAGTGTGGTCGGACATCTTTCCTGTCAACCACTGAGGTGCCCAACCCCCATCATTATCTTGCCGGCAGCTGTGATTGCTTCAAAGCAAAGCGAGGGCCTCCAGCTGCTGTCATCTTCAGCTCCCTTAATGCCCTCATGCCACATGTGGGACTCAAACAGATTGCTAAGAGATAACGATAACAAGTGGTTGCAGGCCAGTACTTTCCTCTGCAGAGCACCCACCACAAGGAAAAGGAAGGGAAGAAGTAAAAATTATTCTTGTCATGTCTGTCTGGTAAGTTTTATCATAGGGTAGGGGCTAAAGAGAGCGGTGGAAATTAATGAGAGTTGGAGGGCTGGGAAGGGGAGTTGTAAACCAGCTTAGGGGTTGGGGAACAAGCAGGGAGGAGGAAGAAGGGCAAGTAGCCAGAAGGGATTGGGGAGCCAACAGGAAAAAATTGAGCTGTTGGGGTTATGGGGTGTTTTGAGCTTGCTTTGTCTGAATGCATTAGGGCTACATATGAGATGGATGGACGGACAGATTTGGGGGGATTTTGGAAAGTTCCTGAAAGAACGCATTCATACACGCATACACACTAGTGGCGAAGAGGACGTACATGTGCTTAAACATTTATGTATGTGAGCATCCATGTGTGATGGATAGATGGTATGGATGAGAATGGATGGAGGATGTCTGCTGTATGTGATAGAAGGTCTGTCTATGAGTGCTAAGTTGGGATGAGAAAGAAAAAGAGATGTGGGGGATGAATTGACTGGCAGGCGAAGGCTGTGGGGAGAAAGAGTTTGCCTTCTATCAAAAAAACTCTTGTTGGGGCTGAAAACTATGAGTTTAAAGGAACATAGAAGGCCAGAGCAAACCTTTGCCTTGAATTCTGTTTGGGTGGATTACTGGTCCCTGTGGTGAATCATGCTTCTCCTGGCAGCCATTTTGTGGTGCTTGGCAGGACAGTTTCTCAAAGTGTCAGATAGGTCCCCAGGCCCAAGATTATTACCTACACCTATTTTACTGGGAAAATGAATAACTAATTTCTCTAGTCCTGGTTGAATTACCAAGAAAAATGAGGGAATATTTTCATTTGGGCAATTTAGTGTTTTGTTGAGAAGGACAAGATTTAGAGCAGGGTGAGGAACTTTGGAGTACTGGGGGGCTGCACTTCCTCCCCTGCCAGAAATGACTGCTCTGCAGGAATCACAATGTTTCTTCTGGGAAACAAAGATGCATGTGCCCTTTGTTTTCCATCAGACTCTCTGGGAGTTGGTGGTGTGCGCGCCACATGGCTGTGGCAGTTTGCGAGTAGTACATGAACTGTGTGTTGCCCAGACTCCCTGCTTTAGAGTCTTTGGGAATTTTCCTTTGGCTAGGTATTGAAGTGGATGGATAATGTGTTCAGTTCTGGTCTCTGAGCAGAATCCAACAGGGTGCATCTCTTCTGCCATGACAATTGAGTTGTGCATGAAACATTCACTGTTTGTCCAACAGCCACTTCTGAGGGCAAGCCAAAATGAATGGAAATTCTCATTTCTGGAAGGAAGTAGGTTGGTGGAGCTTGCATAAGGGAGCTCTACCAGATTTCCTTCTTCCAGAAAATAACATTTCTGTCTGCCTTGAGTCTTTTGCTAGGACGTGCTAAATTTCCTTTGTGTGGGTGGTTGGTCCCACTCACACAATGAAATTGGCAGGAACTAGTGTTTGCAGAAGGGAACTGAAGGAGGACATAAGCACGTCCTTGGATTCTACCCACTCAACTGCAGAAAGGCTACTGTAGAGCTGAGAAAAAGGAAAGGATCTGGAGGAAATGTTCGTGTTTACTTTAAAGAAAGCTGAATAATAGGGACTTAGAGATATATATTTGCATAGCATAAAGAAAGTGGTTAGGGAGGCTGTTTTCTCTGTCACTCATAATACTACAGTGTAGCTAAATGGAGATTCAGAACAGACAAACGGAAGTAAAAGGGAAGTACTTATTCACCTATCTCATACTTGAAATAAGGAGTTTGCTCCCGTAAGATGTATGAATGGACACTAGCTTGGATGACTTTAGAATGGAATTCAGTAAAAAAAGTACATTCATGAAGGACGAACCATTCAGTGGCTATTACGATAATGTCCAATCTCAGACAGTATGACTCCAAATGCCAGTTGCTGGGGGTATGAGTGGGAGGACACGAGTACTTTCAGGTACTGTTTGTGGGCTTCCCATAGTCCTCTGGGTGCTCACTGTGACAACAGATAGTTGGACAATAGGCCTGATTCAGCTGGGCTCTTTGTGGGTTTTGTTCTTACGTCATCCCATATAATAGGTGTTCACCAGGCACACCCAGCATCTTGGGGGACTGGAGCCTTTCTTGCCATCTGAGTGAGAGATTAATGATAGTGGTTTTGGTGGGTGTGTTTTCAAGAGGTCTATGTTAACACACCAACTTCTGCTTCACATAAATATTTCACATGCATGCATGTGAAACTGCAGTATAAGCAGAAGGTTGCAGGAGATAAATTGCTTCATTGGATTTTCTTTGCTAAAGAAACAACTATTAGAAATAGTGCATGAGTTTACTTGACATGACAATACTCCCTGAAAATCTGATATGTAGTCTGGGGTATTCATAGATAAGCATGAATTGTCCCTGATTCCTTCCCCCTCAGTCCTTCACTGGTATCCTAGGGGACCTGGTGGCTGAAGATGCCTTGTCTTCTGTCCCTACTCCTTTCTGGTCACAGCTGCAGCATTTTTTTCTTCCTTTTGTGATCTTTTTGAAATCTCTGCCAGTGACAGCAATTGATAGTCCCTCTATGGTGCCCAAGTGATAAATTGGAGCATCTCTTCAAATGCAAAATGACCCATCAATCGCACATCCAATTTATAACTTTTATAAATATTTTTTTTACTTTTAAAAATCTGCATAACTTATTTTTAAATATTAAAATACTCTTAAAATGCTGGCTTTAAAATAGTGTGTGTGTGTGTTTCAATATAAAAATTAAATGTATTTGGAGAAAATTCCTGCTTCAGTCACAAACAGGAGTATTTTACAATACCACTTGAAAACTGACCCAGGGCCCATCAGGGACAAGGCCAAACTTCCATGACAAAACATGGATAAACACTAATGTGTTTCAAGCCACATCAATAGACATCATGGCTTGTTTCCTCTCATCTTTTATATTGATATCAGTTTCAGCTGATCAATAAACATTACCTCCTCAATCTTTCTCCTTCACAGGATTCATTTAGCGATGTATGAGGAATGGGTTTGGTGGTGGGAATGTGTCAGATTCCCTGGGCTTGGCTCCCTGGACTTTAGTCTGCTTTGCAGCAGCACTGAGTCCAGGTTCCTGGTGAATGTGCACAGCATTTGTAGGGTGCTCCCTGGAACTGGATTCCATGAACTGTGGAAGTAGCACCTCTCTTCTGCAGGGAAGAAGGTTGATAGCTGGGAACAGCACCTGGCAAGTCTGTTCGCTGCATCCCTCCTTTGCAGCCTGCAGCTGCTGGGACAGTTGCTTGGTTGTGCTGCTTGGGGCCCACAAGCATTCACAGACTTTGTCTTGGCTTGGCCTGCGATGTAGGACCAAGCCTGAGCATGAGAGGAAGCGTGCAGATGCTGGAGGGAAGGATTCCAATGGCATGCGTCCCAAGCTTCATTTAGCTGCTAACGCAGAGATCTGCACTGCACTTACCCACTAAATTTCTCCCTCAAATGGTCAATTGATCATGGTCAAGCACACATTTTGTTAATGTTGCTTATCAATCAGGTACTCCTTACATCTTTTTATGAGAGGTCTTTCTATTTTACCAATGCAGAAGAATAATATTCCAGACACTAAGTGTTATAAATAACACCCTTAACTGTGCACTTTACCTTACACAGATAGGGCATTCCCTATCCAGCGTCTGTTGCCATAAGCCTAGACTTAACAAGATATTACTTCAGTATTAATCAGAGCAGAACAACAACATTAGTCATAATGTTTTGGCAGTCAAGGATCTTTTGGCCTTCCCATACAAATTTGTCAGTCACAAATAGGATTTTCAAAACAAACAGTCCTCTGGTATATTGCACACTCCTAACAGCTGGTCATGGGCGATTTCTGTTACCCTCTGCTAGCTTTACTACTTTGATTCCTTCACATAGGTACTTGTAGATATCCCAACAGCTTTCTAAAACATGTTCTTTTATGCTTGCTGTTTCACTAGCCTCAGGTAAACAGTTGTAGCAGCTATCATCATTTTGCCACCTTTTTCAAAATAATTTCTCCACTTACTTGTAAGTGATCGAAATGGGAATTTTTGCCCAGTCAGTGTTTTATTAAGTGCCTGTCATCAAACTGCATGGACATTGAACAAGAAAGGTAGCAAATATCTTATTTTGTTACAGTGCTGGCATCTAAAAAATTAAAAAGTGGTGAACCAGTGGCAACCATTGAAGTGTGCCTCTTGGACAATTAGGAGGGGCTGTCAGTCATGGGCAGAGGTCACAAAAAGACAAAAGGAAAAAGAAGGGGGAATCTACAGTGTTACAGTGAATCTACAGGATCATAGGCAGAGCAGTGAGTCTGAACCAGGGACTATTCTCAAAGTACAATTTAGGTATTGGTAGAACAACTGCTACTTGCAGTGGTGCAGTCAAGCTCAGCAAGAGCAGCAAAGGTTTTTATTTTTCTTTTTGCTGCTCTTGCGAAGCAGCTTGACCATTGCTTACTGCAGCCCAGAGTAGGGTTTGTTGCCCTGGTTTGGATGACATAGCAAGCCATTGCATGTTGAACAACTCCTACAGCAAGCCACTGGTTGTCTGGGTGACTTGATGCCCCGAGACAAGCAAAAACTGAAGCAAACGGTCCAGATCATTCAGTACAAGAACCCAAAGTAGTTAGTTATGATTGGTTGCTGTGTTATATGAACCCAGTCAGTGGTCCAGTTAAGACACATTAGTGCATGCTGCTCAATCACTCCCTCTGGGCTTCCATTTGTGCTTTGTTAACCATTGCATCTGAACTCAGATCTTTCGCATTCCTGGCTTATGGTTTTGACTTGTTAGGAGTGAAATACGCCAGATGGCCTGACTTGTATATAATTCTGGCAAACCATGACATGCAAATGTATAGTGAACAGTTTAGTATTTCATTCTCTAGCTGTATAAAACGTTTTCTTCAACTGCCTGAGCTACACTTCCAGTGCTCAGCAAAGTAGAGATCACATAGTGTCTTACTAGGTTAATGTAATATATATTTACCTATACATGAGAATAGTGGACTATTGAATATGCAAGACAGAAAGTTGATATTTCCCATTAAGCTTAATTCTCTTTCCTAACACATTTAGGAGTTGAATAGTCTTGACTTGAGAACTTATCTGTGTAAGTGCCATAGTAGTACCACATGTTTTGACTTGTGGCTGCACCCCCTTTTATCAGCTAGTGATGATATTATAAAACAATGTGTTAGGGTGTAACTGCTCATGTTTGTGCTTTTATAGCTTTTCAGTGTATGGCAGATGTTGATGTGACTTTGCCTAGACTTGCATGGGAATACAGAATATTTTTACAAGCCCTACGGCAGAGTATAGGAAAGCTTGAGGTGTTTTTTTTCCCAGAATCAAAAAAGAGAGAAAGGGATAAGAAAGAAAGATTAAGGAAATTCCATTGAGGATCCCAGCATTCTTTGTCTTTAATCCAAAGGAAATTGCAGTCCATGCAGAAATACAGATTTATGCTTTAATGGCAGAAGGTAAATCAGGATCTACTGGAAGATTTGCAGTAGTTTGTCAAGGATTTCTGACTCCCAGTTGTTTAACAACAGTAACAATCAAATGGTCCAGTTCATACATAGCAACAACTAGAGCACAGGTTAGGCATGAGTTGTCAGTGGATCATAAGCTGTTGCCATGTGTAACCCTTTCAGTATGGTTTAACTATAAACATACAGGAGATAACCCATGGATTGGTTATGAACTTCGGGTTGTTTGTAAACTATAGCACAGGGTTTGCACCTAATAAGAATCCATGAATCAACACCCACTATCAGTTCAACAACAGCCTATACTCTGGGATTTCATTAAGTGTGATCCAGGCCAGTGTGATCCCTTACAAACTCTCAGATATACTGTCAAACGAGGGAAACGTTGAGTAAAGAGGAGTGGATTGTTACGTGGAAAAACTGTAAGCTCCTTTCAGGTCCAGCATTCAGAACAAATTCTAGAGCTCAGAATTCTTTAATTCCTCAGTGTATCTTTTGCATCTGGCTGCAGTTGGTGGTTCTTGGGCTTTAATAAAAACCAAACTGGACCCCACAAGGCTGCCCATTATTGCTTTAAGATTTATTCTAAAAGGGCAGCATGGCTGTTCACAATACTGTTATTTCTAATTCTATACTCATGCCTGGCTGATAATTCATCTTCACTTCTGACCATTACTGATAGGAAGCATAGAATTTTTACTAGGAAACTTTATTTTGTTCACATAGTTTAATTATGTATTGCACCTTTTTAACACTTATTGCAAATAGTTGGCATATGGGTAATGCATTAATCTCTTCCAAAAATATCTGCAAAAGTGTCAGATCTATTTTATTTTTAATGATTTGTGCACTGCCCTCCATCAATGATTCAAAGTCATGTGGTGTATATTTGGCAGGGTCATATATGCAAAACGACTGCTTAAAGATTGCTGAAATACTACATTTGGGTTAAAATTGGGTGCAGAGTCTTCCAGGTCTTTGAAATATCCATTTGAATGCTTGCCCTTACTTTGAACAAAAAAATTAAGTATGCAAATTTTCTATGAAATGTTATCTAAAATGCATGTTTTGCTTTTGAATGTTGGATGCAAGAGTCAGTGTAACTTTTTATTCAGAGTATAATTATACTTTGTCTGTGGTTCAAAGAAAGTGGAAAATTTCAACTCATATGTTGGCTTTCTAGTGTTTCAGTCTGTAAAATACCACCCACCTTCCCAGAGAGGTCAAGTTACCACTCCAGGGAATGCGATAAAACAGTGTGCTCTCTCTCTGTTAGAGACAGAGACTGCTTTTAGCAGTGCCTATTATACAGGCTCTTCTTTTGGATGGTATTCCCAAAACATACAGGCGACAATCTAACATGAGGATTGACTCATCCCTTTAGTCCTGGTATCTTACCATAACTGAATCAAAGTACCTGTAATCGATGTGATAAAATTCTCCCTGCTTGTCCATGCCTTCGTTTCTCTTTCTTCCTCCTGCATGTGTGTTAGATTATAAGATCCTTGTGGTCGTAACCTGTCATACCTGTTCTTTTAAAAACACCATAAATATTGCTGCTATATAAATATTAGTAAGTCTCTCCAAAGTCATGACATGCCCAGCTGAACAACTTAAGAGTGTGGTGCTGAGGAATGGGAACTGCTGATCAAAGGATCTGAATCTGGTTTCTTATCCCCAGTTTCCTACCCAGCACAGAGGCACAGGACCGGCTTAAATAAGGAACTGAGCTTGTTGCTCTGCAGGACCCTCTCTCATATTCCCTAGAAGATGCCTGACTTTTTCAGTGGGGGATGATGGCTCTGCTGTATGTGCCCCAGTAGTTGTGTATGTCTTTGAATCATAGCACTATAACTAAAACTATTACTAAATAAATAGTAAACATTATAATTTTTTTGAAATAGGCATTTTCTAAAAGACTGCTTAGTATTCTTAAAGCTGAGTTTACATATGCTTATGGCATCTTTCGGAAGTTAAAATCACAGGACAACTACTTGGACATACCAGCTTGCACAGAAGACTGTATCAGTGATGGCGAACCTTTTAGAGACCAAGCGCCCAAACTGAAACCCAAAACCCACTTATTTATTGCAAAGTGCGAACACTACAATAAAACCTGAAAACTGAGGTTTTAGTTTAGAAAAAACACCTCATAGCCAGTCCAAGCAATGTGTGTGTGTGTGTGTGTGTGTATCTCCTTGGCAGCGCACTGACTGGCAATGCAAAAGCTCGGACAAGTCGTGGCTAATGAGTTGTGGCTCGTGATATCATTGTCTGGCCCCGCTACTCCTTTCTGAGCATGTGCATGGCCCCTATATGCGCTGTTATCCGATGCTTGGCTGCTGGGGTGATGCTGGGGCGACTTGGCTCGCGTGCCGACAGAGAGGGCTCTGCATGCCCACTGTGGCAGGCGTGCCATAGGTTCACCACCACTGCTCTATATTAAATGGCCAGCCACATGAATTCCTTAAATTTAAACTTCATTAAACTTCCTTCCTTTTCCTTAAGCTTCTCAGCTTCAAGGAACTTGAAGGATTCTTTTTACCTTTAATGTAAAATGTTTAATGGTGTTGCCAACTCTGTCTACCACAGGTTGAGTTCTACCAGTGCCTGCTAGCTAATATGGACCTAGATAATGTTTGTCTATATGTGCAGGTGTTGAATTGTCTTTGCTTCGCTTCGCTGAGAGTCTATGTTATGTTTACTTCAGGAATCAGGTAGGATGAATCTGAATAAATCAATATTGTGAAACAAATAATGACTATTTCTATGCTTGCATTAAGGGGCTTTCTGAACTAGGGATAGCTGGTGTAAAGAAATGGTGTTTATCTGAAGCCAAAGGTCAGTATATGTGCCATGGATAAGTACTATTATATAAATGGTTAACTGTGGAATAAAGGAATACATGAAAAATTGATAGACTTAAACAAAGTGTAAAGGTTAAGCTGCTAAATAACAATTATATTGTCATTCATGCTTATAGCTAGTAAGGGGATGGTTGTCTCAGAATAGATGCCTTTATTTTATATGAGAGCAGTACTATACTAAAGTTGTCAATTTATTATTGGTCCATTGTGGGCCTTCTATTTAAATGTATTGGTCTGATAACAGAGACCAGTGGTGCTTTAGAACTCCACCAAAAACACATCAGCCATAAGTAACAAGGTTATAACTAAACTGAGTCAGCAGAGACTAGCATAAGCACTCACTCCTGCTCATCTTTTCAACAACCTGCTTATTAACTATGGGCTGTGGCGATGTGCAAACCAAGTGATTATTTGCTATCATGATCTGACCAGTAACACTTGCATAATTATGTATCTTTCTTTTCTGCTATGCATACTAGTTAACTTGCTTTAATCATGTGCCATCTGTAAAGCACCTCTCAAAACAATGAATTCTGTGTAGCACACTAAGATACAAATGTGAAAAAACACAGAATAGAGACCTATCAACTTAAGCGCTTGCTAGAGCCAAATCAAAGCTTCTTAACAATCATAAGCAGGATGGTAGTCACAGTTTTCAGCTTGTCACAGGGAACCCAGTTTTAAGAGGCACATTTGTCTTGAACATGTGGGTTCAATTTATCTGGTACAATTAATTCATTTGGCCCAGGCTTACTGAGCCCTCTGCTAAGTGTGAGTGATAACAATGATTTCCTGCTGCTGTTCAGGCATTTGATAGACCAGGATAGGGGCTGGTTTAAGGTGGTAAATGTGACGTGAGCTATATATTCTCATTGGAGAAGGTGCTCTTCTCTGGCATAGGACTGCCCAGATTTAAAACCAGCCCTGCATGGAAGACAAACTTTCTATTTTGTATGGAGGTGGCTTAATGTACACCAGGGATCTGATTCACTTTATGTTATGGATTAGATTCTGCTCCTTCCTTCTGTCATAATAACCTTTAGAGTAAAGACAGGTGGGCTTGAGAGGCTGGGACAAAGCATTCATTCAGCTCAGAATGGTGCAGTAAGTACCTTGACCTGGAGGGCAATTAAATCACTTGCTTACATAACATATATTCCCTGTGCCTAGAGAAATCTATTTTAGATGTTTAATACATGAAATAGTTTTTAAAAAGAATAATTTGTATCATTCTGGACATTAAATATGCTGAAATTGTTGTTCCTGAATAAGAAATATCTTGAATTGGCCTTTGAACCTACTACAGGCAGTGGAGACCATAACTGAGCTGTGCTTTTTTGTACCTTTGGATGGTTACAAATGATCAGTGACAGAATTATAACTCATGCTTCCCTCCACGCATCTTGTGTGACATGTGAAGTGGAAATAAAGCATGTTCCTTGTTATTTATGGTAGATCTGTCATCGCTTGTCTGAAGCCAGCTGTGTACTTCGTTTATGCCGTTACCAAAGGTTAAGTACTTAACTACTGCACAGCTTATTTTAAGCAAACTGTAAGCTGAGTTGTGGCTTTGGATTCTATGATGAACCAGCTATCCATTTTCCTGAACTGCACAAAAAAGAGGGCATTGTCAATGTAATGACTATGAATGTTTCATGAATACACTAGTTATGCATCAGCTAAGCTCCTGGGTGGCCCCAAAACTGTGAGACATATAAACAAGTGAAGCCATCCTATTTCTGTTTTCCAGACAAAAATGTTTTGTTTGACCTAAAGTGTAATATGACTTTTAGTTAGGCAACACCTTTAGGTGAGTTTGTGGCACTATTGATTAAACAAGCAGAATGTTGCATTGATACATGGAAAAGGAAGCTGAAGTTTTGGGTAGTACTGTAAGGCAGGGTTTGCTGTTAGACACGAAGAAGAAAGTTTCCCTTCGTAAAGGGATAGAATTGAGTGTTCTCTCTTTCCTTCTGCTTCATTTCTGGGAAGAGGACAGGATAAATCAGAACAGGGTAGATTTGAATTAAATCAAATCAATTTAAATCATGAAATAAATCACTAGTCAGTAAGACTAGATTTAAATCATGGTTTTCTACATAATTTGCATACATGCCTGCCTTACCCATGGGCAGAGAAACTGTATTAAAATATTTCCAAACTGGGTCTTTTTTGCAGCCGACTGCCATTATAGATTTTCTTCTCCAGGAAAAGAATAATATGATAAACCTCATCCTATTCACAACAAGATTCAAAGACTTGTGTCTTCTCACACTTAACTTCTTGGGCAGATTTATTCCATTCCCAACAATCTTCTTCTACTCATTGATTTTTTTGAAATTTAGCACTTAAGAGGTAAGGGCTTGATTCTGTGTACATAGATTTGCAAAGGAACAATGGTATTAAGGTCTTTTTCTCAACTCTGTATGTTTATTTTATAACATGATTGCATTGAAGAAAAGGCATGTGATTTCTCCAGACACAAATTTACAATTTTGAGGCCTGTAAAACCAAGCATCTGTATTAATATATTTTAGAAAGAAAGAAAAAAGCTCAATAACATTTCAGAAACCCCTGGAAGAACACAATATTGTGAATAGATTAATGGGATTTATTTACCAAAAAAATTAAACATGAATATGAATGCATGAATATATAGTCTCGCACTACATAATTAAAAACTAATTCTTATTTAATGATGAATAACCTTTGGACTATAATGTATCTTAAATAGGAATCTATCGTAATAGATTTTTCCTCAAAAAGCATTTTAAGAAAACCAATTTAAATAAAAAAAACAATTTTAAATAAAAAATGATGTTTTTGTTTTTTAAATCATTGATTTTTATCTGTTGTGAATCAGAATTTAGTTTTTGGGATTCCTAGCTTGTTATATCCAATGTTATTCATGGGATATAAAAAAAACTCTAGTCAATTGCTGTACAAATAAAACTTGGCTTGCTTTTTTGGTCTGTTCAGAAAACTAAAGTTTCTTTTAAATCTCAATTTCACCAGGAATCTGTTAAAGCAAAATTCTGTTTTACTCTTCCTCGTGGTCATGTGAAAGGAGAGGAGGGCAAAGAGAGTGTGGGAACCCAGTGCATTGTGGAATTTCAATGTGCAGTTTCAGCATACACTAGCACTGTGTGAGAGCCAGCTTTGCATGTTAAAAGAAAAGTGGACTAGATGGTACTGTATTTTGATGTTCATTGCTGAGAACAAAACTCTGAGCATTATAACGTTGCAACAGTGGATGATTGAAGAAGGGTAGACCTGTTAATTCATAAGCCAAAATCAAATCTAATCCCTGTTGTTGTGTTGTTGCTGTGGTTGTGGTTCATTATTTCATTTTTGTATTGCCTTATAGTCAGTTGTTCTGAATGGTATTTGTTTTATAGCTATTTAGTTAGCCTTACTGTTAATAGCCAGTAAAATTTCATTTTGTGATAGGTGTAAAGCCTTAAATCCTATTATTTAAACAAGATGCTACTGCATTTGAGTATTGTACAGTACATTCATATATTCAAAGTATGGGAATAATTCTAAATTTGGAAAAATGAATTATGCAATTCTAGAAAGTATTTTCTTAAATACTCCATACTTTGAATATGAGCTAGGATGGTCCTAAAGCAGCAGGCTAGTCTACACTAGCAGGCTAGTGTACAGTGGTTGCTACACTTTTGTTGAGACTCTGCCCAAATTCTGTAGAGCAGTTTTCCCTAATATGGAGCCCTGCAAATACTTTGAACTTCAACTCTCAGCAGCCCCACGGAGTATGGCCACTTGTAATCCAGAGCATCAGGGAGGTTCCATGTTAGGCAATACTGCACCACCAGTATTTCTCAAGAAGGTATTTCCCTGTTCTGGCACATGAAATACTGTTGAGAATGGGGTACCCATACTGTTCCAAATGAATCAATGGAATGAAGATACTGTAATGCCTTCGCTTTTCATGCTGATGAGGAAATGGCGGGAAGAGCTATTTACAATCAAATAATTTCACCAGAAGCCTTCTTGCCTCCGCAATTAGATAGGCTTTTACTAAACAGTACCTGAAATATACAGGTAGGCATGTCATGAGTAGAGCTGGCTGGAGCTGGGGGTCGGACTAGATGGCCTAGGAGCCCCCTTCTGACTCGCTCTGTTTCTATGTAGTTCATGGGTTATGGGTTCTTACTCCCTTCTTTAGAGCTATATATTTTGATTAAATACATACTTCAACGTATATCAGGATGTGTGTTCTGTCACAGTGTTGTGCCCAACCCTCTATGGCCCCATGAACTACAACACTACAGCACTTCACCATCCCCAGGAGTCCACCCAACCCCACGCCCACTGCACCAATGACTCCATCCAGCCACCTCATCCTCTGCTGTCCCCTTCTCTTTTTACCTTCAATCATTTCCAGCATTAGGGACTTTTCCAATGAGTCCTTCCTTCTCATTCGGTGGCCAAGGTATTTAAGCTTTATATCTGGACACCTGTGCTGAAATTAAGACATGCCCATGTTTCTCTGGACCCTGATGCTGGGAACAATTGATGGCAAAAGGAGAAGGGGGCGGCAGAGGTTGAGGTGGCTAGATGGAGTCACTGGGGTGGTGGGTGTGAGCTTGGGTGGTCTCTGAGGGACAGTGGAGGACAGGAGAGCCTGGAGGAATGTTGTCCATGGGGTTGAACAGACAAAAAAATGTTTCTCTGGGAGTTTATGAAAAGAAAGAATTGCACACATTGCCTTTAGCTCTGCTCCCCTTTAAAGCATATGAGGGAAAAGAGGAAATGAATATATTTGAAGCTCTTCTGCCTTAAAATAAATTGGTCTTAGCAGCCAGGCAAGGATAGTAATTGAGAGCATCAGGATATGGCTTAATTTCAGTGTCCACTGGCTTGTTAAGAATTTTAATCTTGCTTGCATTCCATTATGGTTAGGTCATACAGCTTTGTATACCAGTTTATCACATTGATGTTGCCTATGGACTAAAGGATTGACTTGCTAGAAGGAAAACATCATTCTTAAAAAAGAAAACATAATTCTTCATAATTCCTATTCACTTTCAGATTATTTAGATCACTCCTTGTTGCTTTGTTAACACAGGTTATTGCTTCTCCCTTTTGCTATTAACAACATTGCTTCCTGCAAAAGCATCCTGTAGCAATGTTGAAAAGGCTTTGCAGAGTATCTTTCCATCAGGTGAACAGTTATTCTGAACAGTTTCACTATTTTGTCTTTGAAAACTGAGAGTAAATGAAATTCTTTTGGAGTATGTCATGTTGTTGAACATGGAGCAACTTTGAAAATACATAAATAGTTTAAGAATTCAAGAAGTAGGTACTTTAATTTCAAAAAGTATCACACTTCTATGCTTCTAGAAATGCACTCAGTTGGAAAGGAGGGGGAAGAACTATTTGCAGGTGGGCTGCCTCATCCCATAAATTAAATATATGAGAACATTGTCAGTTTTAAATCCATGTCATCCTTAAAACTTCTGTCAAAATGATCACTAAATATTTTTTCCTGAAAACTTATTGAGGAGGAATTGACTATACATTTTCTATGTTTATAGCCTTTGAATATTAACTTTCATTTGAGCAACAAAAAGACAAATTACTTTCAGTGTAAGTACAGTGACTTGGCAAAGCATTCATTCCCCTTTGACTTGTCTTTGACTTGGTTATGCTACAATCTGGAGTTGAAATGGATTTAGTTGACATTATTACCACTTGATGGACACAACATTCTCCACATTGTGAAGGTGCAAAATATTTCTATGGTGACACAAAAGTCCTAATTTCAAACATATGTTGATAGGATTTAAACTGTTAGTAACTATGGACAGTATCCTAGGGCTGGTGGGCTATGGTTAATTCTGTTTTACAGTGGAACCTCCAACTAGCGCAATGGGGAATTAGGAGTCCCTGAAACATACATACATACATTTATTTATTTAAGACTTTTATATCCCGTCACCACATGCCTGGGCATCTTGGGATGGCTTACAAATGTAGAATTAAAAACAATATCAAATTCAATAAGATTATATAAAAACAAAAAGCGACTGTTAACGATAAAATTAATTTTTAAAATAACCATTAAATAAAAGGGTTTTAACCTGGTGGTGAAAAGAATATAGGCTCGGCGCCAGACGCACCTCTCCAGGGAGAGCATTCCATAATCTGGATGCCACTGCAGATTTGTGGAAGGGGACATGTTGCTGACATTCCTTTTCGCAAAAATAGTCTAGTCTTTTTTTTTTAAGATAATGAAGCAGGCTTGGGTATGATAGAAAAAAAATATGTAGTAGAATAAGTAGATAGTGTTTTTCCTTCTTCTGTAATACTAATACTTGAGGTAACTCAATGAATTGGATAGGTTCAGGGCAGATTGTGTCACATTTTGTGGTGCTAACCTTCCAAGGCTGCTGGAAAAGTTACTAGGAAAGTTCTACATTATTACTGACTAGTATTTTTGTTATTGGAATACGATGGAGTTTGGAAAGGAGGTTTGGCAGAATGTCAGATTGTTTTTATTTTCTGAGTTTGGTTGTAGAGGATGAATGTTCATTGTAGAGACAAAAATACACACCTAATTAGCTGTATGTCTCAAGGTGCTAATAAAACTAAAAAAGCCTTTAAAATGTTAATTCAAAGTGGTCTGCCTGGTTAATAGTAGCTGTGTGGGTGGACTGTCCTTGAATTTTGTAGACTTAATTTAGCACTGCACAGTACCTAGTGATGGAAAACAGCTATAAATTGTCTGTGTGCACCCATGCATTATTGATAAAGGGTAGAATAAAACTCCACAATTTCTTTATTTCACTTTGTCAGCACAACAGCTGGCTGATTATTGGCCTTTTTTTTTTCTCCGCTCCCCCTCACTGCCCTGCATGTGTAGGTTTTAAGGTGATGTCAAGTTCTGAATTTTGCTCCCTGTTTATTAAAAATATAACTGCTAACTACCTTAAGTTGGTAAAAACAGGTTACTTTCCCACACCCTAACTATTGAAGATTGGGTATAATGCTAATGCTACTGAAATTTCTTTCAGTGACCTGGTTTGCATAAAATGGTGGCATATCATGGATATATTATTGTGAATTAATTAATTAATTTTATTTTAATTTAATTTAATTTATCAATTTATATCCTGCCTTTTTCCTACAAAGGGCTCAAGGCAGCTTACATCTCCTCCTCCATCTTATCCCCACAACAACAACCCTGTGAGGTAGGTTGGGCTGAGAGTCTGTGACTGGCCCAAAGTCACCCAGTTGGCTCCATGGCTGAGTGGGGACTCGAACCCAGATCGTCTGAGTCCCAGTCCTATGCTCTTAACCACTACACCACACTGGCTCTCAATTAATGGAAGATTTGCTACAGTATATTGGCTGATTCAAATCCAGTTGTAGTTGTATGGCATTCTGACCTTGTTTGGACATAATGGTGGTGTCTAGTGGCAGTTTGTTGGCCAGATTGTTGACGTGCACTGGATGAGCTGCTTCTAGTTTCCAGAAACAGTCTATGACTGCATCATTTGTAGGTTATTTTTGTAACTGCTGAACTTGGGCAGTTTGCATTGTTTGTGGGTTAAATCTAAATTAACCCAAGCACAAACTATGGATTAACCTGGGGTGGTTTCATCTATGGCAGGGTTTGGGACACCACAGAAGCAACCTATGCATGCATTAGGTTCTTCTGGGAAAGCAGCTTGTATGCAGTGTGCATTCCTGCAGTTTGTGAATTAATTAACCCATCAGTTCCTGCTAGATTTTGCTGTTACTTCCAAATAGGGTAATCATGGACTAACCAACATACAACTGACTGTAAGCTCTCCCCTGTTCTTTTGTCATCTTCCAGAAGTGAAAGAGCCACAGTTGATAATTCCCTAGAAACATCTCCTTGAAGTTTAGAGTTGTGCAGGCATCTTGATAGTTTGTTGGGCAAATCATGTAAAGGGTACTTTCCCCCACTGCTTTCAGAAATGGTATCAAATATTTAGATCCTTCATATTGAGAAGCTAGCTATGGTCCACATCTATCCAGCTCTGAAGAAAACCCGGGTCTTGCAGTTAATGAAAGCAGATGGTAATTGGATATGGTTTAGTCATACTCCATTATGTACTGCAGACACTGACATTCTTTTAGTCAAAGTTGTTATACTTTATGTATTTAATAGTGCCTGCTGATCTGCTTGCCCCATCAATATGAAATATAGCAGAAATACAATTAGCCATTTCAGTGTGGCAGTACAAAAGCTGAACTTTATCTTCCAGGCTGAATCCTGAACAAAGCAACCCATATGCTTAATTTGTTACACTTAGAGGGCTTTGCTTTGTATGCTACAACTTGGTTTGAATGGCAAATTGTTTGGGGGTGGTTGTAGCTGGTTGTGTGTGGCTTTTCCATGTAGGAAAGTCAGTTTCTGGTCTGTATCATTTTACATGCACTTACCTGTAGTTTGTTCTGCCCTATTTCTATATTGAACTACAATTTTTAGATATGTGTATAAATGTGCACCCTAAAATCTATTTTATACATTTATTTGGGAAAACAACTACATTGAAACATTCAGGAAGTGTGAAAGTGAGTACATAATTAAGTTCTTATCTGCACATTATTTTGGAAGGTATGACTGTGATAGGAGGCAGATGATGAATAAATAAATCCTATCATTTGCTTCCTCCTTATAGTTGGAAACTGGTTTAAGATTTATTTGGTAAGTTGTATATTGACATGGTTTTCCTAACTCTAACTCACTGTGAGCTAGGACTATGTACTCAATATAAGTGGTCAAGTGTTATGGTAGGGAAGTACAATTTTTCATTATCTAGCTCAGTCCAGGATAGTAAGAGAAGGTAGCTATAAACTGTGTGTGTCTCATTGGAGTCCCCTGAGAGTCCTTTTGTAGCCAAAAAGCTGTGTTTGTGTGGTTTAATTATGAATGGCACACAGAGGCAAACTGCCAATTAGGGTGTGTAAGGGTGGAACACCCACACACACACTCATAGTCCTTCAAACGGAATCCCACCAAAGTCTTGTGTGCTTTGCTTCAGAGTTGTCTTCCTGTCCAGGGGGATTCCACTGTCTCATCCATGTTTTCAGATTGGATATTTCAGCCTACCTACAAAGCAGCCATCCTCTGACACTGTACCTGAGGACAGCTCTAACTTTCTGAGTCGGATGCATGTTACTGCATTGTCCCCATGACATTCAACTTGTAGGAACTTGCAAAACTCTTGTTGCTACTCGCAACAGGTCAGGATCCTCCTCTCATAAACAAGAACGTTCTTTGATAGTCACACTCAAATTTTCTGACATGTGGACATGCTAGTTATCACACGGTTTGCTGCTGCGCTAAATATGGGATGCCACTGTTTCTGTGTAAGAACAAAATAGTCCATTTATTTATTTAGGATTTTTGTATGCTGTCCCATCGCTTATAGCCTCGGGAAGGCTCACATAAATAAATAAACATAGTATATAGAAGTAATACAATTAAAAACCCAGAAACACCCTGGCTGCAAAATTAAAACCTATAAGTATAATTAAGAGTTGTTAAAATATCGTTTAAATAAAAAGGTCTTAGCCTGGCACCAAAAAACAGATAACAATGGTGCCAGGCGGACCTCTCTGGGGAGCGCATTCCATAGGTGGGGCGCCACTGCAGAGAAAGCCCTCCTCCGGGTACTTTGCCTCCAGATGTCTCTCCCTGAGGGATCCCGGAGGAGGGCCTCTGCTGCTGATCTCAGGGGGCGGGAGGGCATTTAGTACAACATTCTGTTCACACAGTGGCAAGGCAGCTGTGCACAGGATCCCACAAGCGGGATATGGGTGCAAGAGCACCCTACTGCCTGAGTAACTGGTACATAGGTGCACCGCAGCTCAACTGGACACAACCCAGATTTTTTGGGAGACACTTTCCTCCTTCAGTGGGAGACAGTGTGACTCAAACTTCCCCCACTTTTTTCTGGTCACATGTTTGGAGAACAAGAAACAGGGTGATGGAACTCACTGCATTTGATAGACCCATGGTGGCCAAAGTAAACATGGCTTGCAATACTTTTTCTCCTGTCCAACCTCACCTTTTGCCATCTCCTCACTCCCTGAACCTCATTACAGTGAGAAACAATCAGAACAACCAGGCACCTGAACCTCCAACAAGGTCCTCAAGTAAACCTTCCATCTGAAATTTATATGTTAAGCATATAAAACAGTCTTTCCGAAATCTCTTGCTCTTGTGTAGGTCCTTTGGCTACTGAGCATAATATACTTCCTTCTTTCTTTGATAAAGTGCTAACCATCAAGATTTCAATGTTTACTTAGTAGCCATATCAGCCTTCATGACAATGTTGAAAGTGTTTCTCTCTTCTTACGTCCTTACCTTCAATGTTTCCTTAAAAGAACCTCTGTCTAACCTCTATCAGCCAGCACCCTGCTGATTGCAGACTGACGTCTCAGTGGTGCTGACCTAATCAACAACCAAATCTACGACTAAGGTCTATCTTAGGCTCCTCATGATGAAAGTGGCTTTTATTGTTGTTATCACTTTAGCATACAGGCAAACAACATATTCTAAGGCATGACCAACTCTTCCTAACTGTTCATAAGCACAAGGTGGTACTATGCCTGGATTTCTTCCAAAGGTTGTCTCACAGTTTTATTTAACTCGGTATTTTTCAACCAACTTGCTTTTCTCAACCAGCCTCCACTGTGGAGGTCAAACTTCATGTCCAAGATTTCAGAAGGGCTCTTTCAATCAGTGCCCACAGAACAGCAGCATTTAGAAAACCTGTTTGTGTGCTTATCTCCGTTCAGGACTAAGGAAGGGTCTCCCAGTAGCATCTCAATGCTTTGCCAAATGGGTGGTTTCAGCCGTACATTTTGCTTACCAGCAGGCATGCTCACCAGTCTCCCTGCCAGTAAGGGGTCATTTGGCTAGAACTATAGGATCTTTGGCCATTTTCTCAGAAATATCTTACTCCCACAGCTGTGCAGCCTAGTAACTTGGGCTCAGTCCTCTGTCTTCATCAGAGGATGCCACCTGGATGTCATAGCCTGTTCAAATGATGCTTCTGGCAGAGCAATTCTTTGCTCAGTTCCTTTGGGAGATCTCCTTTTCCCAAAAACTTTCTTGTTATTCAGTCACCCATATGTGTGAGTCAGAGACCATAAAGGAGGAGGAAAGATAGCATGCACTTAAACAGTGGTTCTTTCAGTGGTCCTCTGTGAACTCCCTGCTTTGATGCCTCACCTGTTTATTCCTCTGCTGTGGCTCATCAGGAACTGAGAGGCAGGCAGGAGCTGCACCTTCAGCATGCCCAGAAGAGATGGGTAGGGCTCCCATCAACAGCTCTGTTTAGTTTTAGATGTTGCGAATGACAGTTCTGCACAGGTACATAACCCATATGTGTGAGTTTACGGATGAACACTCAGAGAACTACAGTTGCAGGTAGGCAACCTGTCCTGCTTGAGATTCCAAGTTTAATCTGGAACAAGTGGCCCCTACGGTGGACATGGTCAAGCCAGTTGCATATATTCTTCTTCCCCTGCTGTTGTGCAACAAGAAATTAAACTTACATGTTATTTTTTTCCTCCCTCTCCACATTTAAATTAATGTCTGTCGTATTTTCTGCTACTTGCTAGTTTGCAGTAATAATTTTAAAATGTACCTTTATTGTAATTTCACCAAAACAAAATGAAACAAACACATACAAAAAGAAAATAAATGATGTGGGGTGGGGGGAGAGAAATAAGGAAAAAGAACCTCTAAAATTAACCATCCTGACACAAAAATATCCAAATAACCGCATATATCTTATTGCATATAACTTCCACCAAAAAAGGGCAAATACTGGACTTTGCCCAAACACATGAATTAAAAAAGCTTTAGTGATTTTATACCTCCAGCAGCCTGGACAATTCTGTATTAATGAGATGTTGTGGCATTTAGTAAATGCGGAATGTCAGTTTTTATCAGGCAAGATGTAATCTAGTTCCACTGAAACTTCAGGTATCAACTTCAGGTAAAGCATCATTTCACTGGTTGGATGAAATAGGACATTCCAGTTCTCTATTCCATTCCTTCCTGAGACACAATGCATCATATTTATTCAGCAGTTATAGATATTTGTTAACCTGATGTGCCCTGCACAGGAAGTAAAAAAGAATAGATATTTGTAGACATGGGTTGTGGGTTGATGTAACTGATCATTTGCAGGGCCAATGCAAATGTTGCAATTCTAAGTATTGTAAGTAGTTCCCTATAGTAGTAACCTTTAAAATGTTTTCTGGACTGCTATGGCTTCCCCTCTGGATGGGCAATTAACTTGCAAAGGTGGGAATATACAAAAATGGCACTGGATGAACAGAGGGGGTAATAAAGCTATTAGGTTCTAGCAGCACTTAGCCCAGTTGAGAGTGCATTTCAAGAAGCTCTAGATGTTCCTTTCTGAGGAGCAGCTGCCTGCTATGGGCGTGCCTGGCTGTTTCCACTTCTGTTCTGCTTGTGAAAGCAAGATCTGCAAACATTCTAAGATGCCTTTAAATCCCTAGTATGGCCCAATCCAAAAGAGACTAGATATCCACTGAGAAGTACCCTGAGTGCAGCCTCACCCTGGCAGCCCTTCTTTTGGAACTTCTTGAGTCATTTCTATAAACTAGAAGGTGGCTGGCTGGCTATTTATTTCAGGCCATCAACCAAATTAAGTATGTTGGGAGCTAATGACTTTTGTAGGTGTATTTTATTTGCAAGACTGGTTATTGAACCTTGAGAGCTTTGCAATGACTTGGTATTTCAGAAATCAAGACCCGAGGGAACCAAAGTGACCACTACTTTCATCATTCCTAAAGCAGACTTTTATAACAAGCCTTTAAAAAGGGGAAATGAACACCTCTTCTTTCCATGAATATTAACATTTTCACATATTAAACTATTTTGTCATAGCTTTTGGATACTTTGCACAAGCCTACATAGTGGTCTCTGCAAGTTGTGTTGCCAGTGTGAGTGAAGCTGATATCTGTGTGAGGTCTGCAGGGTGGATTTGTCGCTGCTACATTTCCTGAAGGAGCTATCTGGGGTTAAGTGTTCACTTTTTAGCATTCCATATCTTACTGACTTTTAATATAAGTCACAAAGCAATTAAACTGGCTGTGTAGTTTCTGTCAGGAATAGCCCTTTCTTCAGTTAGCTATTATGATTGACAGAGGCTTGCTGGAGATTTACATTAAGAATAACTCATTCTTCAGAAGGGTTTTTTTTTTCATTTCCCACTGGGAGTTTTGAAGGTAAATCAAATATAGTGGTTATGTATGATTAAAATGCAGAAGTTATGATTTCTTATTGACTTTGTAAATCTCTTAACAGGTTTACCCTTACCTAAACAGTTCTCCTGATAGAATATAAAAGCACAGAGGGTTAAATAAAGTATGCACTGCTTTGAAGTACATTTATTTAAGCCAAGACTTTGAACTCAATAGAAATGCATAAGGGAAAATTTAAGAAAATATAGGGCAAATGAAGCATGTGGTAATTATTTCTCTTTCCTCCTCCCTACCTTTGGTCCCAGTCCTTTCTTTGGTGCAGGTAGCAAAATAAATCCATTGCTGCCTCTACAAATGCTGGAATTACTAAAAGAGCTGTCTTTCCTTCCAGGAGTTATGAAAATTCATGAGGCCTTTTTAATTTCTGAAGAATAGATCCCATTGCTCTTGACTAGTTCTTGATTGGCTGAAGCCTGGCCGGTTTTTAAATAACCTATAAATTAGGGCTAGGTTTTCTTGAAACAAAAATTACCATACTACTTAATGGATTTGTCTTTGCACCAAATAATCCATAAAGGGACATTTGTGGGGACACTGGAAAGAAAATGGTGGAAATGGTAGTGCCGGCTAAACTTGCTGACTAAAATTCTACTTGGAAAAATACCAATAATTTTACTAAGAAGGGCCTTTTAACATAAAACAAACTTGGGTGGGGAAATAGTTTTGGGAGAAGAGAGAGACTGTGAGGCATTTAGAAGAATAAAATCTGGGGAAATTGTTGTCTTCAGTGTGTTGCCACAGGATCTTTGCTGTCTTTGGCAAAAAGTCATTGTTTTAATCTTTAGTTGCAGTGTGTTAATGAGCTACCTGAAAGACATGGAAATGTTTCATAGTTCTATAGGTAATAGTATGCCTCCAGATAATATGGCTTGTATTCTTTTGCCATTTTAAATATTTTTCTTACATTTTTATTGTTCTTTCCACTAGATTCTTTAGAAAAGAAAATTTAGATTAAACGTGTAATTTGCATACATAAACAGTTGTCCCTTTCCCGGTACTTGGGATCAACTAATACAATCGATTGGCCTCCTAGGAAGACCCTCACAGCAAGTGGAGCACAGTGGTTTCATCTGTCAGCCAGAAAAGGAACTGCTGCTCTAGTGTTTGCTTTCTTCTTCCCTCTGCATTGCACTTTCCTCTAGTATCATGTTTAGTAGATTCTGAGCCTACAAGCAGCAATTGTCTTGTCTTACAAGAATGCTTACAAAATTTTATACACTTTATATATGATACATTATATACACATTTAGCATTAACAAACACAAAAGAAAGTACTATGCACTGCATGGTATTGACAAATGGATGGCTGATGTTTTAGATAGCCTTAAAGGGCATTCATCACAGGTACATTCATCACAGGTATATCTAACTGCATGTAATGAGCATGGTAACATTATGGAATCTCCACATTCACAGGAATATAGTCCTGGATACTAGATAGTGGAGTGGTGGGCAAGAGGGAACCAATGGGAATGGACTGTTGTATCTTTTCCTGCTGTGTACTTCTTGGAAACAACTGGCCGGCCTCTGTTAGAAATTGGATACTAGACCAGATCTGAGCTAGTAGGGTTGAACTTGCATTCTTCTGCAAACATAAAGTGCTGCCAGGCTGAAATGCTAATTTTAGTGAATTTAACTTGGAGAATGTTTTGCCCAAGGTAATGGCATAATCTGCATATTTGAGTGCAGGTTAGAACTTGGGATTTTGACATTCAGAGCTACATTTAGCTATTGCTCAAGACTGAACCTCAAATCTGTTTGTTTCAAAGGCAAGTTGGCATGCATTTGCTGCATGGGGTAGAGTTAGGGAAGAGGAATTCTAGCTTGCCTGTATTGGAAAGAGGAAGTTGGGTTGTTTGTTTATTACATTTCTATACAGATCTGTCCAGTGGCTGAAGCTCTCTGAATGGTTCACAAAATAAAGCTTAGACAAAAACAAAAAAAGCAAACATTATACAAAGAAATTTAATATATAAAAATAAAGTGTAATGTAGAAGCCTTGGAGTTTGAATTGGAATATAACCAAAGTTTTTTTAAAAAAGGAATTTGTGCTGAAAAACTATAAAGAACTAAAATCCTTACTGTTTTTTCTTCCTGTTATTTTTTCTGGAGTTAATAGCTTAAGCCCAACATATTCTAATATGGCAATGGACACATTGTGGTGGTTCTTTAGGTCTACAACTCCCACTAGTTGTGCTGTCTAGGGCTGATAGGAGTTGTGGGCCAAGCAATCCATTGGTTAGCAAGTTGTGGGGTTTTTTTTTAACTCACAAGAAGCCTGAGTGCCTGCTTGTGGCACTTTGCATATTCCTTGAATTCTGTACTCATAGTTGTTCCAGAAGTTTTAAACTGGCTTGAGTTTGGTACACATCCCCACAATTCAGGAGTTTCCTAATGAATTAAGTTAGTTAACTCACAAATTGCTACTAGATGCTTTGTTACATCCAAACAGCATCCTAGTATAAAGATGAGTTACTCAACTCAGTGTGAAATACTGACCTGGTTCGCTGATACAACCACCCACCATGGGTGACCAGCAGTGATGTGTTCAAGTCCTTTACTCCAAGTCTCAAATCAAGTCTCCAGACTTTACTTTCAAGTCCAACTTGAGTCTCAAATCATTGCAAGAAATTTTGGAGTCAAGTCTCTTCTCAAGTCCCAAGAGCCAACTTTAACAGAAAAAAGGGAAGTAGTGGTGGGTGTATGTGCATAAAATTGTTCTTTTTGTTTCTTTCCGTCTAAACAAGCCACATAAAATGGCAAAGTAGACTATATTTTCAGTTAACAATGAGGAAACTGGAATATAAGGGCAGCTTTGGTACATACCATAGATTTAAATGAGGTTAACCATATTCCATAATAAGAGACAAATTAGCATGGAAGAGGTCCTGGTCTGTGTCCTATATGAGGTTGGAGATGCATAACATGGCTGTAGATAGATAAATGGCCATGCATTTCTTTGTGTCTGACATGCACAAATGTTGCTTAGAATGCCTGCTAGCAGTCTAATTGGAATGGCTTTCTGTCAGTCAAGGCAGGGATAGATTTTAAAGAGGCAAGAATGACCAGCTTGTTTGTTCATTTTTGCAGCCATTAATGCCCAAATAGAAAGTGGGGGTTTTGATAGTTTGTGGTGAAGATGGAATTCCACACTAGGAGGAGGCAGGTGTGTGATCATCAGTGTCTAACTCAGACATGTTTTGTTTTGCCGGAAGGCATGTTGTGTGGCATGGCAGGGTGCATGTGCTGGAGAAAGTGATGGGAGAATGTCAGTAATTCTACCTAGATTATAGATCAAAGAAACATGAGGGTAAGATCAGTTTCATCTGCCTTCTTGAAATGGAGAGAAACCCTTTCCAAATGAACTATGAGAATGCTTCTTTGGCAGCTGAAAATATGGATTAATTGGTGGAAGTGAATGAGGGTATACTTGCTAGGACAGACAATTAGGCTTTGTACTATGATGAGGTGGGCCCTGATATTAAGTGGATGATGGGCTTGCATTGTGAGGACAATTTGGAAAAGCACTATGCAGTGCTCTTACACTCTTCAGTGCCATGTAGTGCTTTTATTCAAGGACTTCTGAATACTTGCTATACATATATTCACACATTGGCTTATGTTCATTATGCCAATTCCAAACACATTTAATAATTCTTAAACCCAGAAAATTAGCATTTTTGTGAATGGCCAGACAGTATTTTTGAGAGTTAACTGGCTTTGTTTAAGATTTGAATAAATGTTTTTAAAATAGGTTTTTTGGCATTTTTGTTTGTTTGTTTTGCTTTTTACATTTGAGGGTCCATACATTTGATTGCTTTCCCTGCAATCCTGAAGTAGTGATGTAATCCAGCAAGTGAGCTATCTTATGAATTTTGAACATGTAGTTTTTGAATTGCAGCAAACGATTGAAAGAATAATTGAAAACACATTATAGTCATGCTAGTACATTCATATTGTCACATTACTTTTGTATTCAATTTAAATACAAATTGATTTATCCTGGTGTGTCCACCAGCCAGTTGTCAGGCATACAAGCATTTGTGTCCATTGACCTAAAGTTCTCTATATAATTTGCAATTTCATTTTTTTTCTGACCAGTGATGCATCTATGATACATTGGGTCCAAGTTCCTGCCTATACTCATACTTCTTACAAGTATTAATATTTATATTTGTAAGAAAATAAGTTGGCTACAACTACTAAAGTATTGGAAGTTATGGAATGTACCCTTTGAGCAAGGAGTCAGGCAAATAAGCACATTTTTTTTCCTTGTTCCACATGTACAGGTATTTGGCTTATGTATACAGTTATACACACAGTAGCTAATTAGTGAATATTCCCTTAAGGTATTCCACACAAACCTTAATTTTCTTGTTACAATTTATGTAACATCCTCCCAAAAAAGGTGTTTGGATGGAGTGCCACCTGGCTGTAAACAAGCATGCAATCAACATGTTCATTTATAAATAATCAGGGCACAATTCTAAGCATATTTAGATGGGAGAAAATCTACAAATCCCAGCCTCCCAAGCCAGTCATTCTTGTACCCTTCACAACATTGTATTGTGTCTTCTAATGTCTGGAAAGCTGTTCTACGGCACAGAATGCAAAGCTATATTTGAAGTAAATTCTGCTAGAACTTACTTCCAGAGAAATCCACTTACACTCAGGACAGAATTCTTGCATGTCGTTTGGAATGTTTAAATATAATTATAGACTTGATAATGGTGACTTGCTCTGTTCTAAGCAGCTGTTCACACTAAAAATGTACTTTTAATCCTTCCTTGTTATTGTTTTGAATGTGCAGAATTTCTTTTTAAACTGAAGAAGAATCCCTTGCCCCTGAATGTGGTTTTTCCTTTGGTATTTGTGCATCACTTTCCCCCCCGTCTACTTACTATATAACAGACGTAGCCAATGGAGAGGAATGATGAGGGTTGCAGGCCAAAACATCTGGATGGCCACAAAATGCAGAACCTATGTGCTCTCTATTGAAGGAAACATTTTATGGACATTTTGTGCACATTATTATTGTTGTTCTTCCTGTATTGCAAACTTGGGGAAAGTATGGATTATGACATCTTGTTCCACTTATTTTTGGAAGTGCAGATTTGGCAAGTTTGCACTGAAATGAAAGACAAGCAAATTTATCACCTGCTCCAACATTTCTCCCCAGTTATGTCTCCAAAACATACAAAGTGACCATGCTGAGTGTATCACTACTATATTTAGTTAGTGGCTATATTTGGGGTACAATAATCGTACATTTATATAATGTGTATGGAGTGCTCACCAGAGAGCAGTGAAGGAGGAGATGCAGAACTGAAACTGGAAACCATTTCTTCTGCCATGTTTGTATAGTGGTGCTTTCCATTTTTCTTTTTCCCCCACTTAGACAAAGCTGTCATGGACTTAGTTTTTATCACTGAAATTGAGTTTAATACTTGAAGTTTTTACATTAATAACTCTTTCAAAACAGTCCTATATATGTTAATTGAGAAATACTTTTTATTAAGTTCAGTGGAACTTACTGCTTGCTACAAGGTCTAAGATACTGAGTTGATACCAGAATTTGGCATGATGTTTTTATCAAACTATGACATTACATCCCACCTCCCCAAGGAGGGTGTTTTCACAGCCTTTTTCACAATGTAGCCTAGATGTTAATCTGCTCAATGCAGCACCATTCATTTGGGAAAACCGTATTTTTCTTGGCAGGCATTCATATAACCTGTATATGTTATACACGTATAACACAAATACAAGATAAATAAATGTTTGATTCCCTTCCTGCTGCTCTTCCTCTTACACACCCCTTTGTTTTTTATGTTATAGACTGGAACTTTGGTTCATCATTGGTTACTCCATGTTTTCTTCAGCATTTCTTAAGACATACGTTTGTCTCTCTTGGGCATTTTGCCCAAGTAATTTATTCAGGTGCAGAATGATAGTTCTCCCTAAATCAAGTCTCTTCTTTGGTCACACCCAAGAAGGGTGGTAGGCATACCTCTGTCGTTCATCAGATTTAATGAACAGCCAAGGATTCATTTAAGTAAGTCTCTGCATTTATGTAGAGACTTGGAACAGTTCTTGTTTATTTTCTATGCTCTTTGTAAGGCATCATGAGTTCAAAGGGATCTTTGTGCATCTGTCTGCTACCGCAGAATTGCTGTGGTCACATCAGAATTGCTACATATTATTATTTTCCCATTTAAAGCACCTTTAAACAGTCATTGTGCCCACAAGAGGGCATAAATGAGACATGCTTTAATAACTGACTGCGTATTTTATTTGTATACTTGCAGAAGTAACAGTTATTTGATCTTAGGTTGTGAATAGGCTAAAACAGTTTTCAGGTCAGTTCTGCCTATGTTTACTTGCACATAACTCCCATTGAGTTCAGTGGTGCTCACCCCAAAGACAGCGACTATAAAATTGCATTCTCAGTTATCTTGCAGTTAACTCAGTTTGATGTTTATTTATTTATGTGGTAATAAAAATAAATTCATAACCAGAACTGAGCCAAACACTGTTCTTTAAAACAGTAAAAATTGTGTTGCAATCCTTTAAGTTGGATGTTCCCTCATAACATTCATGTACTTTAATCCTGATGGCACAAAAATCTTTTCCATCAGGTTGTAATAACACATAAAGTTGAATCTCCTACTCAGTAGATCTCATTGTTTATAAATCTTGACTTTATGGCTACCAATTAGTGTATTTTCTTTCTTTATTTAAATACAAATTGTATGTAGTATCTTTTTAACTGAAACATCTTAAATACATTCAGCTGTAAGGATGCAGAAGAACTTGTGTTTTTTTGTCTTACCTTCCGTACTCATATCAGTCTGTTTGGAATAAGCTGTTTGTTATTTAATTTCCTTTTTTTGTAATAAGTTTTATTCAAAATTATAAACCTAAAACAAAGAAAAACTAAAAGCAACATCAATCATCAGAAACATCTGACCTGCTGGGTCAGCCCCCACATTTTTTTCCATTTATGATAACTTAGAAACAGATTTCAATCTATATGAAGTCCCGTTTCTCTAGCCAATAATAAAAAGAGTCCCAAGTTTGATAGAATTTAATTTCAGTATCCTAATTGTACCGTACATCTTTGCCTACTGAGATCAATATACACAACTGCTGACTTGGAGGCAGTGATGAATTTCTAAAAGGAGCACGTTCTGTCTTGCTATACTTGATATTGTAAGCTATATAAAGTATAATAAGCAAGAATATAGTGATATTACATTGTTTTTATCAGCAAGGCTAACTAACTATCAATCTCTTTCTCTGAGTTGTTGCCAAAATAGGCATCAATTAACCTAAATTTAATATGAAGGAATGCCTTGAAGAGAAGAATAACATTCACCAGTTTGGCAGGCAACCTTCACAATAGGAGTTTGTGCTTTACTGCCTTGGTGCTGAGGACCATTTTTTCTGTCCATTCTTTGGGGAAACAGAACTCAGGTTATAACAGTCCAGAGTAATGAAGTGAGCAGTGGTTTAAACTGCCTTTGTATTTTAAACATCTGATACCACTAATTTCCTTATTTTGGAGTTCAGTGTTTCTCCCGTAGAAGCACATTCAGTTTTGTCCAATATTGTTGTTGAGCACTGATGTCTTTCAGTATACTTGAACCACTCTGAAATCTTACGAAACAAGTGTGCCAGAAGTATGCAGACCATGATGCACATATGGAATGTTGACCACTGACGATGCTGAATTAATGTGCATTATGCGTGTGAGAGAGAAATGGGATGGCAATGAGAACATCTTGCAATCTGGAAATGCTGCAAATGGCACCATCAGCTATGATGCCACTTGCCATCAGGACAGCCTCCTAATGTATATATTTTGTGTGGATCAATTGCTCTTCATAAGGAAATGGTTTGTCACTTCTGACATATAGTCCGACTGGTTACTTTTCCAAAGAAGGTGAGCTTGATATCACAAGAGTTTTCAAGGAAAGCACAACAAAATCCCTAATTTTTGCAGTGTGCCTTCACTTCTTGTAAAGGTAGTATGAGAGGCTACAAATGGTATGATTGTTTATTTTTTAAGGAACCAACATGATCTGGAATTATTTCCATCTGTAAACAAAGAAAATGAGCCAAAAGTACTCATCATTTGAACTCTACATACAGACAGTACTAAAGCAAACAAATCCTCAATTTACATGAGTTCATCTTTAGTTTTCTTCTGTTGTTAGTTTTTTGCACAGTAGTGTATTATAAATAAAGCACTTTGTCCCTGTGCAAGCTGGTCACAAGCTACAGCATATGCTTAATCATCCTTGTGGTACACAGGTTGCTGTATCATCCCGACTTCGGTAAGATGTGTGGCAGGGAGTGGTTTCCAACCCACCCCAGAAGCCTACAGTAGCCCTTGCATTCTGGGCAGTTTGGGCACCACTCCACCACGCAGCATGCTTGGTTTGGGCAGTATGGCAGCCTGAAAGCTGCAAGGGCAATTGGGCAAGTCACATAGTTAAAGACAGGCTTGCACTGGGGTAGGGAAAAGAAGCCACCCTGAGGCAGTGGCTTCTTTTTGTAGTGGTCATGCAAATTTGGCCAATATGTAAACACAGATAATAAAAGATGAACAGCTCTGAGTATACTTGGAAACTCAAACTAAGGTTTAACTTCTACATTCTGATTAGCATAACTTGCTGCTTGGTGTAAATCTCTGAAATGAGCTGCAGTATTATCAATAGTGCTTTCTTTGGCAAGTCTCTTACATTTTCCTGTACTCTATATAGAACTGTTTCCACCTGTCCATATTTGCTCATCATATGTCAGTCACACTAAAGGTATTTTGCCTTCAGATTAATCCTTAGTACTTACTATAATCATAGTAAGAGCTTTGCATTTACTGTCCCATGAGGGTTAGGCAGCATGTTTTTCCTGTTGGCATATATAGCTTGGAAGATCTGCGTTCTGTTCCCAGACACACCTTTTTGTTTTTAATTAGAGCTTATGAAAAAAGGGGTTTTTTTTCTGTAGAGTTAAGATGAAACTTGTTGCTTTTTGGATTTTCCCCTCTTAATCCAAATATTTACAGATTTGTATTTCAGAATACAAGTAGAGAAAAACATATGGTCAGAACTGATAAAGGGGTAATGTCAATATTATTTAAATCATAGAAATCATTTGACACTTTAAAAATACTTTTATTCACTAGATGGCAGTGTGGATTTTTATCCTTTTAAATATAAGAACAGAAAACAGTACTTTCTCCCCAGCTGGGTATGCTAGGAGATGTAGACCTTTTTCTGTTTAAACTTGCACCTTAAGAACCCCAAGACTCTTTCTGGGCACCCAAATTTCTTTCCTAACTGCATGCATGACATACCAGGTCCCCTTCATATGTTACAAAATGGGAAATCCCTAGTGTGGATTAATTTGTGTACCTGATACTAGGAAATCACACCTGATACAAACAAAAGAGGTCTAGTTAGGCACACATCCCAAACTGGGATATGAAACCAGAATGTCATTTCTGGTTTGGAGGGGGCCTTAAACCATAGTTGCCTCATTTGGACATCATGGGAAACTGATTTAAGAAATCAAGCGTACCTTAATCTGGGTTCATGTGTGGCGTAGTGGTTGGGACCAGTGTGGTGTAGTGGTTAAGAGCATGGGACTGGGACTCAGACGATCTGGGTTCTAGTCCCCGCTCAGCCATGGAGCCAACTGGGTGACTTTGGGTCAATCACAGACTCTCAGCCCAACCTACCTCACAGGGTTGTTGTTGTGGGGATAAGATGGAGGAGGAGAATGATGTAAGCTGCCTTGAGCCCTTTGTAGGAAAAAGGCAGGCTATAAATCAATAAATAAATGAAAATAAGGTGAATGGAAAGAATGTGTATGCAAATGACTTGTTCTAGGGCAGATAACCCATGGGTTTTCAGAAAGGAGTTGTTGTGCGGACCTCAACTTCCCACTTTATCAGCTTCGATTGTGGAATCTTTTATTACTGCATCTTACTGGAAGCGCAAGAGCTAATTACTGACTTGAGCAGGTATATGCAGGGCTAAAACCTAAGCATGGTTTATACTCAGGGTTCATGTACATTCCTGCATAGAGGATGCCCTACCCCTGCTCTGCAATTCACTTTATGACCCTTTAAACCAAACTTCTGGGAATTCTGGGCAAATGGCTAGCTGCCTTGGAGTTGCTCTTTTTCAGTAAAGGGGGCAGGGGAATGGGAAGAATCAGGGAGAACTTGTATGTTCCTTGTGCGACCTGTGAAAAGTAGTTTTGTCATCCATCTATCTGGAATGAGTATGTCACCCAGGTTGGAGAGGGTGCCAGGAAGGAATGGACAGATGTAAGTGGGAAAAGACCTAACAACAGTTAAGTGTTTTCAAAGAATGTAATTAGGGCACGCACGCGCGCACACACACACAACATAATTATTAAAAATGGTTTTATGTACTCAGGTTGGTTCCTTTTGGTTCCTTTTCCACTTGTGACATCTTGGAATTCAGTGTGACATATGGAGCCAAAAGAGCAGCTCTTTTTGTACGGCAGCCAATGTCCTGTGACATAAAAGACAAGTGTTAAATTAACATCTGGCAAAAATTTGCCAAATTCCTGTGGCTTTCCTCGACTGCTATTCTTAAGTCCTATTTCTGCCTGAGTTTCTGTATGTCTTTTTCTGCTTTTATACCTCTATTATTTTTAAAAAGACACACTGAATTGGAATAGGCATTTGTTATCTTTTTCTTCCAGAAGTTTTGGACAAGGGTTGTTTTATGATTTAGTAAAACAAAGCTATGCAAATATGCTATTTTATAGGCAAGAGTATGTGTTGCACATTCAGGGTCCCAATTTATCAAGCTCTTGAACAAGATACTGTTTCAGTCATCTAATAGTTTTTAATAAATACCTTAAAATTCTTTGAGCACCTCAGGAACATTTTACATGCCATAAATATTATTGAACTATTGAACAGTATGTTGTGGTTTTGCTGCATGGTAAAATAGTGCTGGTATCCTAGGGCAGAAAGTTTCTCTGATTTTACAGTCCATTTTGAAGTTGGCAAGCAGTCCAGTCTCCATGAAATACTAGGTGCTTATCTGTTTACTGAACGGTTCCTGTTGCAAGCTCAGTCTGAAGTTAATATTGGCAAAGTTTAATATGTTTCTGGATATTGAATTACATTCCTCCTCTCTGGATTGAAAAGATTTGTGTGAGCAACTATTTTGTAAAACTCAGCTAGTCCTTTAAAGCCCTCTTAGTCTTTTCTGCAGAACAAGAAAGAGTGACATCTGAGAGTGGCATATTTTCCTCAGCAGCTGGCAAGTCATGACCTGCAACTGGGGGCATAAAAAATAAGGAATTGTCATGAAAATTGAGGGTTTGCTACCTTCCCCCCCCCCACCAAATAATGCAGTTTTTCAACAGCTTCTTGAAATGTACTCTAGAAAAGTGATACAAAAGTAGATTAACAGGGCAGAGGTTCACTAGTTAGTAATTGATCCTTATACATATGGTCAATTATTTTCTAACAATGGAATTATTAAGAAAATGTAGGAACTCCAAAGAAACTGTGATAATAATTAACATTAAGCTTAGAAGAATTATTTAATGTGAAAGGGGATAAAAGTATTATTTTCTGCTAAAAGGTCATGTACAAAAGATTGTCATCCAAAGCACTTTGAACCTTGTGGGAACTGTTTTTTGTCAATAGAAGCTTCTTTCCAAGAATCACAACAACCAGAAAATAAATGCGCATGCAGAATACTGTCCTTGCCACCTGGCTGTACAGGTGCAAGCTGAATTCCTCCTGCATGTTAGTACTTGTACATCTGAAGAAGCTCAGCATACCCAGAGTTTTCTTTTTATAACAGCTTGTCAGTCAACAGCAAACTCTTGGCATTTTTTCCAAGATTGGAGAAGTTTCAGACAAAAATAAGATATTTATAAATCTGTTCGTAGTTAGTTGTTATGGTGCTTGAAAGGGAGACAAAATGTGGGCATCTTAATAGAGAAAAACACTTTGAAACCTTGAAAACTTAAGTGTGTAAAGCAAGCTTTTTCTAAATATATATGCTGTGCTTGATTACACATCAATTTATTTGCAGAGCAGTTTGTAGTGCACCTCTATAAAAAGGCAGATATCTGATTGTAACTCACTTCTGTCTGCCTCTCCAGCACAGAACTGTAGCATTCTCCCTGATTTAGTGGGCTGGAAGTAAAACCATGTCAGTGGAGCAGATGATTCCAATTAAAAGAGTAAAACTTAGATAAGAAATTAGCAGCCATCTTCTTGGTGCTGCTGCTGGTAGCTTTCTTTTTTTAAACCTTTCTCTATTCCTTTCTTCCCTTGTGCAAGATTTTGCATGAATTTGGACTCTTCATCAGTGGCCAGTCTCACCGGTAAGTTGGTGGGCAAGTTGGCAGGGGTGGAGCCAAGGCATGATGAGAAAGGGAACATTATTTGACTTTGCAATAATCAGCAACCTTTACCAGAGAAAGAGAAAACTGATGTGTCAAGCATGCAGAGGGGGTTGGGTGGGGAAGTCTTACAGCCACACAACTTGTTCTATTAACAACTCTTACTCCAGAGAGAATCAAGTGATGAATGGGAGGGCAGAATCCACATAGCCATTAGAACCATGATAATAATTAAAACGTGATTCTTCAGAGCCACTCAGAAGAGCAGCCTTTGGAATACATGATCAAGTTTGGAAAATATTCAGAAATACATACCTTTGTATATCCATCATGAAGCATGCTTCAGAGCAGGCCTATTCAGAAGTAGCACACTCCAAAATTCTCAGATATGCATCTCTTGTAAGAAGTAAGGACTGGATTGCTCAGTAGAAAATATGGCAAGTTCATTGTGCATCCCATCCACCATCCATCCTTTTGCATGCAACAAGTATTACATAATAATGATTATTGTTATGTTCCTTGGGAACATAATAGGCACCTCTATTACATACACACAGATACTTGCATATAGGCACTGTCCTCATTGACCTCACCCTAGAACATACACACAAAAATCCTAAAGCATATGCACCCCACAATATGCACACAAACTGGAGCATATCCCCCTGCAGAATGCATGCACCCCCCAAAACAGAACCCCCCCAAACCATACACATACGTGTTCATACACACCCAAATCCAAAGCTTACATCCATCCAAAATCTAGTGCTTTCCTCATCTGCAGAACATCCCAACAAGGGAGTTAGGAGAAATTCCATAATGATCAGAACTGGAGGTAAAACCAGAAAAGAAATCAGAGCTACAACTCTGTACACATTTACCTGGGAATAAGTCCCAAGGACCTCAGTAGGGTTTAGCTCTGTGTTGGCATGTTTAGGCTTATACTGTGAGTTGGACAAAAAATGAAAAGTGAAAACAGTTGAAAGAAAGACTGAACTTTAAGCTACTTTTTAGATCTAGAAAAATCTTGGTGGGCTTATGTGATGGTGGTTTCTCTCTCTCTGCTCCACCTCTCTCTCACACACATGTGCATACCTATACACAAACATACTTTTTTAAAACTTCAAACACACATACTGTTTGCTCACTCGGATCCTTCTGCATGCTAGTCCATACATACTTAAGCATAACAAAAGGAACCGTTTATCTCCTGTGCCTGTGTGTTCCTTCTTCCTCCTCCTCCTCCTCCAAAGGAAAAAAAACATTTTACTATTCTAAAAAAATGGCAGAGCTCCTGCTACTCTCAGTGCCCTGTTTTGACCACTTGATTCATCACTGGAATAATGCTTTGCTAGGGGTGTGCCCTTCTTTGCCCACTGATCCTGCCAATTGAGTCTGCCCCGAGTTGCATCAAGCTTCTGCATTTGCTTAAATAAAGTTTGTGAATGGTGGTGAAGCATGGATGGAGGTGGAAAAGAGAGAGGAGCGGAAAAGGGGGCTCTGGGGTTCACTGTGGAGGATACTCACCTTTCCCCTGACGCTCTGTATTGGGGCTGCAGCTGTTTTGCGGGATTTGCCTTGCACTTTCCCACAGGATTTCCAGGCATGTACACCCAAATTTATTAAACCCACTGACTCTCATATTTAAAATTTGGGAGGGGGGTTGTTTTAAATTTAGGGATTATTGGGGTGTGCATGCTGTTTATTTAAATCAGAGGTCTAGAGGATGTTTGAGGATACCTTTCTCTAATTCTTAATAACAGCTAAATTGGCTATTGTAAAAATAGTGGGTATTGAAGTAAGCATTGTGTCCAGTTTGCTGCATCCATGTTGTCTCCATATCAGTAAAAGATGAAAATTAATTATATGTTAAAAGGGAAAGTTTTCAACTTCATAACTAAGAAAATAGGTAATCAGTATCATTCTGGAAGGAGGTACAAATGCCGTCTGTACACATTTGCATCTCTAGACTTGCACCATGCAAACAATGCACTGCCACAAGTCTCTCTTGAAGACAGAAATCAAAAGGCTTCGTTACACACATGCACACACTGCCATGCACTCAGTGGGACCTTCAGTTTGTTGAATTAGATCATAAATGGTATGTGTGGCTTGCTGGATACTGCAGATGGGCAGGAATGGAAGTTTAGAGTCCTTTGTTTAGAGCAGAGCCCATACATGACTCTGGATGCAAGCCAGCAAGTTAGAATGAAACTGAGTAGTTCAGTTCTTTCCCTTACTCCTGTGCCAACCCAGGCAAAACAAAAATTAGGAATGCTAGCTAGCTTTCTGCTATGATTGATACTGCAGAACTTGAATCTAAACCAATGGATTGACAGGCATGGTTGCTGCCGTTGTGAGACTGTTCCATTAATTTCACTGCAGATTGTTACATTGCATTTATATCTTGCCTGCAGCTGACAAGGTTTTCCTTTTCTCCATTTTATCCTCACAGCAGTCTTGTGAGGGTATGCTAGGTTGAGAGTCTGTGACTGGCCCAAAGACACCCAGTGAGCTTCATGGCTAAGTGGATACTAGAACCACAACTTCCGAGTCCCTGTCCTGCACACTTAAGCACTACACATGTTGCCTCTTATTGGAATCCATTTCATATGAAGTATACTGAGAAGACTTTTTGTTTGCCTTATACATAGCTTAAAACATCTTCATCTGCAAACACAGAAAGGAGAGAAAGTATATTCAGGGGTAATGTAGATAATGAGAGAAGTGGGCACAACTTTAGTTCAAAACGGCTGAACAATGTGTGGAAAAAGTAGTTTCCTGAGGCAACTGCTTATCAGCAGGCTGGTGTCAGATATTTGTACTTTCAGTACACAGGAAATTGGGGTGTTCCTACATCCGGAACTTGCTAGGTATTAAATATAGTCTATGAAAGGAATTTCTTTGGCATTAGTATCCAGATATTTGGGATCTGGTGTTTTTCTGCCACTTTGGAGAAAAAGAAGAGCCTTGCCAGGTCAATATGCATTCATTTATTTGAAGAACAAATTAGAAAACAAAATTTCATTTCAGAAGTGTACTAAACCTAATGCAGCAAACAGAAAAGGAGGGAAACAAACATCCAGGACTTACTTTTTCAATGTATGTTGAAGCCTCTTTACAATTGCTGCAAAACTATATACACATTTCATAAAATCGCATGTACATATCTTACGAATGGGGGAGAATGCCATGTTTCTGTGGGTCTCCTTGTGTAAACAATTCGTTGCCAATTTCTTATAAGCAGTTGCCCTAGGCAGGATATGTAAAGTGCAGTGGAGGGGAAAGGCAGCATGGAAAGACACACCGACTTGATATAGAAATACAGGCTTTGATGGGGATCTGCCTTCCACAAGAGAAAGGAAACTTCTCATAGCCCTTCTGCCCCAGTTTTGGGGACTTCCATCTACCCATGACAGCAGGATATCTTTAGTCTAAGTAGCATTTTCAGGGAAGTGGAGAAATTGTGAGAAGTCCACTCCTGCCAGCGCAGTTGATCCTGCTTAAATTAACTAATTTTTTATTCATTCTGTAGTAGCATTAAAAATGATTTCTGCTGAACAATGCACATGTTAAAGGTTGTTGCATGATAGCTGTTCTAAAAGGCTGCCTGTATAATAATATAAGGGAGCCATCCTATGCATGTCTAGACAGAAAAAAATCCTACAGTTCCCAGCATTCAACTAAAATGGCCAACTGAAAAATGACTTTTGTTTTGTCATATGCCTTGGATTGCATATGGTATCTAGTTAGGGTTACCACACTTATTTTAATAACTTGGTGCTGCTGTCTGTTTTTGATTTGGACAGTTGTTTCCAAATAAGAGTTGTTCTGAGAAGATCCCTTGTACTTTTACGTTCATGACATTACAGTGTCCTTGATCCTGCATACTGAAGTAAACTTTAAATAGCATGCATATCTAACAGAAATATCACATAGTGCTGATGAGAGAACTGTGAGAGGTATCTTCTTGAGCAAACTGAGTGTGGAGGACACAGGTAGTAATTAGTACTAGAAGGTTTAAGCAATATTAATCCTACCATGAATTGGCAAAGGTTTTGTTGTATGTTACATTAAGATGTGTTGACAGGAAGCCATTGTTCTCACATCTTGCAAAGCCTGTGACCTCATTACATTATAATTCCATAGTGGGTTTCCATTGATGGGGAACCCTGTGGGTTCTAAATGGATCCCCTTTTTATTTATGTGTATACCACTTTTCAATATGTTAGTTTTTGCAGGTCTTCAAATCACAATCAGGCTGATAAGAAGTTCATAATGCTTTACCAAGATTTTCAAAGATGACAGTTAAAATGGCTTGGTTTGTATGACAAGTTAATTCAAGGAAGATAATATAAGCAAAATTCCCTTACTTTTCCCTCTGAAGGCCCTCTGAAAAACCACTGGAAGGTCAGGGGCCATCCAGAGCTACATGGAGAGGACTATAATGAATTACTGGAAAGGGGGCATTGCTCAAAATCTGCTTGATTTTTGAGTGATTTCCCCTCTACTCCACTCTCTCCCACATGGTTCAGGAGGGCCTTCTGTTCCTTAATCTGGAAGTACAGTGGTACCTTGGCTCACGAACTTAATCCCTTCCAGGACTCTGGTCGTGACCCAAATTGGTCGTGAGCCAAGTTAAATTTCCCCATAAGGTTCAATGTAAATAAGGTTAATCCATTCTGTAACTATTTTTTTTAACCACTAAAATTTGAAGCAAAAAGACAACAAAGATTGTGGCCATCTCCCCCCCCGCCCCCAAGCATAAGCGCGGCCATCTCCCTGCCCCCCAGCACGACCAAGATTGCACCCGTCATCCCTGCACGCTCCCATCATCCTGGCACGCTGGTGGGGGTGGAGAGACAGACACGATCACGGCCTCACTGGGGAGGGAGAGACTGGCGCAATCTTGGCCATCTCCCCCCCCACCCCCAGCATGATTGCGGCCATCTCCCTACCCCCCTGAGTGGGGAGATTGCTGTGATTGTGCTGGGGGTGGGGGGGAGATGGCTGAGATTGCGCCCATCTTTCCTGCAGGAGTGCACCCATGATCACGCACGTCTTCCCTGCACGAACGCAACTGCGATTGTGGCCATCTCCCCTCTTAGGGGGATTGGGTGAGGAGATGGCTGGGATCTTGGTTGCCACCCAATGCGGAATTCACGACGCAACTCAAAATGTTCATGAAATTTTTGTTCCCAACCTGATTTGGTCATGAACCAAGGCGTTCGTGAACCGAGATACCACTGTATTAATGTCCAGAGTCTGGAAGCACAGGAAGGGTTAAATGGCTCCAACCCCCATTCTTGATCTGATCCAGATCAGAGAAAAAACATGGCTACTTCTTTAAAGTGATATATGCTTGGAGTCTCTTTCTGACTAGAAAATGCCCAAACCTTGGCATTTATCATTTTGCCATGAATCCGTAACAATGTATGCCCAAATAAGAAATGGAAGCTTTTCTTATCAATGAGATGATCACCCTTTTCTGTTTACACCTGCTTCCTGGACTTTTCATTTCTTGTGGATTATGCTGGCTGTTCCACTGACATAGTTGGAGTCTCTTACTTTCCCAACTCTCAGTCAAAACTTTGTCAAAGCTACTGTGATGACACCTGAAGCTATATCCTTCTTTGAGTGGGATTTAATCTTTGTTTTCTAGACCTAGATTAAAGTTTGTCTTTCAGTAAAACTCGTTGACATGATGCATGTTGCCATGTCTTTGGCTTCCGTTTTAGGAGCCTAGTTTTTCATATAGCAAAGTCAGCATATCATTGTCAAACTCTAGAGAGATAAAGCACTTTGCTTTAGAGAAGTGCTGACTTTCCCCAAACCTAAGTTCTACTGATGTGTAATGTGTTCTAGTTGGTAACTCATACCATTGAATGAAATCCGTAAATGTGAGAGGTAGATTCATAAAGATTCAGAGGGATGTTTTTGGTCATGCCATGGAAGTTGGTACTTTTGAAATAGAGCTGGCAACTAGTCTGGGAATGAGTTACATTTGTATAATAAGACAGCATACTAGAAGTATGAGTTCCTTCTATCACGGATAACTCTTTTCTGTACAGTTTTGCAGTACGTACAACTTCATCTTGTCTCAGGGTTACTAACCCAGCACCTGGATGTAGTATGAATTGTTGAATCCTTACTCAGAACAAGAAATGGGGCCTGTCTTGAGTTTGAGTTTGACATACTAAGAAAACAGGCCTGACATACATTTCCTCTGGCCTGAGACCACTTCATTTCACATAACGTAATAACACATTACACATATGTACTGTAGTGCATACGCATAATGTAAAAAATGAATTGTCAAATTCTGATGAATCCACCTGGGACTTCACTTCCAAAATAATGTCACAAACATCTGAAGACCACTGCATAAAGAAATGTATGTGTCAGGGCATAGATGTGGTTGTGCCTTGGAAAAGTGTTTCTGGATTGTATAAGAGATGCCATTTATTTAAAGTTGACAGATTTCAGTCCATATATCTGCAAAAACCATGTTCTTGTAACATTTCAACTGGAATATAGAATGTTTTAGTAAACATTGGCTCAAGGTAGGCCAATTTTTAAAAATAAATAAAGAAAAGGTTGGTGAAACACATTGGATTTAGGATTCACAGAGGATAGAATCACAAAACTTTTACATTGTAATTATCTTTCAGTTATCTGGGGAACTGGGGTGTCCAGGATGTATGATCATCTTAACTTAAAAGGAGTGAGGTGTTCTATAGAACAGTCTCCTACAACTGAAACCACTTTAGATCTGTTGGATAATCAACTTCCATCATCCCAAGCCAGCATGGCATCAAAAAGATTTAGGCATTTTATAATTATACATAATGACAATCCTAAATGTTATAAACTAAACATTTTATAAACTAGAGCCCACACTTTAAAAAAGCACCTTCAAAATTTGCATTTTGATAACCTCCTAAATAAATTATGAGAAGGGCAAAGAAATTTGGAATGGAAAATGCAATTTTGTAAATAGTTTTGTAGGTCAGATCTTCCTGCAGTGCCATCTGCTTCTTCAGCCTTGGTTTCTCATGAGGCATATGAATTCTGAGCTACTTGTGGAAATAGCACTTGCTCATGTCTCCTAATAGACCAGTTTGCCTTAGCTATCATATGATAACTTTTAGCTATACTTAGAAAAGAGGTAAGTGCTAGTGTTCTCAGCATTCAAGAACTTTATTTTTGTGTGTTAACCTGCTGTCCGTCTCTCCTTCTAGCTGTCTTTATTTAAATTTTTTACCCAGGTTTCAATGTGATGGCAGCAGGTAAGAAACTTAGTGCAGTCTCTCACAGCTGTGGCTAATCTTAAAATCTTAATCCACTGTATAAATTTTAAAAAAACATTGGCACTTAAGTTCTATAAAGTTTTCAGTAAGTAAAGACTTAAAATTTATGTTCTTTTTGATGCCAGGGAACAGACTATTTTAGCTGCACATAGATTATCTGGAGTATAAAAAAATCATTAAAGTACAAAAATGAGAGATACAGAATTATAAAGGTACGATTAAGTTAGTTTTGGGTACTGCTGTGGCTAATATATGTAGAATGTATAGCAAAGTTGCCCTACAAATTGAGATATAAAGTAATTTCAAAGACATGTTTATAAACAAATGTCAGCAAAAGAAAACTAGTCTAGAGCAAACAACATACTTGTCATTTGTTCTCATCATGGTTTTTATCTTCTGATGTCTGTATGTTAGGAAGTACAGTACACTGAAGTTGACATTCATCTGATTTGGACTTCCATCTTGAAAATATCTGATAATCGATAGAATAATCTACAATAATCTATCTGATAATCTATCTTCTGCTTATATTAGGCAATATCAATAGAGCCTCTAGGATTCCCAGATACCTGTCATGTTTATTTAGCTATGAGGTTTTAATTTTTAATATAAATCTTGCAAATAAGTTCACAAAAACTAGTCCATTTACCCTTTCATTGGTATACTAGTCATTTGCAGCCAACAAGGGAAAAAGTAAAAGTTTCTCTTCTTGATTTTCCAGGAGGCAGGTTTTTATCCTCACAGATAACCAAGCAAGTGTATATGCGCAAAGGGAGCTTTTATAAAAAGAACAAAATATTGCCAAAAATATTTTTAGTGTTGTAAGATATTGAATTTCTGTCAATCCTTCCACTTGTCATAAACTGAGAACATTGAATGTGCATGCTTTATTAGAAGAGTGGGCAAAATTACAATGTACAATATTTCCTTTAACCCAGTTCAGGAGTTTGCTTGAACACATGTGACTGAAAATGTGTACTGCAATAGGACCATGCTTGCTGTCCCCCAAACAAGCAAGCAAGGCCTGAACTGATACTTTTTCTCATATTCCCTTAGCATAGGAGTCCTCAAACTTTTTCCACAGGGGGCCAGTTGACAGGTGCCAGTGGTGAGTGTGGCCGCCAGGGCAGTGCCAGCAGGGGTGTAGGAAAGTGAGGGGGTGGGGGCGCACGCATGCGTGCGCATGCGAGACAAGGCAGGGGCGGTGCACAGGGTGAGGCGCCAGCTTGCTCACGAGGAGATCGTTTTCTCCAAGCTAGTCCAAAACAACCTCCTTGGGAGCAAACCGCGTGCGTCCAGTGAGTGCAAAACCTGTGGGGTGCACTGGTTAAATGGGCATGGCAGGCCGGATCCAGCCTGCGGGCCTTAGTGTGACGGCCCATGCCTTAGCATAACTCTGTCTGTGATTGGGAACCCCATTCAGGGTGTTCACAGAAACATGTGAGAGATGAATGTATATGCCCCTGTTGCTATATAGCGTTTGATTTAACTGTATGCTTGAACAAGGCTTATGTTTTATGCTGGTTATCCACCATCTGGACCCAAATGAAAAACAGCTATTTGGAGGCCATTTGTACACGTAAAATGAAGGCACACAGTCCCTCTGAGCACATGTGCTGATCGGAGATTCATTTTCAACCATGGGAACTGAGCTAAACACCAGAACTGAGCTTACAGTTCTTTTACCCACAAATTTAGGTTTGGTTGCCTCTCGGGCATTCATCATATCAACAGCCTAATTTGGGGTGAAGGATCCTTTTAAAGTTGTTACTTTGTTAACTAATTGGGTGTCAGCTGGGTAGCAAGTCACCCAGAGATCTGATCTTTCTTTCTTTCTTTCTTTCTTTCTTTCTTATTTATTTATTTATAAAATTTCTATGCCGCCCATTTGCCGAAGCCTCGGGGCGGCTCACAAACATAAATAACTTCAATTAAAATAATATAAATTAACAGTATAAAATAAGTCGCCCTGGCCAAAGAATAAAATAAATAAATACTATTAACAGTTAAAATGACATTTGACATTCGCCTGGCGCCGAAAAACAAATGACGGCGGCGCCAGGCGGACCTCTCTGGGTAGCGCATTCCATAGATTGGGCGCCACCGCAGAGAAAGCCCTCCTCCAGGTACTCACCCTCCTAATTTCCTTCACGGAGGGTTCCCGGAGAAGGGCCTCTCCCGCAGATCTCAGGGGACGGGCGGGCATATATCTACCCATAGTTCTTGACCTACTTCTGTTTAACTTTGCCCAATGACTAAAACACTTGAAAGGGTTAGATAGCTGTTGTTGGCTAAATTCTTTAGCTGTAGTATGAATAAGCTTTTGCTCATGTGGAACAAGAAATACAGTGTCCAAAAACAGAATGAAAAATGCAAGCTAGGAAAAGCCACTGTAAGCATTAGGAATATTAAGGTTTGTTGTGGTGGTGGTTGAACAGGTTTTTATTCTGTATGGTCAATGGAAAAGTAATGAAAACCTGGCCGTATAAAGTACAAAACTAGTTGGGTATATAGTGTGCATTGAGTGGGGGCATAATTTTCTGAAGTATCTAGTGTTTGTTAAGAATGCAATGAACTTGCAAAACTTAGCAAATCACTAAGTGGACCTGTTCAGACATGCTTTTACAGTGATACAGGAATGAGAAACAGGATCATGCTGACTGCAATTCACATAATAAGTAATTGCCCTTGGAAAACACAAGTATATCACAAGCTTTTCCACATGCACATGTTCATTAGACTGAATTTAAGGTGCAAATCTTTGTGATGGCTTATTAAATGATGGTATTCTATAATAGCAGGTTTTTTTCCCTGCATCTCACAGGCTATGTGAGCAATGCAAAAAGCAATGCACAAACACAATTTTAGAACTGTATTTAAGAGAAGTTTGCCTCAATACCAAACCATCTTTCCATAAAGATCAATAATTATTTTTCTTGTCCTGTTATTTACATGCAATTCTTGGTAAACGGGGCTTTTGTACTGGTAAAACAAGTAGACGTTTGAATTGCCTTTTTAGTAGAATAATTTGCCTGGGAACAAGAAAACTTTATAAAATTTGTTTTCATTCTCTGAGCTACATCAAGAAAAATGTGTTTAAATGCGTTTCAAACATGTTTTCGTATCAAACATGAAAGCAGTGCATCCAGGCAAATTGACAACAGTCTTTTGGATTTGATCTTGGCCAATACTGCAATGCCCTTATATATGACCTTTACAGTTGAACTTTGGTTAGAAATAGGTCTCTGATTATAGCTTGGAATGTACACAAATATACAGAGCACTCTCCGAATAGTATGTTCGTTAATACCAAGTACAGAGTGTAGCTATGGCTCTTCCATCAGTTTTCCTCAGTATAGTTTGCTGGAACATGAAAGACTCCATATGTGACTGAAAAAGACATTTTGACCAGAGTCAGAAATTTTTCACTTTCATACTTAAAGGAAGAATATTGCCTCCAGAAACAATCAAAATTCAAAACATTGCAAAACAGCAAATACATAAGAGCAAATAACTTGTGTGGTTTCGGGTGTCATGGTGGAGATATATTATGAGGCAGAAGACTGTAATTAATTTGCATTATCTAGGCATAGTTTATTGCATGGATATTTTATTGATGGAACTGTATTTTTAGCAGTACTTTTAAACTCAGCCTGACATTTTGATGTTCATGTGTATGAAAAATCCAGGCTGATACCCAACAATGCTGAGGGAATCATGCATAATGGTTACTCAACTGATCGCTTGAAAGGCATACTTAATGTGAGCTGCCTATACATGCCCTTTGATCCCAGGCCTTAGCATTTTTGGATACCTCATTCTCAGAGTAGGCACACAGCGAAGAGGAGTAAAAATCTTGTTTCAGTTTGAAAAGCTGAGATTGCCAAAGTACAGACATTTTCTGATATGTGTTATAAGTGCATGCTGTGCACTATTTTCACAAAAAAGTTTTGTTTAAAATTGATGGAAATACAATAAGAAAGAGAAATTGATGTATGTGGAATGTTTTCCTGGAAGATATCAAGAACCATGGAGGAACCATCAAGACCTGGTGTTGCAATCCCCAGCAGCCTCTAAATATGGCTACAAATTTCTCTGATTTAGTTATACTGATTTGGAGGGTTGATTTCAGTGGTGCTTTTTAGAATGTACCTGTAATTGTACCTGACCAATACCTAACATTTGAGTTTTGAAGAGTGTTAAATCATAAGCAATACAATGTATATACCATGTTGTTGTTAGTCATGAAGTCGTGTCCGACCCATCGCAACCCCATGGACAACATTCCTCCAGGCCTTCCTGTCCTCCACCATCCTCCAGAGTCCACTTAAGCTCACACCGACTGCTTCAGTGACTCCATCCAGCCACCTCATTCTCTGCCGTTCCCTTTTTCTTTTGCCATCTATTGTTCCATCATTAGGCTCTTCTCCAAGGAGTCCTTCCTTCTCATTAGGTGGCCAAAGTATTTGAGTTTCATCTTCAGTATCTGGCCTTCTAAAGAGCAGTCAGGGTTGATCTCCTCCAGGACTGACTGGTTTGATTGCCTTGCAGTCCAAGGGACTCGCAGGAGTCTCCTCCATCACCACAATTAAAAGGCCTCAGTCCTTTAGCGCTCAGCCTTCCTTATGGTCCAGCTTTCACAGCCATACATTGCAACTGGGAAAACCATAGCCTTGACTATATGCTCTTTTGTTGGCAAGGTGATGTCTCTGCTTTTTAGTATGCTGTCTAGATTTGCCATAGCTTTCCTTCCCAGGAGCAAGCGTCTTTTAATTTCTTGGCTGCAGTGCCCATCTGTTGTGATCTTGGAGCCCAGGAAAATAAAATCTGTCACTACCTCCATTTCTTCTCCATCTATTTTCCAGGAAGTGAGAGGACCAGATGCCATGATCTTAGTTTTCTTAATGTTGAGTTTCAAGCCAACTTTTGCATTCTCCTCCTTCACCCACATCAAGAGGCTCTTTAGTTCCTCTTCACTTTCTGCCATTAGAGTGGTATCATCTGCATATCTGAGGTTGTTGACATTTCTCCCAGCAATCTTAATTCCAACTGGTGATTCATCTAGCCCCACCTTTCTTATGATGTGCTCTGCATATAAGTTCAATAGGCATGGCAAAAGTATACAACCTTGCCAAACTCCTTTCTCAATTTTGAACCAATCAGTGATTCTGTGTCCAGTTCTCACTGTTGCTTCTGACCCGCATATAGGTTTCTCAAGAGACAAATAATATGGTCTGATACTCCCATCTCTTTAAGAACTTGCCACAATTTGTTGTGATCCACAAATAAAAAGCTTTAGCATAGTCAATGAAGCAGATGTTTTTCTGGAACTCCCTAGCTTTCTCTATGATCCAGCATATGTTGGCAATTTGATCTCTAGTTCCTCTCCCTCTTTGAACCCCTGCCTGGTATTTCTCGGTCCACATACTGCTGGAGCCTAGCTTGTAGGATTTTGAGCATAACTTTGCTAGCATGTGAAATGAGTGCAGTGGTGCAGTAGTTTGAACATTCTTTGGTATTGCCCTTCTTTGGGATGGGAATGTAAACTGACCTTTTCCAATCTTGTGGCCACTGTTGAGTTTTCCAAATTTGCTGGCATATTGAGTGTAGCACTTTTACTGCATCATCTTTTAAGATTTTGAATAGCTCAGCTGGAATATTGTCACCTCCACTAGCTTTGTTGTTGCTCAGACTTCCTAAGACCTATTTGACTTCACATTCCAGGATGTCTGGCTCGAGGTCAGTGACCACCCCATCGTGGTTATCAGGGATGTTAAGCACTTTCTTGTATAGCTCCTCTGTGTAATCTTGCCATCTCTTCTTAATCTCTTCTGCCTCTGTTAGATCTCTGCCATTCTGGTCCTTTATCATGCACATCTTTGCATGAAACGTTCCCTTCATATCTCCAATTTTCTTGAAGAGATCTCTGGTCCTCCCTATTCTATTGTTTTCTTCTATTTCTTTGCACTGTTCATTTAAGAAGGCATCTCTTCTAGCTATTCTCTGGAATTCTGCATTCACTTGGGTATATCTTTCTCTTTTTCCCTTGCTGTTTGCTTCCCTTCTTTCCTCAGCTATTTGTAAAGCTTCCTCAGACACCCATTTTGCTTTCTTGCATTTCTTTTTCTTTGGGACGGCTTTAGTTGCTACCTCTTGTACAATGTTGCGAACCTCCGTCCGTAGTTCTTCAGGCACTCTATCTATCAGATCTAATTCCTTAAATCTATTTGCCACCTCTACTGTATATTCCTCAGGGATATGATTTAGGTCATACCTGAGCGGCCTAGTGCTTTTCCCTACTTTCTTCAATTTAAGCCTAAATTTTGCAACAAGAAGCTCATGATCTGAGCCACAGTCAGCTCCTGGTCTAGTTTTTACTGACTGTATAGAACTTTTCCATCTTTGGCTGCAGAGTGCATAGTCAATATTTTGAATGTATTATATTTTAATTTTATGTTGTGAGCTGCCCTGAGGCTTCGGCGAATGGGGCGGCATAGAAATGTTTCAAATAAATAAAATAAATAAATAAATAAATATGATTTCTGTGTCGCCTGTCTGGTGATGTCCATGTGTAGAGTCGTCTCTTGGGTTATTGGAAAAGAGCGTTTGCTATGACCATCGTATTCTCTTGACAAAATTCTGCCAGCCTGTGCCCTGCTTCAGTTTGTACTCCAAGGTCAAACTTGCCTGTTTTTCCAGTTATCGTTTATTTATTTAGAAAGCTTCTATGCTGCCCCATCCGCAGAAGCCTTGGGGCGGCTCACAACAATAAATAAATAATAACAATATAAAAACAATATAATTGGAGATGTCCTGGCCAAAGATGTAAAATAAATAAATAACATTAGCAATTAAAATAACGTTTAAATAAAAAGGTCTTCGCCTGGCGCCGAAAAACAAATAACGACGGCGCCAGGCAAACCTCTCTGGGGAATGCATTCCATAGATTGGGCGCCACTGCAGAGAAAGCCCTTCTCCGAGTACTTACCCTCCTAATATCCTTCACGGAGGTTCCCAGAGAAGGGCCTCTCCCGCTGATCTCAAGGGGCGGGCGGGCACATATGGATGTAAGCGCTCCTTCAGCTGACCAGGACCCAAGCCATTAAGGGCTTTACAGGTCATAACCAACACTTTGAATTGAGCCCAGACTTCAATGGGGAGCCAGTGAAGCTGACGGAGAACTGGAGTCATGTGAACATAACGCCCAGTCCCCGTCAGCAGCCCGGCAGCTCTATTTTGAACCGATTGAAGTATCCGGACCGTCTTCAAGGGCAGCCCCACGTAGAGTGTGTTACAGAAGTCAAGTCAGGAAGTCACCAATGCATGTGTCACTGTTGCCAGGCACTTGTTCTCCAGGTAGGAATGCAGCTGATGGACCAGCCGAAGCTTAAAGAAAGCGCTCCTTGCCACCGCTGTCACCTGAGCTTCCAGTGAAAGCTCTGGGTCGAGGAGCACTCCCAAGGTGCGGACCTTGTCCCTAAGAGGGAGTGCAACCCCATTCAGGACTAGGTCAAGGTCCCCTTCCCCAAAGCCCAATCCGCCAACCAATGGAACCTCCATCTTGTCTGGATTGAGCTTCAGTTTATTGGCCCTCATCCAGCCTATTACCTCGGCCAGGCACCGGTTCAGTACAGCCACTGCCTCACCTGGATTGGTGGAAAATGAGAGGTGGAGCTGGGTATCATCAGCGTACTGATGATTCCGCAGCCCACACCTCCTAAT
>NW_025336087.1:50427340-50529301 GCF_004798865.1 Varanus komodoensis
GTTCAGTACAGCCACTGCCTCACCTGGATCGGTTGAGAAAGAGAGGTGGAGCTGGGTATCATCAGCGTACTGATGATTCCGCAGCCCACACCTCCTAATGACCTCTCCCAGTGGTTTCATGTAGATGTTAAATAGCAAAGGGGATAAAATGGATCCCTGCGGTACTCCATGGCATAGCTGCCATGGCGCAGAGCCATAGTCCCCCAGCATCACCTTCTGGAATCGGCCATTGAGATAGGAAAGGAACCACTGCAAAGCAGTGCCTCCAACTTCCAGTCCCGCTAGCTTATCCAGAAGGATACCATGGTCCATGGTATTGAAAGCCGCTGAGAGGTCCAGGAGAACCAACAGGAATGCACTCCCCCTGTCTTTCTCCCTGCACTGGTCATCGTACAGGGTGATCAAGGCAGATTCAGTACCATACCCAGGTCTGAAGCCAGACCGAAATGGGTCCAGATAATCAGCTTCATCCAAGAGTGCTTGGAGTTGTCCCGCCACCACCTGCTCCAACACCTTGCCCAGAAACGGGATGTTGGCCACTGGTCTATAATTAGTGGCCATCTCTGGATCCAATGACGCCTTCTTCAGGACCGGTCGGACTACCGCTTCCTTTAAAGGGGCAGGTACCCGGCCATCCCTCAGAGAGGCGTTAACCACTTCCAAGATCCAGGTCCCTGTCCCGTGCTTGGCATTGTTAATAAGCCAAGATGGGCAAGGGTCCAATAGGCAAGTGGTAGGACATACTCGTCCAAGCACTTTGTCCAAATCATCAGGCCACAGCAACTGAAACTCATCCATCGGTTTTGGACCAGATGGCGACATTGGTATCTCCCCAGAAGTCTCTGAGTCGCTAGCAGAGTCCAGCTCATGACGAATCTGAGTGATTTTCTCCCTAAAATGCTTGGCAAAGTCATCACAGCGGGCCTTCGAGGGTGATACCGGATCTTTCTTAGGGCCACGATGAACCAGCCCGTGTACCACCCAAAAAAGCTTTGCCGGACGGCATTGTGAGGAGGCAATGGAAGCGGAGAAGAATTTCTTCTTTGCCGCCCTCACTGCCACAGCATAGGCCCAATAATGGGCTCTTAAGTGTGTTTGGTCAGATTCATCCCGTGATTTCCTCCACCTACGCTCTAGATGTCTCCCAACCTGCTTCATTGCCCACAATTCAGGTGTATACCAAGGGGAAGAGTGGGCTCTGCCCGGCGGGAGAGGATGTTTAGGAGCGATCGTGTTAATAGCCCTGGTCATTTCCCCATTCCACAGCTCAACCAGAGCCTCGACAGGAGCACCAGTCTTGTCAGCCGGACACTCTCTCAGGGCCTTCAGAAATCCATCCGGATCCATCTGGCTCTGGGGGCGGACACACAAAATTGGGTCCGCACCCTTACAGAGGGAAAGGCCACTCTCAAGCACAAACCTCACGAGGAAGTGATCTGACCATGACAGGGGTGTCAGACACACATTCCTCACCCTCAGATCACCCTCTTCCTGCCCCGTTGAGAAAACCAGGTCCAGAGTGTGTCCATGTTCATGGGTTGGGCCTGTGACATGTTGAGACAGCCCCATGGCCGTCATGGAGGCCATGAAGTCCTGAGCTGCCCCGGTCAGACCAGTCTTGGCGTGGAGATTGAAATCCCCCAGGACCAACATCCTGGATGTCCTCAACACCAGGTCCGAGACGCTCTCCATCAGCTCAGGCAGGGAGTCTGATGGGCAGAAGGGTGCACGGTACACCAGCAGAATCCCCAATCAGTCTCGGTCACCCAACACCAAGTAGAGGCACTCTAGCCCCGGCCTTGAAGGGACTGGAAGCCCTGTGAGGGAGATGGAGGTTCGGTAAACCAAAGCCACCCCCTCCCCTCCCTTCCAGGCGTGGACAGTGCTGAACTAGATACCCGGGCGGGCACATTTGAGAGAGGGTGACACCCCCCCCTCCTGCCCAGGTCTCTGTTATGCAAGCCAGGTCGGCCCCCTCTTGCACAATCAGGTCGTGGATGAGGGACGATTTTTTGTGGATGGACCTGGCATTAAGCAGCAGCACTGTCAGGCCCAGGGGGCGGTTGACAAGACTACCTGAAACCCTCTGGCTGGGGGTAAAACCAGAAGGAGGGACAGGTGTCAACCATCTTTCCCTCCTTCTTCTACACGGACATGTTAAACCCCCACTGCTGTAACGTCCATTGCCCACAACCACCCCAATGGCGGTGCCCACGCGTTCCCCAGGTAACCCAGCTGCCAACATGGCCAGGAACAACTCCATAAAAACAAATTAAAATACAATAAAAATATTAAAACAGTATAAAACTCCCCGTCTACCCCCGATATAAAATTCCACCCACCGACAGAGTCTCTCCCCAGCCCAGCCCCCGCACGGCCACGAACGGTCACAAATGGCGGCGACCGCCCTTTGGCCGTCACCCCGAGGCCGCTGGCCCCAGACCGCGACCAGCGAGTTAAGCTGGTGCCCGCCCCCACGCCCTGCCCCAATTCCCCATGATGATAAGGACATCATTTTTGGTGTTAATTCTAGAAGGTGTTGTAGGCCTTCATAGTACTGGTCAACTTTAGCCTCTTCAGCACCAGTGGTTGAGGCATAGACTTGGACTATTGTGATGCTGAATGGTTTGCCTTGGATTCGAACTGAGAGCATTCTGTCGTTTTGGAGATTGTATCCCAGTACTGCTTTTCCTACTCTTTTATTGACTGTGAAGGCTACTCCATTTCTTCTGAGGGATTCTTGCCCGCAGTAGCATACCTGATGGTCATCTGAATTAAATTCACCCATTCCTGTCCATTTTAGTTCACTGATTCCTAAGATGTCAATGTTCAGTCTGGTCATCTCTTGTTTGACCACATCCAGCTTGCCTTGATTCATGGATCTTACATTCCAGGTTCCTATGGAGTATAGATCTTTGCAGCATCGGACTTTCACCACCAGATACATCTGCAACTGAGTGTCCTTTCTGCTTTGACCCAGTCTCTTCATTCTTTCTGGTGCTACTAGTACTAGCCCTCTGCTCTTCCCCAGTAGCATGTTGGACACCTTCCGACCTGAGGGGCTCATCTTCCAGCATTATATCTTTTTGCCTTTTGGTACTGTCCATGGGGTTTTCATGGCAAAGATACTGGAGTGGGTTGCCATTTCCTTCTCCAGTGGATCACGTTTTGTCAGAGCTCTCTGCTATGACCTCTCCGTCTTGGGTGGCCCTGCACGACATAGCTCATAGCTTCATTGAGCTACGCAAGCCCCTTCGCCACAACAAGGCAGTGATCCATGAAGGAGGTATATACCATAGGTATTACTAATTGGCTGCGGTTTATTGTGTGGTCCACCTGTATGAAGAAAATGTGTGCTCAAATGTTGGCATCAGGTCTGCAGAGAGCCTTTCAGAATTTAGAGGCCACCATGAAGAAGGCCCTTTCTCTTGTTGCCATTCTCTGAACATCCTTTGGAAGGAGGTGCTTTGAGGAACATCTCAGATAATGATCATAGTCTTCAGGTAGTTTTATACTGGGAAAGCTGCTCTGTTTGATATTTCAGTCCCAAGCTATATAAGACTTTAATGCTCAAAACCACGACCTTGGATTTTTCTTGGAAAAACACAGCCAGAGGAAGCTGGTGTTCTTTTATTTATTAGATTTTTATCCCACCCTATTAGCCATAAGGCTCTGGCCAGGTTATAAATAAAAATATACAATATGATAAAATAACAGTGTACAATAAAACAATATTAAACTTTGGACAGTCTAACTAGTAAAACCGCAGCATCATTAAACTTCACAGAACCCAAAGTGACATGAAAGGCATAGCCACAGTCAGTAACTAGATATAAAATTTCAAAACCATTTAAATCATTTAGCAGTTAAAATACCAGGAAAATAAAAAGGTCTTCACCTGGCCCCCGAAAGAATAAAAAGAGGGTGCCAGACAAACCTCTCTGAGGTGCTGATTCCTAAGTTGGGGTGCCGCTTCTTCTTGTAGCTACCTTCCTTATTTCCTGAGGAGGGGGCTCCTTCAGAAGGGCCTCTGATGATGACCTAAGAGACAAGGTAGGTACATGCACTCTTCGTGGGGCTGCCCTTGAAGACGGACAGGCAGTTACAACAGGTACAAAACTGGGCAGCCAGATTGGTGGCTGGTGGACTCATTGGTGGCTGGTGGACCTAGGATTCATATTACTCCAGTGCTCAACTGGTTACCAGTTGTTGCCCAGGCCCAATTGAAGGTGCTTGTTTTGACATGTAAAGTCCTAAACAGTTTAGGGCCTGGTTACCTAAAGGACTGCCTTCACCCATACGAGCCTGCCTAAGCGCTTAGTTCAGACCAGTAGGCCTTTCTACGGGAGCCCCCCCTCAAAGAGGTGAGTGGGATAATACATAGGGAAAGGGCCTTCTCAGTGGCTGCTCCCCACCTCTGGAATAAACTCCCAAGGGAAATTTGCCTGGCGCTGTCACTATTTTCATTCTGAAGCCAGGTGAAAATTTAATTGATCCTGACTCCCTTCCACCTATTTAATGTTATTGTATTATGATTTTTTTAAAAATTAAGGCTTTTAAAATTTGAAATTGTTTCATATTTAAAAATGTGTCTTTATGATTTTGTAAGCTACCTAGGGACTTTTAAAGTAAAAGGTGGCATAGAACTGGAAATACAAATAAATAAAAGGAATACATGTGGGAAGAGGTGTTTCTTTAGGTACCCTGCCCCAGGTCATTTAGGGTTTTAAACACAAGTGTTAACACCTTGAATTGGGCTCAGACTTTGGTAGCCAGTGAAGCTTATATGATCATATCAGCCAGTCCTCCTCAGCAGCCTTGCTGCCCTATTTTGGACCAGTTGAAGTTTCTGGACCGTCTTCAAGGGAAGCCCCACAGAAATGCATTACAGTAGTCCAGGAGAGAAGTGATCAGTGTGTGAATAGCCATTGCCAGGTTCTTTCTGTGCAGATATGGCTGTAGCTGGTACATCAGCCTTAGCTGAGGTGGCCGCCGAATCCACCTCTCCCAGCTGTCACTCTGACATAATATCTGAAGATCATATGTGTCTGATACATTTCATACAGTATGTAGCTGACTTCTCTGCTGATACAGTTGACATTTATTTTCTGAACCTTTCCTGTACCCTGTAGAGTGTGTATGACTGAAGGGCTAAAGCCATAGCTCAGACCGAGCTGATGCCCATAATTCAGCTATGCGGTTGCTGACAAAGCTGCAAATTGATATTGGGAGTGATAGGCAAACTATCTAGTGAATAACTACTTCATTTCAATCTCATTGTGAACAAATTCACTGTATATACTGTGAACAACAGCCAGATTTTAAGGGGCAGAAGGACTTTATAAACTGAAATGGAGAAAAGGGTTGGGCTGTTTCTAGAGAAATTGCTCCTACCTAGTCATTGCCTTTCCTTTGTAAGCTAAAAGCAGAATTTCTATGAGTTACCAGAGTCAGGAATGTCCTTTTTCTATTTGTACATCCTACAGTTTACACCAGTGGGTCTGACAATGGGGGTGAGGAAAGGAGAGGTCATTTCACCTGAGTAACCATATGAAGTTCAGCACACATTGGGCAGTACCCACTATGGCCTCCTTGTTAGCTGGACATTCTGCTAGCATAGTGGGAATACAGAGGTTCTCAAAACATTTGGAGATGAGTGGAAATGATACAGGGCAGGTCAGCAGAGCTTGCAGGATGGAGACCTTCTGACCAGTTCTATTTCTTGAAACAAGCATTTCTGTTAGTTTCTGGGGCTCCTTCCAAAAACTATGCCATTATGGTTTTATAGCTGTTCAACACTTAAATTAGAATTATATCTGGAGAAGTGTTTTGATGCAAATTAAAAATTGTTTTAAAAATAAGAGTAATAAAATGGCAATAAGAGGAAAGGGTGAAGTTGAACTCATATATGTATGGAGTTGAGACATATACCTGCCTCTGTAAAAAGACACAAGGGGATCTGTACCTGTGCAGATTCAGCTACAGATGTGATTTATAATCTGCCTGAATTCTGGTTTCTTTATATTCTTTATCCCACTGTCTCTCTGTAGGCTCAATTACCACCAAGTCGGAGTGGTCATATCAGGTCATATCAGTTAGCAAGTTTGTAAATTAAAGGGAACAACATGAAAATATTCTTGCATGTTTAGGGTCCCCCCCCCCAGCTGAACATAGAAACCACTTCTGTATTGTGGCATAATCCTGCTTTGCTTTCACACTTAAGTTCACTGCTGAAGAGAATCAGCTTTGACCATCTGCCACCAGGTACTAGAGAGCAACTCTGTGTTCCTCAGACTGTAGTCATGGTATAGAATTCTGTGGTTCTGGAGGAAGAAAATGCAACTTGTTCTTGACTGTGTATTTCTGGTAACAACTGCTTTCAGGACACCTGTGGTAAAACAGGTCGAACTGTGAAATAACAGGGAGGATGCTATAACCTGTCTTGCATGGATTAAATCCTGGAAAGGTGCCATGTCATATCTGGCAGCCTGTGAAACTATGTTCCATGCTTTGAAGTGAATGTAACAGAATGAATTGCTCAGAAGGGCTGGGGGTGGGGGAATGATGCACTGTTTCTGTGGTATCTTCTAAGTGAAAAGTGCACGCATGGGCTATGAAGTACAATGAACACCTCTTTATTCAGAAAACATAGTTTAGTAGAGGAACAAGAACTACGTGGCTTGTTGTTACTTCAAAATATAGCTGACTGCTGCTTTTCATTTGTGCAAAATACTATGAATTGGATTCAAAGAATTGTGAATAGAAGGAAAATATCTAGTGATGTTCCAGAAATGTATGCACAGAGGTTTGTGCAGTGCTGTAACAGGAGCTGTCTCAGTTCTCATGCTTCAGCAAGACATATTTTAGATGCAGTGACATTTTCTTTGCACTAGCATATGCAAAACAGCCATTTTATGACCAGGGGACATGTTTTCCTCACATGTGGAAAGGTACCTTTGGATCCAACCCAACATTAAGAATTAAAAAGCAGAACACTGTGGTCCCTCCATGGAAAATTTTATAGGATTTTGTATTCTGAATCATAGGGCAAATCTGGATGATGATGGGGATGGGGAAAAGAAGCCAAGGTTGTGTGCTGAGTACACACCACAGAATGTACCTAACTAATGTCATAGTGCACAGCTTGCCTGTGTCATCTGAACCTAGCAATGTGTATGGTGGTAGGCAGCCCCAAAACCTCTCCAGAACCCTCCAACAAGCCAAGGATTCTGAAGTGGTTTTTAAGCCACCCCTACCTGCATAGCACTGGACGCGGGTGACACAGCAAGCCACATGCTGTGAAGGTAACTAGGTAAATCACATGGCATGCTTCCAACATACATGGCTTTCCTCCCATGATTGTGTGAACCATCCATAGTCCCTATCACTAGAGTGAAAATAAGAATCTATAAATACTTCTGAAACAAACATAGAGGTCACTGCTTCAGATGCATGAAGAGATGTACCAACCTTTTAGTGTTAGTAGCACTTTTTGTCCTTTTATATAATTGGTGAATTAGGGGTTTCCATCTTCCTTTTCATTCATTAGGTGGGCCATGAAGAACACCAAATAGTGGTTGATGTAGCTTACTATTCAAAAAAAGGGAATCTTGAAACATCAGACCTCAAGAAGTTTGCAACCAGTGTTTGCAGAAGAACTCCTAGTATTTCTCAGTCGCTGCTAATAACTATGCATATCAGTGGAAAATTGCACATAGTATCCAAGCCTGTGTGTTTACTAGCAGGACATACAGCTAGTGCAACAGGAAGCTAACAGTTCTTTGAAGCCATCCAAAAGGAACAGAAACACTCATTTCCATAATGTGGAGGTCAGAAGAACTTGCATAAAGGGACTCTGCTGACCCATCCCATTCTGGAAACTAGCCTTTCATCTTGCTTCCAGGCTTGGTTTTCAAAATGCTTGTTCATGTTATGCTTGCAATAGATCCTGCAGGTACAGTGGAACAAGTGGAGACACAATACTTGATAATAGCCATAGTTGTTCATGAATAATATCCTGTGTGTATGATAGTCTGTCACATTATCCAATAGAGCGTAAAGGGTAAGAATAAGCAATGCAGTTTTCACTTCTTTGCCTGAGAAGAAAATGTTACATAACTACAATGAAAATTGAAGACTCATTTGCAACATAATTGGTGGTCGGTGTGTAGGTAGCATTGCTTTTGGATGTAGAGGAATCAGTTCATGTTATGACTGAGGTCTTGAAAGATATTTGTATTCTATTGACTGGATTCTTCACACTGTACTGAAGAGAATGCCTAGATGTTTTCAGCCTGTTGTAAAATAGAACTAAGATTCTTTGAATTTTAAGCTCAGGGTTGACGCACATACAAAATTCTAAATACATGCACATTCTTAGATAGTTTGACAGCTGTTTTAGAGTTGGTAGACTTGTTCATTGCAGTTTTCTGTAGGAAAATGCTACTGAGATTTATTTTTCCCCACCCAGAAATATCTGTACCAAAACATTTTAAATCTTTAGCATTAAGAGTTAACTACTAAAACAATAGCTAAGATGAGGTAGAGTGCCTGATTGCATAACTCCATTGTATAGAGGAGCTTTCGGACTTCCACAAATACTTAAGCCATCTCAAAATATTGTTCATTTCTTGGCCTGGGTTTTCTGCGATTCCAAACAATTCACTGTGAGTGAGGTGAGAAAAAGGAATTAAGCTAGAAACTGGGATGCTATTTTCCTTTCCGTACTGCATTACAGTGATGATTTCCTGGATCAAAAACTTATTTTGACAGCACAGCACAATTTTTTTTGTCCAAGTTTGTTTTGTGATGTCTTTATTGAAATGCCTGGGCCCTTGATACTGGATCCTATTAATGATGGAAGCATTAATGTGGTTCTTCTTAACCACCACTCCTAAAGGGGGATATTTACTTCCAAAGAAACAGGTACAGTGGTACCTTGGCTCATGAATTTAATCCATTCCACAACTCTGGTTGTGACCCAAATTGGTTGTGACCCAAATCAAATTTTCCCGTAAGATTCAGTGTAAATAAGGTTAATCCATTCTGGCCCCTCGGAATGTGGTTGTGAGCCAATTTTTGGTCACGAGCCAAGTCAAATTCCCCCATAAGGTTCAGTGTAAATAAGGTTAATTTGTTCTCTAACTATATTTTTAATCAGAAAAATTTGAAACAAAGTGACAAAGAACAACGAAGTAACAAAGTACAGTACAGTACAGAGGAGAACACTAACCTAGGTGGGGGGAAGATTATTGTTTTGAAGGAGAGTCCCCCTCCATAAGGGCATCGGGGAGATCTCTTTCAGGGGTTTCCTCTCTTCCTTGTCTCTTACCTGCAGGGTCAATTTTGGTGAAAAATCTGTCTATAGTCACTTGTTTTTTCCTGTGCTGCATAACCCTCTGGAAATGAGAGACCACGTTATCATTCATCAGATTCAACACTCTGTTTATTACAGTTATGTTGGGTTGGTGCGTCTCAAAAAAATCCTGGCACTCATTCCATTTTTTCATAATGGATTGTATGACATCACTGCTAACCTCCTTCCTGTCTACCTCTTCATCTTCCTCAGTGGAATCCTCCTCAACAAGTGCCTTCTGCTGGAGTTACGCAAGTTCTTCTGTCGTCAGGTCCTCTATGTCTTCCCTGCATGAACGCAACTGCGATCGTGGCCATCTCCCCACTTGGGGGTGGGGGGGATGGCCACAATCGTGCTGGTTGTGGGGGAGATGACTGAGATTGCGCCCGTCTTTCCTGCGTGCCCGTGATCATGCATGTCTTCCCTGCATGAACACAACTGCGATCATGGCCATCTCCCCACTTGGTGGGGGGGAGATGGCTGCGATCTTGGTTGCCACCCAATGTGGAGTTCATGACCCAAGTCAACATATTTATGAAATTTTTGTTTGTGACCCGATTTGGTTGTGAACCAAGGTGTTCGTGAGCCGAGGTACCACTGTACTTGTCCTGGAAGCTCTGAAATAACCTAGCTGCCTAATCTAACACCAAGTAATACATTTACTTCCTCCTTCTCGCCTTGAAAAACTAAATAATCTTAAAATATTTTTAAAAACTGAATCCAAGTTTTTAAAAGACAGGATGCCTGTCTGCTCAGGTCAGACCAAGTGACCTGAGCAGACAGGTCACTTGGTCTGTTCCAGTTATCATAAAACACCTTAAATTTTACCTACCTTCATGAAACCCAATTAGATCTGTAGATTTAAGTACAGTGGGCTGGTCCGCATGTAACAATATCTACAAGTATGACTTGACTATGGTTGTCATTGAAACATGTGTTGTTGGATAAACAGGTTTTTAACCACAAACAGCTCAGGAAGAGAACTCATGTTTGTTGTTATACTGCATATTCTGAGACTAAAAAACTGAAGAAAATTAAAAGGTCTCCACCTATTTTATTTTATTTTTTGTATTTTATTTATTTGATGAATTTTTTGTATTTTATATGGGATTTTAATGGTTGTAAGCCGCCCCGAGGCTCATGCGATGGGGCGGCATATAAGTTGTTTAAACAAACAAATAAATAAATAACACCAAAAAGACCATAGTATAGGTACCAGGTGGCATTCCACAACTTGATTGCCATCACTGAAAGAGCCTTTAGCTTGACTTAAAGTTAAAACAACAACAAATATGTTTTTTCCTCTGTGTGGGGAGAAGGAATTAGCATGATGAAAGAGGGTGAACCACACAGAATATTCCTGCTCTACTGCATTGTAAAGACAAGAACTCTGTAGACACACAGAGATTTTTAGGCATTACAGGCCTTTACTGTCAAAAGTCCTACATAGGTTATGATGTGTTTTCCAAGCTTTGAGTAGAAAGTCTTCCCACATTGCTTCTTGTAGGCTAGGAATCCCTAAAGAAATCCCTATATTGAAATTGGCAAATGGTTTCAGGTGGTCTAGGAAGGGCAAAGACCCACATTACTTTAGTGGTTTCATTGGCTGGTCTGGCTATTTGAAGAATGCAGTCCTCATAGTACGTAAAATCAATGACAGGTGTGTCTATTTAGCTAATCAAATATATTCAGAGCAAATCCAGACACTTTGTTCTTAAGGTACATTAAGCCTGATTACCTTTTCCATACATGGAGGAACTCTGAAGGTCAAACAGAAGCTATTGAGACATGGAGAGCAATGGTCTTTTGTAGTTTAAAAATTGCATTCTGAGTGTCAGGGTCCAGGGCCAGGGCGTGGGTGGCCAGAGACAAGACAGAGGCACCAGGATCAGGGCTACAGAACTTGAGGCGAGACAGAGTCCAAACAGAATGGCAAGTCCAGTAAAAAGTTGTAGTAACAAAGCAGGCCAGGGTCAGGAACCAGATGTACACATCAAGGCAGAACAAGGATGTGGTCAGCAGCAAAGCAGTCAAGAATCGAGAGGGCAAACAGAGCTGCAGGTACCTTGGACAGTATGCACAGCAAGGCAGGATGTGCAACAGGTATTAGGTAGGATCCAGGCACTTGAGGCAGAATAACTGGGCAGGATACGTGGCACAGCAAGTTACACAAGGCAAGATACACAGTGAGATGCAGGAGATAATACAGACAGGGTAATATTGATTGATTGATTGACTGATTGCATTTATATACCACCCCAGTAGCCCAGAGTGCTCTCTGGGTGGTTTACATACCACCATATAATACAAGATGCAGGAACTCAACTGCAGCTAGCAGACAAATTTGCATTGCTCAGGCAATACCACATGGCAGGACACAAGCAGTGAGGCAAGCACAACAGCAAGGCACAATGACAAGGCAGGGTACACAACAAGATGTAGGATACACAGTGGGAAGCAGGAGCAGGAATAGGGAAGGTGCAGCTCTAGAGCTAACAGGAAAACCTGAACTGCTGACACAACATAGCAAGGCAAGAGGCATTAATTTTTATTTTCTTAATTTTTAATTAGCGTTATATTCCTTTTCTTTTTTAAAGAACTCAAAGCTCCTTACACCCTCCTCCTCCCAATCTTATCACCACATCATTAATCCTGTGAGTTAGGTTGGGCATGCCCAAAATTACCCAGTTGGCTCCATGGCTGAGTGGGGCTAGAATCCAGTTCTCCTGAGTCCTAGCCCTGTGGTTTGAGCTACTGTACCACACTGGCTCTCAGACATGACAAGATGCAGGATACACAGCAGGAAAGATCAGGCACAACAGCAAACAGACCATTTCTTGAGGGAGGAGCTTACTCTTGCATAGCCCTTCCATCAGGACTCCCAGCTGGTACTCATCTGTAGATTGCACCACGTCTGGGACCAATCCTGCAAATGTGGTGGTGGTTGCTGTGGTACTGGCCACCAGATCAGCCCAGATCTTGACACCAAACTGTTCTTGATGTGCCTTGTCCATCTTGGAGCAAGCCATGCCTGCAGAAATGGCTTTGATTCCATGGTGTTCCTGCATGCAAAAACTATTCATTTTAAAGTAACTTGTTTGGAGGAACTTCTTGAGAAACATGGCATCTGATTACTTAGTCTGTGGAAGAGATTGTGTGTTTCTTGTGTTTATTTCTGACATCATTCAGGGTTGTGTTTAGTTTAAATACTGTGCCTTGGCTAACATCTTCATACTGTGGACAGGAACTTCGTTAGCCTGTGCAACTGAAATTGTAGATAAAACAAAAGTTCTCAACTCTTGAATGATAGAACCATGTGAGAACTTATAAAGGGTCTCATTTATATTTAATATAAAATATTTATTATTTCAAAATATTTAAGATTTTGTATTTAAGATTTAAGTATTTACAATTTTCTAATCTCCCCAGATACTTTTCTATCTTAAAACCTTATTCTTTATAAATAATTATTCCAGAAACTGTTTGCATCACTGTATAGGAATACAACTTCAATCACTAGAAGCATGGATTGGTCTTTCACCTTATATATGACAACAGAAGCATCTTTCACTTTATATATGACAGTAATGAGCATTTGGGAAGTGTGCTTTTCCAATGTATGCCAGGTATTATTATAGTGATCCTTATGACAGCCCTGGAATGTAGATCAATTTCACCCTCCCATTGCTGATGGAGACCTGAAGTGAAAAGATTCTCTTGGATTCCTGAAAGCTACCTTATGAAGTTATGTCTGAGATGAGATTTGAACCAGGGTATGGACAGCTTAAGCTTGCACAAACTGATAGGTATATCCTTGTGTACCACATGTATCTTTAGCGAGGCCTGTAGCATGCACATGTAATTTGACTTTATTGTATCACTGTGTGCATGGGCACTTAGAATATAGTGCATGCATGTATTTTACTCACTCCACAGAATACAATGCAGTTTAGCAAAGTGCCCACTAAGGTAGAGCTACATTCTGCTTCTACACTCTATGCACAGGTATAAAGGCATGTGGTGGGTGGAAGACGGAATATATATTTTCCTTTGCTTTTTTTGAGTTACTGTTGCTGCAGTTATTTTTACATGAAGCTTTCATTAGTGCATTGATGAATAAGCCCTTGGCTGTATGTGGGAAAAAAATGCTTCTAATCGATGACATTTCACATATCATCAAGTCATATAAAAGCCTTTGGCACTTGAACTGTCTAGGTAAAGTGGAGGTTGAATACTGAATTAATTATTCTTTCTTGCACCCCTTCTGTTAGCAAATAATGTTTCTAGCTTGTCCTTACTTGTTTTTTCATTTGCCCTGAAGTCTTCAAAGCCCTGTAATCTTACGCCAGTATAAAGCAAGAATCTAAAACACAAGTTTGGTAAGGGCAGAGAGCTTCAAAATTTGTCCTGAGCAAAAATCTATCTTCTAATGTGCTGCACTAGCTACTGAACCACGTTGTGAGTAATGTTATTGTCATAAATGTTAAAGTCCAAAACCACTTAGGACCAGGATACCTAGCAGATCGCCTTCCCCTTCCCGTGTGTTGTGTGTAAAATCTCCAGTTGACCAGTGTGCAATACCTCCAGCTGACCATTAAGATAATGGGAAGAAGGACTTGCTGGTTGTTCTCAAAATATTGGCATGTTGCCATATAATACCTGAATAGCAGACCTCAGAGACCATACTATGGAATAAAGACTCGCGCATGCAAATGGCAAACAGAAAATTTGACATCTGTAAGACATCTCTTGTAAGTGCACCTGTTCACCCAAGCTTTCCCTGGCCCATTATTAAATGAATCATACTGTTTCCTTTTACTGCTCCTGTACCACATGGTGTTGAAAATATGTTTTAAATGAGGTTTTAATTTAATTTTAATATTTTTATGGAAACTGCTTAGGGACTTCTGAAAACATATGTAGCAGTCTGGAAATAGTACAAATAAATAACATGCCTCTTTTGTGACATTGTTTAAGCTCCAATATATGCACACCCTTGTTTAGATCACTAGGTAAACATTGTCTGAAGAAAATGTGGTATTTGTTTGCGATTTGCTTGTTTGTTCATATATCAGTTCTTCTTCGACCATCAGTGTTTAATTAAAATTATAGCCACCTACTGTTAGCTTCAGTGCTGCTGAATTTTGAAACTGGCTACTCACAGTTGTGAGAAAGGTCCCATGTCCACTGTTTTGCAGTTCCTGAATCTGTGCCTAACATAGCGTTAGCACGCAGTGCAGTTGCCTTTGGAGAAACACATGTATTCATTCAGTTCAGTAGCTATTATGGGTGATCCAAACCAATCTTCGTACTTATAATTATCATTGCATAACCCCCCAGAAGTAATTGTGTAGCAAGCAACTAAAATAGCTGTGTGTTTACACAATTCCTTCTTGAACACACCCCCTTGAACCTTGTGGCTTTTTAAAGCAAAACCTTGTGGCTTTTTAAAGCAAAGCACATTTATTTTGGCATAACAGTTCACATCATTAGATGCACCTATAAATTGTTTAGTCTTTAATGCTCCACCTGATTCTTTGTTGTTTTTGCTACAATAGACTAGCATGGCTGTCCCTCTGTAATACATGTCTCTGAGCATCTTTCCAATCTGCCAATTATCTCTTTTCTGCATTGCATTAAATATTACACCTTCAAGTCAGAGACATTCTGAACAGCAAGAGCGCTTGAACAACACAGAGACAAATAAACAAATATTTTTTAGGAAAGCAGAATGTAATTTACCATTCATTGTTCCTATGTGCACTTGAATAATCTGTGTATTCATGGGCTTTCCCTTTATGTTGCCTTATGGTTTTCATTCTAATCAAAGCCATAATAATTTTTGCACAGTCTTGCATATATGGTATTAGTATTTGTAACAGAGGATTTCTGGAAGCAGGAGAACAAACAGTGGGTTATTTCTCTGGCCTGTTTGAGAAGAAACAACTCAGAATCTTTACCTACATGTAATGTTAACCAAATCATAGATACAAGAACCTATGTTTTGTCTAGCCATCCATGTTTGCAAGTGGGAGTGAATGGGCAGCATGTGTATAATTCCTTGTTCCTAATAAGCCAGGATTTCTGAAATGTATTCATGTATGTTCACTGAGCCATTGTCCTCGGTTCTAGGCAACTCCCATGATACATTGCAAGAAGAATCATGCAACTGTCCAGATTGATAAGGGGTTACACTTCAAAAAAAAAAAAAAAAAAAAAAAACAAAAACAAAAACAAACAAACAAGGCCCTCCTTCAGTAAATTACTGGAATCTGAAAGTTCCCCTGTTTTTAATTTCTGTTTAAGAGCATTTTAGTTTTAAATTTTATAGCATTAAAATAATGATCTTTTCATAATACAAGGGAACTGGTTTTTGAGCTGTGATATTTTAATAATCTTTTTTTCTGTTTCAGGTTGCATGACTGGTTGGACTTGATGCTTGATTTGCATGACTCCTAACAATCAGTATCTCGATTTGTCATTGAGCAAGCATGGCCCACCCCATGAATATTAATGGCAGTTCCACAGGTAATTTTTTTTTTTTGGCCTTTTTAGAAGCAATACCTTTTTAAAAGAAAGAGAAAGTAGTGGTAAAAGTTACATGTTTAATGATGTCTAAGCTTATAGTTCAAAGCAATTTAAAAATATTTTGGGGTTCTTATAGTGTGTGCATGTGTATTTGGAAATAGTTACATGAAATGTCTCTGCCTCTTGAAATCTTCCATTATATGTATCTGTTGTATTTGAATGGCTTTTGCATGGTATCTGATTGTTGATGATGGCAAGCAGAGTTCCATTTTTCTCAAGGAAAAAGCAATGAGTCTTTATTCCTTCAAGAATTCCAGATGTGAGATTTATGGTATCATTGTGAGAACTTACGTAGCCAGATTTGCGTGGTGAAGTATTGTTCATATAACTTGTTACAGGTTCTGTGTAGTCAATAAAGCTCTGTGCCATTCTTCCTAAACATGAAGGAGCTGTAGGGAATACATTTTGGTAGTTATAAAAAGTTGATTTTCTTCAGCTAAGGATTTCATTGTTAGAGTGTTCCTTATGTGCATTCTGACATTCATAGATGTAATACAGTGGGGACCAACTAAAACTTGGCTTCTCCACTACCAGAAGCTCTTAGCAAATCATTCCTCCTGGCTCTTTCTTCCTTCCTCTTTTTACCCCTTTTTCTTATTGTGTAGTGCTTATTGAACCATAAGCCTCCAGGCATGTTGTCTAGTGTAATTTTTAAAAACATCAACTGGACAGCACCAAGGAAGTTTTAAGCTCACTTTATAAATAATAAACAACAACATAAGCTTGGTTGGGTAGAGAACCCTTAATAGCAGTACATTTATTTTGCATTCCCCATGTTCGTGCATGTGGTATGAAAGGGTATACATACAGTACATTCATTAAAAAAGAAAAATATTAAAAATATACATTACACCATAGGAAAATACTTCTGCAAGGCCAGTAAAATTCTAGGTGACTGGAAACCCTTTTGTTACTGTGTTTCTTAGCATGTGTGACGCTAGCCCTTTTGCAAAGTGTACAATCTGTCTTTGCATATATTTATTGGCTCATATTATATATTTGGTTCACAAATCCTCTTACAAAGCTGCTAACATACTGGGTGCCAATGGAGTCATTGCCCTGTTTTCTGTGTGAACCTCATTCATGGAAGAATGAAAGCCATAAATCTTTGAACATTACTTTGCCTCAGTCTTTTGTGGCACAAATTGGAGGGAAAATTTAGCACCAGTTGCTGAACTGTTTTTGTTGAACCCAAAAGGAGTTTGGTTTTATGTTTTCCCCCTTGCTGTAGGTAGACTCATGGGGAAGAATCAGTTGATCAAAGTGTTCACAAGGCATTCATTCAAATACTCTGTTATGAAGTATTTTGTACTTCTCTTTGCAAAATTTTGTGAAATTTGAACCAGATATGGACAGGACAATTAGTTTTAAACTAGCTTTATTTATTACACTTTCAGACTGCTCAAGAACCTACATTGTCTGGGCAACTTATGTGTAAATCAAAAACATAAATACGAAGTAACAATAAAATAATTATAATAAAATAGAACAAAAGAAAACTTGCAGGCAAGGTTAAAGGATGCAGCACCTACTAAAACCAAAGTAAAATGAGTAGCAAATTTAAAAGACAAATATCTGGGAGAATAAAGGACTTCATCCGGTATTGAAAATACTATAATAGAGGTATTGTTACTGAGGGAAGGAGTCATTCTACGAATGATAATTCACGAGTGCCAAGGGCTTTCCTGTTGTTAATATCTAGCTTACCTCATTTGGGAGGGGCATTTGAAGGAGGGACACAGGTGATGACCCTAAAGCCTGTGGAGGTAAATAAGGTAGTATAGTCCTTTAGGTATTGCCCACAAGTGATTTAGTGCTTAAAAGGCTAAAACCAGCACTTTGAACTGATTCACACAGGCTGTAAGCCAGTACAGATGGCAAAATACAGCATAAATAAGGTTGCACTGGCTACTCTGAGTCACAATGTTTGATTGTAACATCGTACTCGGAAGATATACTGCATTACATTGCATTTTACATCTTTCCTGGCTTCTTTGAAATGGCTGTTCAGTGTTAACCTGATATTTGAATTCTCAAGTATAGAATTTTGTCCTGAAAATTTCTAACAAGTTCTGGACAAAATATGTGACTGTTCAAGGAAGTTATAAAACCAGATGGAGAAAGCCAAATTAATTTAACTCTTGTAAGGCCTTGGTTAACTTAAGCAGGAATACCATAGGACATGACTAAAGGAGTTCTGTCTAGAATATGGAATATTGGAAAGCATAGGACACAACTTCCCACTTTGGAAAGGGAGAAAATTTTTGGTTTATTAACTTGGCATATGTTCCTTCTAAATTTTGATGTCCAATTTAGAAGGCTGAGGATATTTTCTGTGTGACTTTGAAGGACTGCTTCTCTCAAAAGATAAAATGATTGTGCATGGAATGTGTGGGTGTGGATTTGAAGTATAGCAGAACTGTTGTCTTCCTTTCTGTATTGGTCAATGATGACAAATGTGCCATCTTCTCTTTGAACAATAACACAGTAGAAAACTAAAGACAGCTCCAATGTTCAAGTTAGGCAGAGGTGATGCATAGCCCATGTACCTCATGTGAGCCCTGTTCTCACCCATTTCCCCTCAAAAATTGTTTTAAACATACTTCAAAAACAAAAAGGCGAAAGACATGCAGAGCAGCCGCTCTTACCCTTTCTGACCTGTATAAAGCACCAAAAAGATCAACATTAGCACCAAAAAGATCAACATTAGCTTTCAAGCAAACCTACATTTGATCCTTTTGGTAATCCTGTAGCTGCTCTAGATAGCATTAAAAGAGTGCTACAATTCCTTTTTAAAAAATCAATAATGCATGCAGGTGGAATAGGTGCCAGCTATGGTTGTGTGCACATGTCTGATGATAAAAATGCCCCATGACCTCCTGATGTTGCCCATCCCTGTTTTAAATGATACATTTGAGGGTGGTTGTTGTGAGGATAAAATGGAGAAGATGGGAATCTTGTAAGTTCACTTGGGTTCCTCACAAGAGGAATAAAGGCAAGCTATGAACACAGTGTGGTAGCAGTAGTAATAATAATAATAATCTGCCATAAGGTAAAGTTTTGGCCAGACTGAAAGGTTTTGAATATGACTGCCTTGCTTAGGTTTTTACAGTACTGAAAGTTAGTGCTAGCAGAATTCATGAAGCCTTGTTATGGTGACCTGTGTTTTCTTTCTCCTGTGAAACTTGTTATAGGCATGTATGTTATAACTAAAATTTTAAGTAGGTTTATATTTTGTGACCCAGTGTGTAATTCAAATTGGCCCACATCTCCCTGGGAGTGACTTTAAAGACTACATGTCTAAGTGAAAAGTTTCATAGCCTGCTTTTACTTAGGTATTGTTGGGACTTGCTTTATTTCATACACCCTTGAGCCCTTGGTTGTAACGTGTTATGCTTGGTTTTGTGTGTGCCTATTTGTTTAAATAACAAACATTTCATAACAGTGCTGAACTCCCAGGCACGTCTGATACTGTTACTGTGCTGCGCAGGCTAGGAGAGCCAAAACTTGTAATAAGCAACAGTAGGGCGTTGAGAGCATTGAAACAGGTTTCTTAATTGCACTGTGCTCAAGGAGTGGAAAGTTGGACCAGAGAGGTGGAGGATTCCTCCCCCCTCCCCCATTGCCCTCAGATAACACCCTCAGAATCTATCAGGAAGTAGGACCAGAGTGCTTGCTTACAGATTTCGCTGCTTGAATACATGCTGAACTGAGATCATTTGCTCTTCAAACATGAACTCAGAAGTAAGTGACTTGAAGGAACACTGCAATATTTAGGTGTTAATTTTAGAGTGGTCAATGCTGAATGGTCAATTGCATGTTCGCAGGTGGCTTGCTTTGTTTTGCATACTTTTGTGAAGTATTCTAGCTGGCCAAGACCCTGCTGAAGGAATATTCAGATACAATGCTAGGAACTGGGGGATTAAATGTTGACTCTTCATTGTGTTTGTATATGAAAGTAGCATTGGAATATAAGAATGGTGCATATAGGTATGTGTCTGTAGATAACTAAAAGGCTCTATCTGGTTCTGAGGTGCTGTTAATACAAATAACTAGTGAGACACCACCCCCAAAAGAGACAATGCTGTTAATAAATCAATTTTATGATATCTCTCTTGATTGCATACATGTTTGATTAATGTACTTGAAACTGCATCCTTCCTTGTTAAGCTTTATTGTTGAGCTGTGAAGATATTTTAGTAATTTGTTTAAAGGTTTTAATATATGATTCACCATCCATTAATTTTGTTTTTTGTTCATTAAGAAATGAACTTTTGAAACAAATCTTTGTGTCATACAGAATGTAGTGTACCATCTCTTCAGAAGTCAGCTGTAATCTTCAGGAGACTTCTTATGTTTTAGGAGGGAAAGATTTTTGTTCAATTTGATTAAGATCACATATGCTACATATGACCAAATTTTAACTGGATATGGACTTTGTTTAGAGCTAAAACTGCATCATATCAATGTTTTAGGGTAAGGTACTTTGGAACCCACTCAGTTAAGCTTCCTTAGTTTTTAAATTTTTTCCCCAGTCTCCCATCTGACCCCATACTCATTTTAAAGGCAAGCACTGTTATTTAATATTTGGTCTGGCTCCATCTTACAGTATATACCTCACCCAAAGGATAATGTAGTACATTCAGGAAGATATTTGTTTTTATATGGGGGCATCTTCAGAACTGATATCTCATTTTCAATCTGAAGTAGCAGTTCAGAATTCTGTCCTGTCTTTCAGTTCGGATATATTGAAAAATGTTTAGATTCACACAGTTGTCCATGTTCATTCTAAAAGCTGATCAATCTATTTTCACTGGCATTCTGGAATATACCACTTAAGATCTCAGGTAGGATGTCCTTTCTTAACATGCCTCCATGTTAAAAACAAACCTGCATTTAATAGAGGAGAGAATGATGCCAAAACTTTGATAAGCTAGCTTACTGCATTTTAGGATTTACTTTTTAATGTGGGAGGGGGGTGTTAAAAGAACTTGATACCTGACCTTCAGTTTAAAGTGATACCGTTTAGAGTTCTGCCCTTGCATTCTACTTAATGCCTAAATGTGGAGACCAGGTAGGGCAGGGGTCTCAAACTCGCAGACCACGGGCCAATTGCTGGGACAGGCGGGGCACGGGAGAGGGGCCCTGCGGCCTTCAAAGCACCGGCAGCACCTGGGCCGGCCTCCGGGAGCGATGCGGGATGAGTGGCCCACCACCACCGCGGTGGTGGAATATTTGATGCGGCCCAGCCTCACCCAGACTCTACTTGCAGCGGCCCCCAGGTAAGTTGAGTTTGAAACCCCTGAGGTAGGGGCTAACGTGCACTTGAAGGCTGTAGTCCAGTTGCAACGAAGTTGCCTTGCAAGTAGAAGCTTCCAGCATCAGTAATTGGTTTCTCCAAGTAAGGCTGGAACCCTTTCTGAAACCCTGAAGAGCTGTTACAGATGGACCAATGGCAGGATAAGGCAGATTCATTTGCTTCTGTAGGCTCACGGGGTTTTCATGGAAGACCTTTAAAGGTGGCTGGGAAAGCAGAAGGGAGTGCCGTTTTCATTCTTTTGCTGTTAGGAGGAACACTGCGAAGGAGAGCCCTACATCCAGATATTGTGGTCAGAGTGCCTATGAGATGGGGAGAAAGGCAGGGATATAACAGAAATTATGTATTTGTGAGTCATGCTGGCAAAGAGTGATTCAACAGGGGTGATGTTAAAATGCCTGGAAACAATATGTGGCTTTCAAAATTATGGTGGTTTCTTTTTATGAGATGCAGGATTGCAGGGAAGCTCCCAGTGGCATGTACACTGAGAATGGGAGTTACTTGATCTGATTGTGAGCATCTGAATACACCTGCTTCCAAGGCTAAACAAATACTGTGGTTAATTTACTACTTGTTTTTGACCTGTGTCCATAACATTTCTGTAATTGATATGAGGTATTAAACATTAACCAACAAATACTCTCAAAATGCTTCTTCTTTCTTCTGTCTCTCATCTCACATAATCACCATGGGTTAAATAAGCCATGGTGGCTTAAGTTGCTGCATATGCCATGTGACACTTGCCTAATCTCCCACCCAGAGTTAACCTTGTTTTGTACAAACATAGGCATTGTGGCTTGTTGGAGGGGGAAATAACCCTCAAATGACCTATGGGCTATGGTTGGCAAATGATGCCATGGCTCAAATATGTAAATATATGTTTTAATATTCCTAAATGTTGCATGCAAGTCATGATCTAACTGCTTTGCACATTTGAACTTCATTTTTAAGTGATAGAACCATCTCAAAACAAAATCTAAGATGTAAAATGGACTTAGTAAATCACCTGGTATATTGCAGAAATTAATGTATTAAGTAGATTTGCTATCCTTTAAATAAAAATACTTTTATCAAGCAATAGATTGACAGATGAGCCATAATAGGTGTGGAAACAATCCCATAGAGCCCCTAACAGTGTCTTTTGTAATGGAAATCCATGCTAACAAGATTATCCTCTGGCAGAAATAATGGTGTATAGTATTATGTTGGGATCGTTTGCTATATTTTCTTTTAAACATTATTTTCTTAACTAAAGAAAGCTATACCATTGATATCACTATTTAATTTAGGAAATTATATTTTCTATGCACTCCAAAATTAGAAAATTATTCCCTAAAGAAAATACTGAAGTGGGTTGTCTCCTGCTTGATTTTGTTGCAGAATTCTTTCCTAAGACAATTGCAGATTTGGGGTTTTAAAGGAATATTTCCCCCCATTTAGCTGTTTTCCCTCATCATGCCATTCCTTCTTTCTGCTGCTTCATGTTCTCAGGTAATCCTGGGAATAGATGCTGAATCCAAAAAATGCAGTGCACACCCTTCTGCTTGTAAGAATTTCAAAAGCATGTATTAACTTGATGATGTCATTCTGTAAATGGAGATGGGAAGACAATTGTTGAAAATGGGCCTCTGTCTAAAATCTCAGTTCAAAAATCCATCTTTTTCACTCCTTCTGTACACATAGAGATTCTAAAGATTACCTTTCAATTACTTTAGACATTCTTAAGTTATAGCTAATAGTATTGAATGTCATCAGAACCTTGTGGGTAAACCGGGATCCTCTCCATTACTTATCGCATGCCAGCTGTATATGTTCATAAGCAAATTTCACACTTGTAGGGAATGCCTCCATATGTGCACATGATGCCCCATCATCAAATTTCAGTCATGAGGGTATTGCCTTGCTGGTAAAAAAATGGTGTTACAAACTGTGAGCTAAATCCAAAGTTATACAAGTGGATTTCCACTTGTGCAACAAAATTTTCCTTCCCTTTCCCTCTCCCCTCACCCCTACTAAATCTACTCTGTAGGTAACCCCCAGCCCTCTGCAGCAGACTTTGGTTTTCTACTGTTGTCCATCCTGCTGGTGGAAGTATACAGCTGGATGCAGCCCTGTAAAGGCTGATAATATCTTGATTCATAAATCTGTCCTTGCTTTTTGACCCACCAAGACTGGGAAATGAAAAGCCTTTTTGAAGTGTAAAATCCATTTCTTATCAACAGCCTTGTTACATCATCAAGCAGTAGAGTGCATGGTAGATTTGAGGAAGAGTGCATCAAGTACATGAGAACCATCTCCGGGGAAAAGATATTCCGCAACACATTGCTGTGAAGGAATATCACCCTTTGAAATGCAGCACATCTTCCTTTGAAGCATTTTGACAAATACACTTGCCTCCAGTTATCAGACTTATTTGTGGAAACTTAATACTTTACCTTCTTCCCTCTTCCTTTGCTGGTTATTTCTTGGATCATGTATTTATTGAGTTTTCTTGAACAGCTTATATTTGCTGTTTTCTGTTGCATATAATTGCTTTAATGTTTAATGTTTCAGTACCTGTGTAGCATTGACTATAGCAGCAGGGCTATTTCTTTAATAATACAAGTTATAAATCCATGTATATCCTGAAATATTGTCTGAACATTAATAATTAAATGGAACAGGTATGAAACCTTCTGTCAGGGTGATCCTAGTAATTTTTATATCACTGCACTGAGAAGATGGGAGTAGATGAAAAGAGAGGGGCATTTAACTGTCAGCTGGAAATCAATGTGTTGAAGTGCTGCCTCTTTAAACCGCTGCACAGACTCATGAAGGTAGCCCTGGATTCTTTCAGGTGTGTTCTCCTATGTTTTAATGGCTCTTTGTTCCACCTTTGATACTAGTGCACTAAAGTCTTGCATGAAGCCCAAAAAATAAATCTATACCTATATCTTTAGAAGTTGCATATTCATCCTCTTTTGCTGATATCAAGTAACAGTTCATGCTACTTAAGTGAGGCATTATGATGGAAGGACAGCCATGTGAATTCCCAATACATTTGGAGCCTGATTCAAAATGATGGGAAATTTTAGCTATGTGGCTGACATGGCACAATATGCAAGATGATGCGTTCATGGGAAAGAGAATCCAATAAAGAAACCTGTTTTGTAATTATCCTGTGCTGTTGAAATAGCTTGTGTTCATTTACTATTCACTCTGCTGTGTTGGCTTGATGACATTCAGCTTTCTAAAACAAAGCGTTAGTATTTTCTCAAGCAATGTTAAAACATTTTTGAGTCTTGTCACTCTAGTATATATTTAATAACAAACAAACACAAGGAATTCTAGTATTTTGTAAAATCCATGACTGGATGTACAACTGAAATCTTTGTTAAGTTTACACTATCAGGGCTCCTGTTTCCTCACTTTATAGAGGAGAATCTATCCATCCATCCATCCATCTTGCTTCTGCAGGTGAAGATGAGCTACTTAGAATGCAATTCTAAAACATGGAAGGATAAGAACAGCCAGTACAAATATGTGTGTCTTTACATGTAGCCTGAAGTGCATGATCCTGCCTAATCTTGGAAGCTAAGCAGGGTCAGGCCTGTGCAGAAGTGGGATGGGTGACCTGAGTGTATGATTCTATGATTATTGCTGTCAACTGCCTAGAGAGCTTTGGCTATGGGCAGTATAAAAATGTAATAATAATAATACACTACTAGAATTTCAGGTGAAATAAACCACCAAGAGGTCCATTTTAGGAATGACTGAGGAAACAAGATCCTGTTAAGTAATTATCAGAGTGTATGAGTCATTTAGATTTAGTAACTCATTATGTTTTGGGGTGTACAAGCAAATACTGTGCATATTTATTTGGAAACAAGTCTTGCTTACTCCCAAGAAAAGGTGCTTAGGATAGCAGTATATGTCTGGATAGTCATATACTGGGTACTGATAGAGCTAATTAAAATGTATGGTGACTTTGTGCAATATTGTGATATTGTGTGTGTGGAGGGAGGGCGGGCCAGATGCCTGTGCTGAAGCCTTTATTGGACATCAAAGTATATATAACTGTTTCTTAGTAGTGACTAAGCTGACATTACCCAAAGGAAACCTATGAATTTCTAAATCTTGAAAGCATTTGCCTTGCAGGACCCAGGAAACCTGCAAAAGTACTAAGAATACAAAAGTGGTATCTAGTGTCTAGTATCTATTATATTATCCTACGTTAGGGAACAAGAAAGTGTGACGTTCAAGCTGTTGCTGAACTGCAGTTGCCATCTTCCTTCATCATTGGCTATCCTGAAGAGGACTTTCTCTCTTTACTCTTGCTGTAATTTAGTCACTGTTCCCCGTTTTACTTTAAGTTGGGTGGTTTCAGACAGACAATTCCTAGCTCTCCCAATCAAAAGACACTGCGCAGCTATTCCATCTTTTCCTTCTTAATAGAGTGAGGAAAAATGACAATAGAAATAGTGGGAAAACACAAGAGAGTTCCAAATGGAAGATATCATTTGATTTCAATAAAATTCTATGAGTGGGACAGGAAGGTTGTGTAGAAAAAGCCATATCTGGAAGTGCCCACATAAGTGCCCGAACTAACAAAGGCTCCATAATGTACCAGTCTGTAAGCCCTTTTGAATCTAGTAGAATCCACGTTTAGACTTATTCCAATTATGAAACTGAAATCAACAGAAAAACAATCCCAGCTGAGCTAATGTAATTATTTACACTGCAACAGTAAACTGCTGTTGGACTTTACAGTGGTATTGAGTATGGAAGTTGTTCTTGTGCTGATGTTTCAGACATGCATATTCTTTGAAATGCCGTGCTACTTGGTATTTAGGTTTCTAATTCTGCCTTGTAAATCAGTGAACAGGACTCACTGCTCCATACATGGTTCTTCCCCTTTAGCCCACTTTCCCATTCATAGGCTAAATAGAAAAAAATATCCATTTTACAAAAAAGCTTTCATCACTAATTACCTGGATTCATGACTTACTGGAAGAGGCTAGGTGAATGAATATTTCCATGCCTTTTCTAATGTGACTTTCCTTGCCACGTTATCATCTACTTTCCCTTACACATTTTCTTTTAAATCTTAAAATTTTCATGAAAATGCACAGTAAATTTGCTATGGATTATCCTTGGCTGAGGAAGGGTATGTTGCCACACAATATGACCTTCTCGCAAAAAGCATTCAATCATGAAGTAAATGTCTTCAGTCATATGCCAGATGTAAAATATATAGAATAGTACTAGTGTGACAATTTCTTTTTTTATTAACAAATAGAGCTGGGAAAACACTTAGAAACTATGGTCTGTAAGAACAAGCCCACAAAGTTCTAGCTAAAATTGTTTATAGAACAAAGCTAGCTTTGCCAACCACTAATTAGCCCTGTGTCTGCAGCTTGCAGGACAGGGCCTCACTGAGAGCAAAGTTTTCAATAACTTCCACTTCTGGAAGTTGCTCATAATCCTCTTACTGCGCATTTGCTGGATTTCCTTTTCTTGGAGCAGCCGGTAACTCTTTGCATACTGTCCTTGTAGCTTCTTTGATCCACTCTGAAGTTGGAACAACATTGCTTCAGGATATGTGCCAGACAACCTAGCACCATGCATCTTGTCATTGTAATGCCCTGTTCTGATCATAATAACTCTTAATATCACTGTTCCTCTGAATGTTTTCATGTGCTTGCAAGTCTCCTGTTTGGGAGATTGAAAGATACTTATCAGCTTTCTTGGAGTGGAATGTCTCATTTAACTTTATCTTTTCCTCTTTTCCTGTGTTTCTCTGTATTTCATCATTTGGTCTTGTTCTAAGAGATAGTTTAAAATTAATCTGACAATTAGATTAACCTAAGATTTAAAGAATGTGAGTAGGACCATTTCAGAGTGTGTTGTAATGAAACAAGTTTAATCTCATTCTCATGCCCTCTTAGCACATGACATGGCATACATTGCAAAATTAATCACAGCATCTGGAATAGAAGACCAGAAATCAGGAGAACAAAGTCTCTGCTCCTTTTGGGAACAATAAGCATGAACTCAGTGCCCTGTCCCACATTGCTTGCTCATGACCCATCTCCTGCTTCTTTATGGCCTTGCCTCTGCTTGCATTGAGGCATTCAAAGCAAGCTACTCCTTCTTCCAACAAGCTGTTTTCACATCTGCCATGCAGGTATCCTTGCCTGGTGCTCTTCTGCAACTCCAGACCTATTTCCTTGCTCCTCTCCATAGGCACTCCTGGGATTCCTGGTCTCTAATATTCTGGAAGATCAACATCCTAGAGCTCTTGATGTTCAGTAGATGCTGTGTGGAGAGAATGACTGAATGTGGGAATTGCCTATTATTAAATTTTATTTGCATATTAAGCGAATTTAGTTGTTGGCAGCTATTCTTGTAGGAATGAATTCAGGAATAACCTGTTCTCTCTGCTTTAAATATACAGCTGCCATGAGAGATCATGAATATAGGACTTGTGAACTGCACAGATTTTACATGTCTTTGCTTCTTCTTGGTTCAATATTTACATCGATTGTCGAAACTGGGAATCACCCTACACTTTCTGTCAAAATTTACAGAATGCACAAATTCAGGATGTGTTTATACGTTGTGAGCTTTTCACTACCTTGGTATTTGTATTTTATTGGAAATAGGAGCTAGCTGTGTTTGCTTGGCTGTACATTAGTCCTAGGAGTCCCATGCTTCACTGTATCAGTTCTTCATTGTCCAAGTAATTAATATTCCATTTTCATGGTTGTACAGAAACTGTTTTGGTTACCTGATCCTTTACCAATACAAGGAGACAGATGTGATGCTGTTGATTCTCACAGACCTCTTGGACTGTCAATAACCATTTTATCCTTGGGTATTGCATCATTGAGTTATGCCCAAAATACACTGAATTATGATTGTTTCTATCTTTCCTAGGAGGCAGGTCCCAGAGAGTGGAAGTAATAAAACCAAATATTCTCTATGGGAATTGCCTTTAGAGTTGGCAGCCTCATTTTGGGCTGGCCCAGGTTTTCAAGCTTTTACATGAGAGCACTGAGTACAAGATATGCTGGTCTCTACCTCTGTTTCTCAGTGTCATCTTATCTAGCCACAACAGTAACCTTTTTGAACATGTCTTTGGATTCATTTATGGAGTGCATGAAAGCTTAATCCAGACAAAATGATAGTTAGGTAGTTGGGGGTAGTGTTGGGGTCAATAAATTGGTTGACTTTTGTGTCTGGGAATGTGCACTCCTTGAGGATCAGTTTATGGTGTGGGGAGGGACTTTTGCGGCTGCTCTACTTCTGCAGCCTCAGATAATGTCTAGACGGTATATTTTTCCTGCTTCACCTGGCTTGTCTGTTGCCTCCCTCTATAGAAGTAGAAAAACATGATCACTGTCATTCATGTCTCGATTAGACTAGTTGCATGTGCTGTCTTAGAAGTGCAGGAACTTCAGTTATTTCAGAATGCTGCTAATCAGCTTTTTACAGATGATGAGTTGATGGGAGCACATTGCACTGATTTACAAGAGTCTTTTGGGGGCCAAGTTTAAGGTGTTGGCTTTGACCTTTTTAAACTTAGATGTTCTAGGCCTTGAACATCCCAAGGAATGTTTTCTTCCATATGAGCAATTTCTTTGCCACCACACCCCAGTCTTTAAAGATCTGGCAATTTTTGGGAAGGTGAGTGTCAACAGGAAGCAGGATCTTCAGTTGTCTCATAGTTCTAGAATGCTCTTCTCCAGGAATCTCATTTAGTTCCAATATCCAACTGTTTTTAGAAACCAGACTCTTGTTCCACCAGCCCTTTTAATTCAGATTTTACTTGCGTTTTATCCTGTTGGTGCTCTCTGTGCATTATGGTTCCAAGCTGCTTAATTGGCATTATTTCTCTGGATGGGCAAAGCTTGTCATGCTGTTCAGATCCAGCAAGGATGGATGACTGGAGTGTTTTACCAAGCCACCCAGAAACCCTAGAATAAGCCATGGGTTGCAGGGTGGATTGTAAACCACCCAAATTATCCACCCTTACTAGGTTCAGACATCACAACAACTTGTGTACAGCCAGGGTGATTACACTGTTTATGCAGCTTGGAACTGGCACATGTGGAGAGGGAAAAAGTCTCCATGGCTTATTTTCCTTCTGTGATTGTGCAAACCTGGTTAGTGTGTTTTCACAGCAAGTGAATTGCAGTGGTGTGTGTGTGTGTGTGGGCATTATCACTAGGGGGTTCTGATCTGCAGGCTCCCCAGAAAATGTCTGGCCATAACTACCCTTCATGCCAGCTTTGGCATGGAACTAGGAGTTTGGACCAAAGAGCCTTCGGTACTAGGGAGAAAACTGGAAGGTAGGAGTGAAGAATGAGCCATGAGTCATGACTAGTAAGGCAAATTAGAAAACATGACATTCTAGAATGCAGTTAGAACCTTGTTCCTCAAGGAGAACACCCTTTCCACTTGGAAGAATCCAGTGGCCAGCCTGTTTGGGCAAAGTCTTGGGTTTGAAAGGTCATTTGCTGAGAAACGTTCGCCTGCAGTTCAGTGATTCACCACATGTGGCAACTGCATGAGGTTCCTGGCACTTCATTGAGAGGTTGCAGTTACAAGCTTCACCAGATGGGACAGTGATCAAAAGTTTGTGACAGTTTTTTAAGTTCTTTTAACCTTTTGTGGATATCAAATTGGTGCTTTAACTGCATAATTATTCCATGTTGTAATTCTCTCTGGAAACAGTTACAATATATAAATACATTTAATATAAAATTTAATATAACCAGTGTATAAATTTAATCACTGAAGCAGTCGGTGTGAGCTTAAGCAGACTCTGGGGAATGGTGGAGGACAGGAAGGTCTGGAGAAATGTTGTCCATGAGGTCACGATAGATCAGACACGACTTCACAACTAACAGCAACAACAATAAATTTAGTAAGTAAGCAGATAAGTATCTTGAGTGAGGATCCTGTCAACACTTTCCAACACAAAAATACCCTGCAGAAAATTTAAAATAATTCTGTAATTCTGAGTGCACATAAGTTCAGAAGATAGTTTGTGACAGATCTTATCATTCTACATCCTGATGTTTGTACTATAGTAAGATGTCCACTTTATTCCTGAAAGGCGTATTTCATTTTGAAGGCCACATCATACATAATAATTGGGAACTTGTATGCTTCTGTTGAGATGTCTGCTTTTGAAGTTGTTTTGATGTAGTTGTTTTAAATAAAGCCAACTATATCGAGCCCAGCTGGAAACTTATCTGGCGATGTCTGAAGGCACTACCTTCAAAAGAGTTGGTGTGTAGGGACCCAGTTGTTTAAGATGGGTTGCAGACAGTCTAGAGATATGGAAAGCATCAGTCCTCCTGGAAACTAGCAAACTGGGAACACGCTGGGCTTTTACCACTGTAGATTGATAAGAGATCACCAGATTGTTGACAACCTGTGCTCTATTTATTTGATTTGCATACTACCTTTGTGGATCCATATGAGGCAGTTAACAAAAAATCTGATTAAAAAGATCCATTGTAAACAAATGAAAACTTAGTAGAACAGTAAAAGCAGCCTTTAAAACCATGGTGACAGTTTTAAACCAATGTCAAAGATATTTCTTGACCCCATTCCTGAATGCAGAGAGAGAGACAGTTTAGACACAGCGCTGATAATTCCAGAGACAGGTGAGGCACACAAGCCATATGCTTGTTGTTTCCGCTTTTTATCAACAACCCAGGGTTCGGATGTCACAAAACCACAGTTAATGAAAAGCAGAAACAAGTGTTTGACTTGCACACACTGCTATTCTCTGCATTGCTTGAATTAAACAACCCAGGAACTGCTGTTGTGACATCCAAAGCACTTCAGAGTGTACTGTAGGAATTCATCCCAGCATGCCTCCTGGAGAGCCAGGAAGTGCTAAATGGTAGCACTCTTGACCATAAAACCAGTACTCTGTGAGAAATCATTTTGCTTTTCTTATTGTGTATTAAATTGACTTCTATCGTAGCTGGCAGTTCGGTCTGATAGTCAAAACTAACTAGTGTGTAACCCTGGTCCATTATTGTATCCTGTGTTTGCATCTTCAAGCAAATGTATCTTATTAGGAACATGAATTTACTGTGTGTTTTTGCATGTGCAAGAGAAAATATATTTTATTTGCTATTTATAGCGGACATTAAATTTCCATTCTGATTACTTTCTTAAGAAACAGGCTGAGTGTGATGTTCCTTGCAAATGGTTTTTAGACAGTGTTTCTCAAACTAAAGTCACTATCTGTTATTTAATTTCCTACTATTTTACCTGAGACATAGTATTGCTTGAAGCCTCTAGACTTTAGACTATCTAATGACAGCTGACAACTGACCTAGTCAATTATCTACTAAAGGAAAACAGATGGTTGTTTTCTGTTCCTAATCTGAATAATGAACAAAGACATGAAAGAGATTTTACTGAGTTTTCTATGATTGAGTCATTATGAGTCTTTGAAGGCAGGATTTCTGGGCCTAGATGCACAATTAGACTGATATATATAATAAAGTTTAAGAGCTAAAAAAATGCATGTATCAGTTGGTAGAGCTCACTGAGCCATTGAGACTTGTCATTTACTTCACAATTTTGGGAAATGCACTTGCCACATTTTTTGTAAGAGCCTTAAGCAAAATCATTTGTGTGAGTCCAAACCACAATAGAACTTTTATTTTTAGCCTTCAAATTACAAGCTGGACTGGACAAACACAAGCAAAGACAGACTGTATGTGGAAACCAGAATTATTTGAGGGCAGACCATGATACGGTTGCAAGAGAGACCATTATCCTGACCAGATGTTTCCATGGATCTCCTTTTATGCCTGTGATGGAAAGTGGGTTCAAGAAGGGTAGAAATGAGATACCTGGTGGGAGCCCTGTTGCCTTCCTTTCCCTCTTGTCTGATTTGGCTTGTTTGACATAATCAGAGAAATGTAACCTTTTAATTTTATTTTATTTGGTCGATATGGTGTGACCTTCTTCTATAGAGCTGGTTTTAATCCTCAAATTAGCTCCTCCTGGCCAGTAATCTTCAGTGTTTGTGTACGGAATGATATGAAGAAGGGAGAAGGATTGGACCTGAATTCCATTGGCTGAGCCTGGCAGACAGAAGAGAATTTTACCAGGAAATTCCAAATGAGTATAAATAAATTCTCTGTAGCAAGCCCTGGGCTCTTTGCCTGCGTATGTGTCAGAAGTACATATTCCCTTTAAGGCTGAGGAAAGTCTGCTTCAGATCTAACTTCCTGGAAGCAAAACATTGCAACCTTCTGTATTCTCTTTTTCACAGAACGGTGAGTAAAGCTGATGAGATTTAAGGGGGAAAGGAATGGGGTTCATTTTTAGTTTAATTAAAGTCCGCAGTTTAAAGTACACAGTTTAATTCTTTTTAAGTGCCTGAAAAGAGAACATTTTCATACCTTTACAGGCTGGTTACTTTCTTCACTGTGACTTTTTAACATAAAGATGCCACTGTTCTCTCGTACAAAGTAACACTTTGTTAGGCTAATGGCCAAGGAAAAGTTTCTATTTATACTTTGCCTTCAGCTGTGGCTAAGTGTGTCTTTGGATTTAGCCTATTTCTCCCTTGCCTAACACAGCTTTTGTCATTTAGATGAATATTAGAATGTGCATGTGTGCTTTCTTTTAGCAGCTTTTATTCCCTATATTATATACTGCAGCATGAATGCCATATGTGGATACAGCAAGTTTTGAATTTGTCTTGCAGAAGTCTGAAATGTTGTGATACAGTTAAAAATGTTTCTTTTCTAAAGACTTTGTTGGAAGTTTGCAACTTCTTTAAATCTGTGATATAATAGTATGTGAGGGGACATTTCTATTTTTTCAGTCACGTTTAACTGAAAAAGTTATCTCAACTAGGAATGAATTGGATTTGTTTATTTCACATTTTTTTCCTTTTTAAGGTAAGTTGTTTTGGTACTTGGCATTTGCTGGGATAATGAATAGCTTGGTAAATTGCTAAATATTTCAAACTAGCTAAACCCAAGTGAGTCTCTTACATCTGTTTACCTTGGAAAGCACAGGGATGGGAGTGAAGATTGTTCTGAAACTGTAAAACAACTGACCCAGTTACAGGGAAAAGCTTATATCTGCATGGAGTGGCTCAAAAGCACTTGTATGCTGCTTGAGTGGTTATCCAGAATGCAATTAACCCAGCTTGGTACTCTGCTTAGAACATTTAGCTTCTTACTTTGAGTGAGCTTGTGTCACACCACCTCTCACATTCTTCTTAGCAACTTTCTCTAATACAAACTTGGGTGTAAGAATTTCCACAAAAACGCACTGAGTGATGTCAAGGTCACATCAGTGTTTCTCAAAGGGAGAGATGCTAGTCCCACTGTGTAGTTTCTGGAAATGGCATTCACTTGCTATACTAGGCACCATTGCTATGGTTTATTTCCATGGGGGACGTGGGGTGGAGGTGATGATTGCAGGAGGCCCTCAGGTTGCTTCTGTACACTTGTGGAAGCTTGTTGAATTTGGTTGTATGGGTTCCCTCTACAAAGTTAAGCCTTCTGTACTGTTTCCCAAAGATCCTTTTATTTCATTTCCCAAAAGATTGACCATATTAGTCTCTTGCAGCAGAAACAACAAAAGAGTTTTGTGGAAACTTGAAGACTAGTAAATGTGTTCTGACATAAGATTTCATGGACACTGCCCATTTAATCACAACCTCAAATTGACAAATGTATATACATTTCTGTGGTTGTTGTGTAGGGGAGATGTAAACTGTGTTGTCAGAGGGGATTGAAATGCAGAAAGTTTGGACAAGTAATAGTTATTGTAACTGTTCTGATTCACAAAAGTTTGGGTGTCAACACAGGCATCAGTGCAATAATGAAGTGATTCATGGAGAGAGTGATTTTTTTTAAAGTCCCTGTTCAAACCAGAGTAAATAGTGTTGAATTTTTGGATGAAGTATGCTTTTGCAATTTTACAGTGTTACCTGTCTGAAATGTTTTTGTTCAGAAGGGGCCACTTTAGTGTGACAGTGTGTCCTGGGAGGTTGAAATGTTCCCACACAGGGTTCTGCATACCCCCCGCCCCCAGCTGAATACTCATTCCTGATGTCAAGTTTGTAGCCATTTTTCATGTGGGTAATAATTGGCCTGTTTGTAGAGCACAGTGGGGCATTGCTGGAATATGATAATATTGCATTAGAAGATGAGTGAGCGTATGAACCCCTGATATTATTGATGGTATTAAAAGGTCCTGTACTACTGATGCCAGAGTAGGTATGAGGACAGAGTTGGCATCTGTGTCCTACTACAGGATGATTTCTACATCTGCATCTCTGTTGAGAGGTCTACCCAATTCTGGTTGTGCAGCTGGCTGTAAGTAAGTGCAGGCCTATCATCCAAGGCCCGGTACAGGGAAGTGTCACTGTCCAGGGTGAGCTGTAGATCTCTGATGGCCTTTGAGTGATCTAAGGTGGAAGACAGGAGTGACCACAAGTGCAGTTCAGGTTTTCCTTTTGGCTCTGTCCTGTAGAAGAGTAATTCTTGATACCATCCTGATCATGTTGATCTTTCTTTCTACTTCATTGGGTAATTATACAACTATTACTATTGGGAAAGTAAAGTAAAATAAAGTACTATTATATGTGCTATATAGTTTCTATAACATATGTAATGGTATATGTTATGGTATAAAGATGATTAAAGATCTGATCTTTGGACTGTGATTTAATATCCTGGCTTGTTACAAAGTTGATAACCATAGCTTCTTAACTGTGAATGACAAGTGTTAAGATCAGCATTGCTGCCCGTAACGTTTTGCATTTCCATTCCTTCTGACAATGCAGCTTAGCATCTACAAACCCTTAGCTCATGTATTTACATCTGCCATACTGTGTGTATCTGATGAAGTAGACAGTGTCAGTGAAAACATATGCTGGAATAAATTAGCTAGTCCTTAAGGTGTCACAAGACTCTTTGTCTTTTCTATTTCATCATTTGAGCAAGCTGCTTTGACTTATTGGCGAGGCATCAAAACTCTCAACAGTATTTGGTAACTGCGTACTGCTATGTGAGGAAGTCGTATGGGGTAGGGACCAGTATTATACAGGCTGGCAAACTGAATAAATAGCAGTGCCTGGTCAGGTTTCAGGCATTCAGTTATGCTGAATGTTGAGGCTAAGGTGTTTCCCCTTTTGTTAATCCCTTCTGAGATACTTTATTTCCACAGACAATTCTGTCTCAGGTTAAATAAAAACAAGGAGTTTGCCTAGTCACCTTCCTTTGCTCCTCCCTTTCTGACATGAGCAATCAACCCAAACACTTCTAACCATAGTTTCCCATTTCTCCTGAACCAGGAAAGTATGGCTACCACCTTGGAGCAGGCTAGGATATCATAACAACATCACACTGTTTCTGCTTTGGATGAAATGGGGATACTGTGGCACTCTGGTTGGATTGTTTCTCTTATGATGGGGCTGTGTATGTAGGCAGAAGTCGTATCTCAACTTTTTAAACAGAGATCAAGCTGAGGTACTGCATGTCATGAACTCTGAAGCTACCAATTAAGTGTTGTCTGCTGTCTCACTGATTCACAGCAACTGCAGCTGCCCTCTCTAGCACCAGCACAACAACTTGCATTGAATTAACTGCCTGGGACTAAGCCTGACTGGGGTTTACTTCTGGAAGCACAATTATATCAGTCTCTGCTTCATAAACTATAGCAAAGCCTTTGAGTGGGTGGATCATGGAAAACTATGGATGCTTCTGAAAGAAATGGGTGTGCCTCAGCACCTGATTGTCCTGATACATAGCCTATATAATGTAAAGAAGCTTTTGTTAGGACAGAATATGGAGAAAAGGAATGGTTTCCTATAGGCAAAGGGGTCAGCCAAGCCTGTATTCCATCTCTCTAGCTGGTCAATCTGTATGCAGAACATATTATAAGAAAAGCTGAATTAGGATCACAGGAAGCAATGAAAACTGACAGAAGACACATCAATAATTGAAGATAGACAAATGATACCATCTTACTTGCAGAAAGCAGCAATGAATTGAAATGAGTCCTGATGAAAGTGAAAGAAGGGCAAAAGCAGGACTGCAGTTGAATATTAAGAAAGCAAAGAATTACAGGACTTTATTGCCAACAAATGAAGAAATTGAGATTGTGAAAAATTTTGCACACCTTGGCTCAGTCATCAATTCAAAGGGAGACTGTAGTCAAGAAATTCAAAGACTGGAACTGGACAGCAGTGAAGTAACTAGACAAGTTTATCAAATGCAGGGATGTTTCACTGGGGAACAAGGGCCAGATTATCCACACAATTGTACTCCTGATCACTAGGTTTGGGTGTGAAAGTTTAGCAGTAAGGCAAACTGACAGGAATAAAAGTGATACGTTGGAAATAGGGTGCTGGAGGAGAGCTTTGCAAATATCTTGGACTGGCAGAAAGATAAGCAAGTGGATCCTAGATCATATCCATTCAGAACTTTACGCATTAAGAATAAAGAATAAAGAACCCCACAAGAGCCACAGTGTTTCTGTAGTTATTTTTGACTTTGGTATGCTATTGATTATATATATATATGTATATTATATATATATATATATGCGTTCAGTGCAACTACTGCATATTTACTCTATGTACATACAGGGTGTGATCATATTTTTAGTGCTTGAATTTCTTCATCTGTGCATATGTCTCTTTGCTCCTTTGCAAGAAGAAAAGTGCAGCTAATCCTAATATGGTAGAAGCTGAAAATAAACTGTTAAGAGAGAAGGGAAGAGAAACAGTTTTCTGTTCTTTTAAATATTTAAGCAAAACTAATGGTGAAATAGAACTTGACAATAATTGCACCAAAATAGTTTTGACTAAGCTGACAAAAGCTTCAAATCAGAAGAAATGGTGTTTGTTTGCAAAGCATTTTGATGAAGAAGGGTAGCAGCAAGTCCAGAAATTGAATGCTGGAGTGTTTCATAGAAGATTCTGCTTTGTATGTGCTGTGTTTATACAATTTAAAGGGCTGGATATACCGCAAACCTATTTATTTATTTATTTGTTTGTTTGTTTGTTTGTTAAACTGGTATCCTGAAGCTCTACTAAATGATAGAACATTTTATCCATCTTTTAAATATTTAAATATTAATATTTATTAGGTGTCTTGCAATATTGATTAACGTAATCTAGCAGTTGATACAGCTTTAATTGTACCTTGTCAATGTATTGTCCATTCCATGAAGTAAACATGTAAAAATTGCTCTTAGTCATTACAAGTGGCATCTCCTTCCCACCCGTTGGTAGGGACACATCTTCTGTACAAGTCTGATTTGGTGGGGAGGAAAATAGCTGGCCTTATACCCCAGCTGGTGAAAACTGGAAAATAGCCCTGTTTTGAGGGATGGATGTTGCTGCTGAGAACAAAAGCTTTAGGAAGATGTTTGGTATCAAATTGATGGTAGTGGAACTGGTTATTTGGCAGAATGCAGTTTTTCTAGTTAAACCGGTAAAGTAATGGGTGGTTGACAACTCTGTCTGACCCTTCCTAAAATGGAACCAAATTTATTAGCTTGGAGTTTCATTTTACTGTAATGTTTCTGATAGTATTATGTAGCTGTAGAATATCTTTTTCATTGAAGTTAGCGTAAATTATAGCTGAGAGTTTGATTTTTTATTTGTGTTATAAATCACTTTTATGTAGTAATACTGGTAGCAAAGACTGTATTTGCTGTGTTGTCAGAACATGTAGCAGAATGTTTGTTTAAGAGGTGGACTCACTTCCTCAAGAATCCTAATAATTTATTCATACCTTGTAGTCCTGTCATGTTTATTATACTGCTGCTTGCTATATAAAATGAAACATTTCAAAATAAAGCACAGTGCTGCCTTTTGTTTTAAACAGAAGTGAATTTGTACTGCTGTTTTAATGCTAGAACTTCTTCAGAGTATGCACTTTACTGCTGGAAAGTTTTACTTTGATGAGCAAATTTTAAGTTTAACATTACAAGATGGAGGGCTAATTTTACCACTGTGTTTGAGGGGCTTTTTGAAAGAGATAATGCAGACATTTTGAAGTGTAACCATATAAGTTATAGGGCTTGATAGCATGAGATTATTAAATAGTTTGCATAAAAATAAATAAAATGCATTCTAAAACCCATATAAAATAAGAACTCCATTTAAATGTTACAAAACGAGTAGAAGAGGGCCGTTCTATTATAAGTTAGGAAAAGCATGGGCCCACTATTGTCTTCCTCTTATCCAAAATAACTGAGCTGAGTGCATTGCTCAGTTTAGAGTAGACTCTCTTTTACTTCTCCGTTTGAGGACAAAGCATAGAGCAGTTTACTTCCCTACCAACATAGCAATGCAGACAGAATGTGTCACGTTGTGTAATTTGTGTTGAAATGGTTAGTTAAGGTTTTATATATAATTCTTAATTTTAACACCATACTTAGAGTTAAGAAGCTGCCTTATATCCAGCCAGGCCATTGGTACATCTGCACTCTGTCCAGTCTAGCTTATTGGCGGACAGGGATCTTTCCTAGCCTTGCCTGGGGCTGCTGGATATTGGACCTGGCCCTTGCTGCACAATTGTCTACCTCTGGGCTACAATCCAGCGTTGCACTGTAATCTCTCTTTCTAAGAGTAGTGCACCTGTTTAGTCTGCCAGCTTGACAAGTTCTCCTGCAAGCCACTCCATTTCCCCTGGCTGCGGTTCTCTGTCTTTCTCATTAAGCTGGTTTTCTTGCAACTGGGTGCGTGTTGGGGGAGTGGGCCTCTTTAAGTTTTCTTTTTTAAGTGTTTCCAGGCTGGCCGATAACTACCTCTGGTTCCTTAGTGACCCCCTTTTGGCTCTGTGTGTGTCAGCGTCATTACCTAAGCTTGCTAGTGACTGCTGATGTGATTGTGTATGGTTTTCTTTCTTCTTTTCTTGGCATGTTGTTAGGTTAAAATTCTGAAGGGTTTTTACCTCAACAACCCAGAGAGACTGGGCTGGATGTCTTATAAAGCAACATAGAAATGGGCTTTTCTTGAGTTTGCTAAACCAAATGCAAAGCAGGAGTGTGTTGTATTATTTGCTATATTTTAAAGCTAATTAAATTAATTTTAATTTTTAACATTGTTGTTTTATGTAATTTGCATTGTATTTTTATTATTATGTTTTATACATTGAGAGTCTATATGGTGTGTTGGTTAAGAGCATGGGATTGGGACTCAGGCGGTCTACTGCTGTTCTGGTCCCCATTCAGCCATGGAGCCAACTGGGTGACTTTGGGCCAGTCACAGGCTCTCAGCCCAACCTACCTCACAGGGTGGTTGTTGTGGGGATAAGAATGAGAGTCGTAAGCCACATTGAGTTTGTAAGAAAAAAGCTAATAAATCTAATTAATTAGGTGGGTGGGTGGGTAGATAAATCACCATAAACTGCCCAGAGTGCTTCAGCTATGGCACAGTATAGGAAATAAATAAATAAATAAATAAATAAATAAATAAATAAATAATAAGTAAGTAAGGGCAAAAGTCAGGAGTGTGTACTTGCTCCTGATTCCAGCCAGCCAACTATTAATGAACCCATGGTACTTGCAAACTAGGTCAACTGAGGGTTAGAACCTGTCAACTAAAGTAAAAACATTAAAAATAAGTGTCTTCTATGGACTTCTGTGGATGGAAGAAATATATATGCACAGTTCTGCCTGTGGAAACCCAGCATAATTGTCACATACCATTTTCCACTGGTGTAAACGTTTTCTCTGTACACACACAGTGGTCAAATGCCATGGGAAGCAGCCTGCATGTGTCTATATCCTTTTCAGGAGTATTAGCATGGAGAGTAACTTGCTTTTAAGTGGCTGCCATTAAACTTTCTGGAGATGGCACACAGAACTCAGGGTTTCGGGAGGCTTAATATAAATTTGTGTAGCTACAGAGTATCTTAAAAGAAAGTACAAACATTATATCCCATTACCTATTTTGTAGTGGTGTTAAACATTAATGAAAACATGTGATTGTGAGTCTTTTGAGAGGCTTCTCTTTTAAAAATCAGTGTGTACTGAAAAGGAGTGGAAAAAGGAAATACGTGTCTCCCCCCCCCCCCCGCCTGCCTGCTTCCCTCCCCCACGAGTGTGAATCCACTGGAAAATGCACGGCCTGTGAAGCTTTGCCAACTCTTTTGCTGGGCACTATTTCCCTTTATGGGGTGAAGAATGAGCGAGCTGAGAAGCAGGGATTTTGCAGGCGAGGAGCTTGTATGACGTATGAAGCAGTAATTCCAGGAAATAGTCCAAGATCTGGTAGACTTTGGTAGACTTTGGACAGAGTGTGCATGGATTTTTAGAAGCAGAGAAACTTTAAGGTAATGCAACTGAAATCTGAATGTGTTATTCTGGTGTTCTAAATCCTTGCTGTGTGTCTCTGTGCCAGCAGGTAATAGGTATAAATATTTGGCCCGCAGAAACTCAGCCAATCTGCTGCAGTTTTATTTAGAATGCTTTAGTGCGACATGTGTCTCCTGTGTCTGCAGGAAGCTGTGCTGCCCTGACATCTGAGCTGGCAGTTTCTCTTTCAGATGAGATATTTTAGACTGCACTGGAAACGGGTCTGCTGGATAGTTCTAACTCTACTGGTTCCGCACAGTATAGGAATTGTAAAAGAGGTAGCATGAGCAATCGCAAATGAATGTGCTTCTAAGCAGGGAATTGCTGTAACTTCAGACTACTTTGTTTTTAACATCTGAACAACATTAACACCTCTGTGGATCACTGAAGCTGTGTTAAATTGAGAGAGAAATTATTTTTGTAACCCTTAGATCTTGTAGACAGTTTTGACTTGCCTTATAAGTGTGCTGCGTTGCAATGTACCTTCCATAAAGGTACAGTGTGTGGGAAACATATTGGTGATGCACTAGAAATGCAGGATTGGGTGGTAACTATAAACACAGGCAGATAAACGGATGGCTTAATGCAACACCTCCAGAAATATATTCATGTATGTTGTTTTTTAAATTTCAGTTGAACACTTAAAATGGAAATTGCATGCTAAGAATGAATAATAGAATTATAAAAATTGAGTCTAAAAATAGATTCTCTGGTATGGAACATGGATTTTGGCATTTGAGTAATGTATCTAAAATTTAACTTTGTTTAGGATTTTAAGCTGTTCTGTGTGGTTACTTTCTCTTTCAGAAAAGGATGAAAATGCGCTGAATGGAGAGGATGAGAAGGATCAGAAAGATCCCTATTTTGTGGAAACCCCGTATGGTTACCAGCTTGACCTAGATTTTCTCAAGTACGTGGAAGATATACAAAAGGGAAATACTATTAAAAAGTTGAACATACAGAAAAAGCGAAAAGCAACGCCACCTTTTGTCGCTGTCAAAAACACCTCAAACCAATTTGGGGTATGGACATCAAATGAATCCCTTTCTTCATCCAACAGTGATGAAAACAAACATTCATCTTCAGTGTTTGCAGCACGAAGCCCAGCAAGCACCACCACCACAAGGCCACACTTGTCCTTTGAAGCCTCCCCAAGCTTCCTAACAATACCTGAAAGCAAACAACTACTGCCTCCTTCACCACAGCTTCCTAGGCACAATCTTCGTGTCACAAAAACTTTAATGGAAACACGGAGAAGACTGGAGCAGGAAAAAATAACCATGCAGGCAATTCCAGGAGAAACACGGAGACCCAGGCTTTCCAGTTTTGGTGCCATGGGCTCAACAAGTTCACTTCCTTCCTTCGTAGGATCCAGTGGACACAACCAGATGTCTCAGCAGTTTCAGAATGGATATCAGGGTAATGGAGATTTTAACCTTCATCTAGCATCCTCTGTGGGCAGTTCCATCCGGCATAGCCCCATGAGTTCAGGTATTTCAACACCTGTGACCAATGTGAGCCCTGTGCACCTTCAGCATATCAGGGAACAGATGGCTATTGCTTTGAAACGCCTCAAGGAGCTTGAGGAGCAAGTAAAGACTATTCCTGTGCTCCAGGTTAAGATTTCGGTATTACAGGAAGAAAAGAGGCAGATAATGGCAAAGCTTAAAAGTCAAAGAATAGTCAACCAGAATGACACAGGCTACTTCAGAAAGCGATCTTACAGTGCAGGAAATGCAGAGCAATGGAAGCATCTATCTCCTGTCAAAACAGGTGGGGAACTTTATATAGACTGTGAGGAAGACATAGGAAGTGCAGAACATAACCCAGAGAAGGTAGAAGAGTTCAGGCAGTTGACTGCTGAAATGCAAGCCTTGGAGAAGAAAATCCAGGATAGCAGTTATGATATTCCATCTAACCTGAGAGTTAACCGAGCGAGTATAGCAAAAGAAAATAGGTCAGTTGCTGTAGGTGGAGAAGAAAACATGAATGATATTGTTGTATACAGCAGAGCTTTAAGAGTATGCAGGGATGTAGCAGTAGGGACAGAACATAAGACTAAAGATGCTCTTGTTGGGGTGACAGAGGGAATGCTTGGTCTGTCTACGGAGGCTGAGAGAGAAATAGAGCTCCAGCATCAGACTATTGAAGCCCTCAAAGAGAAAATATACCGGCTGGAGGTTCAGTTGAGGGAAACCACTCATGATAGGGAGATGACCAAATTAAAGCATGAGCTTCAGGCAGCTGGTTCCAGGAAAAAAATGGACAAGGCACTGATGGCACAACCCCTTGTCTTCAACAGAGCCATTGAAGCAGTAGTACAAACCAGAGACCAAATGGTGGGAGATCATGTGGCGGTTGTTGATTCATGTGTAGGGAGCTTTCTCCAAATGAGAAGTGTTGGGGTATTGTGTAGGCCTATGTTGCAGAGTTCAGCTGTGGGTCCAGATGTGCCCATGAATTGGTGGATTGTGAAGCAGAGAAAAGAAGTCTGTGACCAGGGCACTGAGAGCTCTGTTGAGATAGGCAACAAGTGTGTAGGCACAGAAATGAGTATCTGTGAAACTGGGGTCAATACAGAGGGGTCTGTGGATAATCTAACCCTGCGCAAGGCAGAACTGAAAATCAAGGAAGTGCGGTCAGTAGGCTGTGGCGACTGTTTGGATCTGACTCTCCTTTCAACAAAGGAAAAAATGTCCTGCAGCATGCAAACAGAGCATAGTTGCAAAGCAGATTCTGGGGTCACAGCAGTGCCTTGTACAGCTACCCAGGGAACCAATACAGTATTAGAAAAGACTGACCAGTTCACCAACACGGATATGGCTACCTTGATGGATTCCAGCACCAACACTTTCCAAAGCACTTCTGATAAACAGACAAATACTGTGTTTGTGGAAATGAAGACTGTGGCTGTTGGAGACGGTAGGGTCAAGGATGTAAATGCAGCTCCTAAAACGCGTTCCATTGGTGTGGGGACTCTGATTTCTTCCACGGCTAACTTTGATAAATCTTCCCTAGCAAAGACCAAAGATTGTGGGGTGGGGCAGATCAGTATCAATGAGAACTATTTAGTTGGCCTAAAAATGAGAAACATTGCCTGCGGGCCTCCTCCAGTATCGCTAGTCCCACCCAGCACTAGAAGTATTGGTGTTGGGGATGAATCTGTGTTTGCATCAGGAAACCTTATGGAGGGCAGTTCACTCACTGTACCTGAGATGGGAACGGGCCTGGATCACTACATTGAACGGGTTCAGAAGCTTGTTCAAGAACAGCAGATGCTTCTTGCTGAAAATTATTCAGAACTAGCAGACGCTTTTGGAGAGCCACACTCGCAAATTGGCTCTCTCAATTCTCAGCTCATCAGCACCCTATCTTCCATCAACACTGTCATGAAATATGCAAGCACGGAGGAGCTGCGCAACTTAGATATTCCAAGGCAATGCATGGGCAAAACTGCTGCAACAGGTATGTTGGAACAGAGTTTTTCATTCGTCTAACCTGGTGATGTCTTAATGAGGTGAAATAGAGTACGGTCTTGAAAAACAGGTTGATATTATTACTTGCAGGAAAGAGATTCCTGTCTTAATGCTACAAATGCCAGTGAAGCAGCAAGTGGTATCATTCTTGAATACCTAAAATAGCTAAAGATACCCAGTAACTCAGTAATCATCTATTATGTTTTCTGGGTATTTGACCCTAATATAGTTAAGATCTTAGGAGCTCAGGCTGTCTTTAATGGCAGGATGTAATGCTAAAAGTATGGCTAGAAGTATTTTATAGAATTGAAAAACTCTTAGCATAAATAGTCTCATTTTCACAAACATTTCACAATTGTTTTCCTTATGTTTATACTTTTGAATTTCCCATAACCAATTGTGTTTTTAATTCTTGCTTATTTGCAATAAGCTATGCAGATCTCTCTTTAAGTTCCTGATCTTTATACAGCTGGTCATGCTAAATACTGCTGATCCTTGTACAAGACACAGGAGATACAGCCATGCTTACAACATCTTGTAATCTGCTGTTATTTGTGCTGTAGTTGCTGAAAGTGGCTGCACAAAACCTTTAGCTTGTTAAAGATAGTCCAGGGTTTTACAAAATTTATCTGAACACAACTCACACTGCCATGTCAGCCATGGAGGTAAGAAAGTTAAGACTGTCTAGATACAGGTAGAGACTTAGATCAGCTGCTAATAAAGGTATTTTAGTGGAACTTGCATTTCACATCCTAGCCAAAGGCCTCATTTTGTTCAAACATGAAAAAACTTTCATTTTTAACTGCAGGAAGCCTGCATAATTAATTACACCATTATTTTTTGCCAGCATAACACCCTACTAGCATTCTCAGTTTTTTACTTTTTTTCATTGCTTTGATTCTACAGTTTCCCTGAAAAGCATATTTACTTCCCCAAAGTAACTTAAAAAAAAAAGGTGGGAATTCATATGCAAATTTTTGTTTTGTTAAAATCAGTGGAGCAGCAGCAACAGAAGTCTGGATTCATTGTTTTTGTCAAATATACCAGATAGTTACTTTATTCCTATTGAGAGCTATGGTATTAGTGTTGTTTAGTGTGTGTGTGTGTGCACAGACGCACCTGTGTCTGTATATGAGTGTGCGTGGATATGTAGGATTGAGTAAAACAAAGGCACAGAATTGTCATTTATTGGTGGGTCAAAGACAGAGTAAATGCCAGTATCTTCCAGCTGCCCTTAGCATCTTTCCAGGAGAGCTCTAAAACACGCACAGAAGTTGAATTCTCCTATATTTCACTAGGTAAATTCATTTACATTATTTATACCTTCATCCTATGCCTCTCTATTCAAAAGAAAGCCCTATTAAGTTCAGTGGGACTTACTGTCAGCTAAGGGTGCGTAAGATTGCAGACTTAATCTGCTTTCTAGACTAGCTTTTGTTGTTTGCCACAGGTATACCATATAGAATCATACAGTTGGAAAGGACCTGGGAGATCATTCACTCCAGTCCAACTGCTCAGTGCAAGATCTGCTATATAGGATGCATTAATAGCATCCCTGACAGAGGGGCACAGAGCCTCTTTGTGGTATCTGTTGGCAAAAACCAGAATAATTCATTCTCAATATACTGTATTCCTTCTCTCTTTTTTAATATTGTATGTTTCGCTTTGTAAGCCTCTCAGAAAGTCATGAGTTAATAGATATTTTAAATAAAGCAAGTTATTTCTGCATACCCCAGTTTTAACAAATACCTATGAAATATCCAGGCAAAATTATTACCATTTCTAAGACAGAGAAGGGAAATACAGAAATGACCTGTGGTCTCATTAAATGAAGAGGGGTTCTGTTTCATCTCCAGATGTTTAGATTTGTGCTGTAGGAGAACTTACTGATGACTTTTGATTTCAGTCAGAAAACAAATAGTACCTTTTTAAAATAACCTTAAGAATTTCTGAGTTCTGGTAAGAAATATAGAACAGTGATAGACTGAATTAAATATTTGAAAAAGTTTTCAGTTAAAATTGTTTTGCGTTACACTATACCCCCATGAAGTCGCAGTTCAGCGTTTGTGGTCTCAGTCTTTCACGGAATTTTGGAGCGAGTCCAAGCCCATCTCCTTGTGAGTAAGCTGGCACCTTGCCGTGCAGCAGCTTACTCGCAAGGAGATCGTTTCCTCCGAGTTTGGACTTGCTCAGAGAAAATTATCTCTGTGCACACCCGCCCCTGTCCCTGCCCCTGCAGTTCAGTTATATTTCAGTTATATTTTAAAATTTTATTTTATATATGTCAGTTATATGCAGAGATAAAATAAAATATTTATATAGCATTTAATATTTATAATATTTTATTTTATATATTTCAGTTATATTTTAGTATTTTAACAAATGCCCAGATTTTATTTATATAAAGTGTGTCACTTTGTGTGCCTCATTTGTGGAACAAAATTGACCTAACTGAATCAAAATAATTGAAGGCTGATTCACAAATTAGAGCCTTTCCCAATGTGGTGCCTTCTAGTAGTTTTGGACTAGTGTCACTAGCTGACCAAGCCCAAAACATCTAAAGGGCATCATGCTAGGGACCTGTTGATCTTTGTCAAAACAAATTGAACTATTGAACAAGATTATATTTTTTAATAAGGAAGCAATTACAAATGTCATCAAATAATGAAAAAACATATCTGTGTGTATTTAGAGAAGCATGAAAAAGTAGCACAGCTTCCGTGGAAGAGGAAAGATTTTAATCAATAATATGAAAATCATCCGAAGAACTTGAATCCCCAAGTTCTGTTGTACATACACTCAAAATTAGAAAAGGAAGAAAGGGAGGGAGACATTTTAAAGTGCCTATTCTTTGGATTAATTCCATTAAACTTGAGAAGAGTTCCCCAAATTTATTCTTCTACATATGCATTCATTTAAAATAAATTTGTTATTTATTCAAAGGTTTGCTCCAACAATTGCAGTGAGCCAATATGCTTAATAACTGCAAACAGATGGTACATCCCACTGAATGTAATGGAATAGGCATGTATGACATTATTATTCATTTATCTCTGCTACTATAGCACTGCTATTGAATTCAGTGTTAGGCTTGTGGGAAAAAGTGTAAGAAGTATCATTATTCTATTAAAGGTTACATGAGTGCTAGTACAGGGTTGAGGAATGCATAGCTCTCGGGTGCTACAGCTTCTGTCACCCCTCATTGGCTGTGCTGATGGGGAGGTGCAGCCTTCCAGCATCTGGAGTCATGTGTTCCCTATCCCTGCACTAGCAGTTTGCACAGCTACTGCAAACAACATCTAGCCAAACAAAGGTGAAATTAGTTGTGTAATGCCTTGTGCAAGCTGATTCAAAATATTAGACTTGGCAGAACTGAAAATGAGCTTCTCTCAATGACTGAGACTTTGTACTACCAAAATGGCATCTTTGAATGCAACTAATTTTTTACTATCTACATATTGGCTTGCTCTCCTGATACTTTCCAGGGAATAATTTCAGCCTGGCGAGAGCCTGAATGAGTGCACATGTGCGCATTTACTTTTCTTCCCTGTGCCTGTGTGTGTATGAATAACATGTAAAGGTCATGAAGTGCATATGTTCAAATAAACTTAGTGTATGTCTTTCTTTACATGCTTTGTATGTGGTGAACAAGAATTCATATGTTGTTTTAAGGAGATATGAATGTCATCTTTTCTTCAATATACATTATAACATCATTCAAATCTTTCAGCTGTCCAACCTATGTATCACAGTTTTAAGGACCTGGACATAAGAGTTCAAAGCTGAAAAACAAATGCATGGCTTTATATCTTTACCTTTGAAGACACATACTATAATTGTAACTGTATTGTTTTGTCCAGTTGGAAAGGTAGAGTTGAGCTTGAAGTGGAGAAGAGTACAAGAAGAGGGGCTCGCTGAATATAACTGGATTCTCATCCTGGTTCTCCCTAGATGTTTTAGACTCTCATTAAATTCAGCCAGTATGGTCAATGGTCAGGAATGCTGGGGTTGTAGTGCAAAACATCAGGAAGATACCTAGTTGGGAAAGGCTGAAATATGCCTTGAATGTAGTGAAAGTGATTGTACCAATAGCACCATTTTGATAACACCACTTATATTGTATAAAGTATTGCTCTGGATTATCACTCTGTGGAGGAAATACCTGAAATCATGAATAGAATAAAGGAGAAGCATTTTAGTTTGGCAAAACTTGATCCAGTCACCTACTTCCTTTCTTGCCAACAGAAGATAGTTTGCCAAAGGCTCCTCATGGCCACACTGGTAGTTCCCATTTAGTTTCAAGCTCTGTAATGTTGAAACTGGGACAGGAGATTGGGACCATAAGTGAGCAGAAGACTGCTGTCCTAGAAACAGGACCAGACTGGAAAGCTACAACTTCTCAAGACTGCCCAGCGTCTCCAATTAATCTAACAGATGACCAGCTTGCCTCTGGCCTTTATGGTAATGTTGCCTAAATTTGTTACAGTTGTTTATATTAGTTTCTTTAAAAATATGTTCACTGTGGCTTCCTCCTTCCTTGCGGTCTCTGTGCAACACACATATGGGCTTCTGTGCTTGCTCAAGGCCCAAACCTAGCCTTGTTCTCGGTGATACAAAGTAAAAAAAAAATGTAATTAATTCTTATAGAAAAAATATTCCCATCAGGACAAATGTGTAGCCTGTTTTATTAATATTGTTGGCATTGTTTGTGGCTTACCAACCAAACAGTTCTTGAATAGAAAATATAAGTATCTCAGCAGCCATATCATGTCCATTGGAACACAAATTAAAGGAAATATATATGTTAGAGTAAGCAGGAAATTGGATTCTCTTGCATCAGTCTCTTGTCTGATGCATCTCATTTTAATCCTCTCTTAATAGGCTTTGAACCATGATTTATAATTTCCGTCAAAAGGAAAAATGGACAAATGGCAATCAAAATACCTATTTTTTCTGCCTTTTGCAAATAGATTAAATTACATTTTGAATAATGGTAGAAGCAAGATGCATCTCTAGTCTAGATTGTAGAAAACATCTTCTGGAGGCATTAGAGAACCCCCACATACATTGAAAGAATGTGTGGAGGGGGAATGTGATGTCCTGTAGCCAAAATGCCTAATGGTGGTGCCATCCATGTGTTCAGCCATCCTGCCCAGGATGTGTGTGTACTTCTCTACATATGTAGAGCTTCACATGAAGATGGTCTGCAGTCTGGGATCCCAACCATGTGGAGCTCTACATTCACACACATTAATATGTAGACAGTGGGAAGGATGTGACTGTCAAGTGCAATTGTGACATGGCCAATTCTGGTTGGTTCCCACAAGTACAAAGTATGTAGGCTAACCTAATTAGACCTGAAACCAGTTGAATGCACAGTGGTGCAAGACATTTACTAAAATATGTTCTTGGCACTTTCTCTAACAGTATGTGCAAATGATGGCATGTTGAAGTCCATCATGAAGAAAAAGGATGGGAGAAAAGATGAGAATGCAAAGAAGAATCTACAATTTGTTGGTATAAATGGAGGGTAAGAAATTCCAGTTTTGAAAGAAGTCTACTCCACCTGCAAGGCCATAGACACAAATCAACCAGTTTTGGCAGCACTCAAACAGCAATATTTTGTTCCTGGGAAAATGTGTTTGCTATTGCAGCTGTCTGCCCTGTTTATATGTTCAAAGGCTGTGTTGAATGTGCCTGCAGTTCACTACTTTTCTTTGCTGCAACATGCTCTCACCCCCAGAGAATAAACACACAGACTGTCCCGTTCTCATGTAGCAATGTCCCGTTGTTTCATGAAATTCCTCATTTGCCCCACCATTTTGCTTAAACTTTAAAAACTTGCTATTCAGTTGCATCTCAACGCCAGAAATGTCCTTTGTAGGTCGAGCAGTTGCAAGTAGTGAAATACTGTAATCTTCATGGATTCACACATTATTTGCATGATCTCTCTTTTCTCCATACTGGAAAAATTCTTGTCATACTGTACCTTTCTTAATACTGAGTAGTGTTGAGCAACTTCTCAACATCATTTTGCAGGTTACAAAAGAAGGTTTGTTTCTGCTTTAACAAATATAGTATAAGCTTTATTTGTAGTGTATTTCAACATTGTGCTGGTGAAAGAAGATTCCAGGAAGCCAACTTTCCTGTCCAAACATCCTCTAGAACCTCCCCCATCCCACATTCTATACAGAGGGATAGGCTGCTCAGACAGGCTGAGGGAAAGGGGTGTGGGGGTGTGGGGGAAGCTGATTCCCAAAAATCAGCAAGCAAGGGGCCTACCTGTGGAAGGAGCCTCCCAACCCTTTTGTTGAAAATTCCCTGTTCCCCTCAGGCTTCCCGTGCCACAGCCCATCTCATTCAGGAAGGTCCCTTTGTAGGTTCTGTGGAGGCTCTGGTTATTGCTGGGAAAATGAGCACCATGGAAAAGACACAAGGCTTTTCTGGAGCCAGTGTTATTTTGTCCCCATAATTGTACTATGTACAGATTGGAGTTGCAAAGGTACTTAAGTGATGAATGACCAGATTTTATGTTTAGCAAACCACTTAGTATTGAATAAATATTGAATGGTGCGTTGATATACACTGTAATTTTGCCACATAGGTATGAAACAACATCAAGTGATGATTCTAGTTCAGAAGAGAGTTCTTCATCAGAGTCCGATGATGAGTGTGTTGGGAATCAGTATGCTGAAATTGAAGACCATGCACTGAGCAGTGAAGATGTTAAGTCTGTCCAGAGTGAAGTAGTGCAGCTCCAGGAATCTGAGCCTGAAAAAGTGGAAATTCGAGAGCGGTATGATGAATGTTTAAAATGTTCTTCTTGGGTAATTCTTTCGCTTGTTTACAATGTGCAATTTGGGTTAAATTGACCCAGATAAGATCCTGTTTGCCAGTTTTCTCATAGCTGGTGTCCTCCAGATGTTTTTGCTTTCACTTCTCCTGAGCTCCAGTCTGGCCCAATGGTCAGGAATGCTGAGAGGGGAAAAGTTTGGGAAAGTCCAGTATATGCTGTAGTAATGAAAGTGTTTGAGTTGCCTACATTCTTAATCTTTTGATCTAGCCTTATGATTCGTATTCACATAGAAAAAGTAATTTGATGTCATGCCCTAATGTAGTATTTTGATGTACATTTTAGTGGTTCTTTATAAAAAAATTGACTGTAGTTCTGAACTGTGATAGCTTTAAGAATCCCTAATTTTAAAAATATTCTTTTTCCATTTTCAAGTTGCATTGGCATTTCTATTTATCCATTTTCCCCCTCTCTCATCCAATGTGTAAGACTTGTGAGGTCATTGGGCTGGATCCAGAAATGTCTTGCATGGGTGAAAAAGCACTTTTGCTCTGTGTAAAGCAACCCCCAAGAGTTAGAAGGTAGTGGTGAGTTAGTAGTCATTCATACTTATGAAAAAGAGTTTAACAGCTTAAGATTCTATGCATTACCTCCATCTCTGGCTGGTGGACTATGTCCCAAATAGTTATCCTAAAGGTTATGCTATATGTTCTTGATGAAAACCATCATGGTATGGTTCTTTCTGCCAGACACTCTCCACTCAACATGTGTTACCAAATCAATATGCCACATTCCAGCAGCTGTTAAGGAGTTTGCTACTTTCTCATTTCCCTGCAGAACTTAGATGTTCAAAAGTGATAATTTAAACATGCACCTCACTTTCTTTTTTCAGATATGAATTAAGTGAAAAGATGCTGTCTGCATGCCATCTTCTTAAAAGCAGCATTGATGATCCAAAGGCTATGATCAGCAAAGAGATAGTAAGTCCAGGACAGCTTTCAGATTGCATAGGCCATGTTTGTCACATTAAAAGCTGAGTTGTGTAAGACAACTGCTTTTGTTTTATTTTTGCTAATAATTCTGTTATTTTAAATTTGCTTTTTAATGATACAGAAAAATAAATGAGAAATGGGTAGTTGCTTGTTTCATAGGCTATCAATAAAAGGAAAGAAGAAAAACCTTATTGCTTCACATGCTGTCACTTCCCAGATTCCTGATCAGATGATGCAATGCATAATTAGGACCATAGAGGGGAAGTAGTATGAAAGTATCAGAAAACTTATTTTATTCATGCTATTTCTTCAGGAAAGCTAGTTGTATATACTGCTTAATTTATTATGGACATTCAGGAGACTGCTACAGAATGAAGTATGCTATATTTGTGTGCTAAGATGAGCAAACATGTTGAAGCCAAGTAGTTCATCCCTTAAATTAGAGCAGCAGGGACTTGCCTCTGCATTGCTAATTTTAGTCCTTTCTGAAAAGACTTCAGCCCACTCACTTTCCTCAGTTTTACTCTGCCAGTAGCTACTGAGAGAAACAGACAAACAGGTATATTTTGCAGCCAGAATATACAAATAAAATGTGTATCAAATAGACATCAGGTGTATACTTAAATGGTTTAAAAGAGGCACTACCATTCACTAGTCATGCTCTTGATATCCTAGTTTGTATAGAGAATGCACATCATAGGGAATGAGTGTTCCACTCAGTTATGAGCATATGAAATTTATGTTCTGAAGTGGAATGTGCTCTGCCTCTTGCCAAACATAGCAATGTTTCCCTTTAATTTGAAGTTGGCCTGAAGTCTGCTTCTTGCTATGAAACTAGCAGAATCAAGCTGTTTGACTCAAATTTTTTTGGGTTGCTCTTCAGCATTATGTGTTTTGAAATGAGCTACAGTGAGTGGGTTCACACATCATGCTAAGCCACCCTGTGAATAAGTCACAGTGGGTCAGTAGTTTGCCAAACAACCTTCAGTGTGTCCAGCGGATCACTGGCTCCCTATAGTTTTTTCTCCTCCTGCTTACCCCTCAGCATGTACCCTAGTGTCCTTTGCAGCAGAATTCATCTTGTCTCCCCACTCCCACTCAGATTGCTACCATTCTTTGTTGCCACTATTTTTATGGCTGCAAACCGTATGTATGTATCTAAAAATGGTGCATTTTGAAAAAATATATTGATGGCCCTTCCCATAAGTGAATACTTATGGCTATATAATATGTATAGTCTTCCCTCATCAATTTGCTTTTCTATGATAGATGTCAGAGGAAGGGCATAGCAAGACTGCATGTTGGCTAATTTGTGCCAGTTGTCATTTGCCGGGGGGTCAGTGGAAACCACATGTAAATGGGGGAAAGCAGGTGCACCAAAAGTGGGATAGAAGCAATATTACCCACTTAGTGCCTTCCACCTTTTCAGTGTGTTGTTAAGTCTGCAGCTACTCCAGAAAGGCTTCTACCTTCCACTTTACATGTCTCCTCTTCAGAGTAATAGTATTGCTATTCCATGTTACCTCTAACAAAAAAAAAGTGCAGTAATATACACAATTTTAATGGCTGGGAACCAAATGAAAGAGAAATGTGTGCCTCGATAAGAGTTGGGAAATAAATGAAGGGGATAGTAATTCTAATTAGTAATTTTTGTAAAAAGGTAGGGGGGTTGTATTTGCAGTCACTAGTGAAATTGCAAAAGCAAGCGGGGTGAGGGTTGACCTTTATCTCTAAGTTACTCCATGACCATTCCCAACAGCCTGCAACAAAATCACCAAGCCAGATTTGGATAACACAGTAACCCATTGTGGCTGAAGAACCCTTAGAACAATCCATGGATTCCCAGAATGGTTTGCTCATCAAAAATAAGCCATTCTGCAAAAATTATATGAATTGTGTCTCCATGACAATGCACTGTGACTGGTTACCTATGGTGGTTTGTTGTGTCAAGCAAATGTCTTCTTTCAGATGTTATTATGGCACCTTTTAATGAGAAACTGTTGTGTATGTACAGATAAAAACCATGGTTAATAAATATTTGTGGTTCTTGTTATTAAAATCACACCCTCTGTCTAGCAGGAGCTCAGAGCAATGTACAATAAAAACAATAAAACTTCACCTAAAACCCAAAGAACAAAACCATATAATAAAATTTGCAAGCAGCATTAAAATCAAGTAGCGGAAAAACAATAAACATTAAAAGCATGATGGAACAAAAAGTCTTTACTGCCTGTCTAAAGCAACACAGGGAAAGAACTACTTTTATTCCACAATTGGGGTGTTACTACTGAAATGGCCCTGTTTTGAATATCCACCAACCTCTCCTGGCTGATCATATAATAGGACCTCTGAGGGTGACTGTGGGCAACATAGAGCCAGAAAGTTCTATCTGGAGTCCTTGTTAGCATTGAGATTTGTGGTTCTCTGAAAAGAAAGCTCAGTCTAATTCTGAGTGTATCAGTCTAATTCTGAGTGAGACAGGTTCATAAGCGGGTATGTTTGCATTGTCAGTTACCATGTTTCTTCGCTACCTAGTGTTAGCTTTGTATTATATGCAGCACACTGGAACTTGCGCTCTTCATACTGCCTCTGTACAGGCTACATCCATTCATGGTGTGTTCCACCGCATCCGCTGAGCAACACATCCTTTTCCCAGAGATGATCCTTTCCCCCTTGCCCTCTCTTGTTGTGACTATTGTTTCTTTTCAAAAGTTCCCATCTGTTTCTCAACACAAAGAGCTGAACAAACAAATCCAGTGATCATTAAAACAATAACTTCCATGCCCTTACACAACCATCTTAAAAACCCATTTAATAAACCAACAATTTAACGATAGTTACCTGTAAGACAACCCCCCAAAGAAGAAGCAGTAGCCGTCCAGAACTGGCTTCTTGTCCCTGTCAGTAATGAATGGAGCCAGTACATACCTCTTATCTGCCTGAGACAGTCCAGAAGGATACTGTGGGCAATGGTTCTGAATGTGATTAAGAGGTTCAGGAGAATCAACACAGTCAGGCTCCAGTGTGCTGCAAGCAGAATGTCCATGAGCACATTTGGTTTCATGGAGGAGGTAAAAGTCATGCCCTGTTAAAGTGCTCAACATACTTTGACTGCAACTAAGTGCGCTCCAAAAATTCTAGCAAAACATAACAAATTAAATCAAAGATAGAAATTATTTTCAAACAAAGATTTTTAATGTATGTGATGGCTTTAGGCAGGGCTTTTTTTGTCATAGAACGCACGCAACAGTGTTCTGGCACCTTTTTTTCAATGGATTTTACAAAGTGATTTTGAAGGAGTAGCAGATCAGCGGCAAACGTCATTAACATAGTGCCTGCAGGCTGCTATTGTGTCTGCTATCTGTTATCTGATAGTGAGAGATAGCTGCTTGGGATTGGTGTGTGTGTGCTTACTGCTGCCGGCACTTTTTTTTTTTTTTTTTACAAAAAAAGCACTGGCTTTAGGATATTTTGTCCATTATTGATGTAAATAACAGACTGATTTTCCTTTAATTTTGGTATGGGAGTGAAAGCACTTACAAATAGAACATCTCTTTGAAAATATGTGTGTATGTTTTGCAGCGGTTTTGCTTAAACACCATCCAGCATGAGTGGTTTCGTGTGTCAAGCCAAAAGTCAGCCATTCCTGCAATGGTTGGGGACTACATCGCTGCTTTTGACGAAGTTTCTCCTGAAGTCCTTAGGCATGTCATCAACATGGCAGATGGAAATGGCAACACAGCTCTCCATTACAGTGTCTCCCACTCTAACTTTGAAATTGTGAAATTGCTTTTAGATGCAAGTAAGTCAGCTATTTTGATTTTGCGGGCGGGGGGGGCATGCTTGCCTATTTCTAGTTTGACTATAGTTTTACTTCTGGGATATCACAGTAAACCATGCAGAGATTTTAGTGTTCCTTTCCTTGCACCATCATCTTCCCTTCTGTAGCCATCTTGTTAGGAGCTGTCTAGCATCCAGGTGTCCCTGTTTATTCCTAAAGTCATCTGGCCCTTCCCTGTAGTTTTGGCTTGGAATACTAGAATTCTCATTAGTAAATGAATGAAGTCTTAAGGATGCGGTCTTTCACTGGTAACTGGATTAAACCACAAGTTGACAGTTCATTACAAATAATAATGTGATGTATCCAGTTAATGATCCTCTGTTAATGGAAGTCCTTTGATGTACAAGGTTCCATCAGCAGAATAGAAAGGAGGCAGCTTTCCTTTCCAGTATCCGTTCCTGTCATAATGTCACTTGTACATATCAATCTTGGGGAAAATGTACATTGGACATTTGTTGCTGCTATTTTCTTTGCTAGATATATTATAGAAGTATGCAGATTTCCTTCTTCCAGATAATTTGTTTTTATAATTATTAGAAGATAAGGACATCCCAGACCAACTGGGAAAGTCAAATAGGATGCTCCTTTTAGGGATTCGTGGGAAAAGAAGTTGAAGTGATGAACAAAATGAATAGTCTCATTGGTCCCTGGCACTTCCACAAAGGAATTAAATGCATTTAGCCCCAAACGTATACTGTTTAGTGAAGGAAACTGGCAAATCATGTCTGCAAGCTTTAGAAAGATAGAAAGTGTTGCTAAAATATTTATGTAATAGTGTGAAGGAAATAACTGCAAGAGACAATGCTGTAATTTTTCAGCCACTATTTCACTGTTTTATATGATGCTTGCACGTGTATGTCTGAGGCTTTCTCATTATGTATCTGAAATTCTGGCCAGAAGCTGGTACTGTCTGCAATTCTGTTCATAGAATTTTTGAACAATTGCCTTTAGGTTAACTGTCTTAGGAATTGCAAGAAATGTGGCTTTGTGCCCTCTTGTGTCCAGCTCTCCTTTGATGCATAGAATAAAGAAAGAGTTGTTTTCTTTGCTTGGCTCAAGAACCACCCCTGCCCCTCTTTTCCCTTTTGCAAGTTCTTCTGAATCATCTTCATTATGTAACCAATCACTGCACTTCCAAAAGACTGCTGTAATAACAGTTTATTCAGTACTTTTGTACAATTGCTGCTTCTGGGCTTCCAACTTTCTCAAGAGAGTCTCTCATCTATCCCTCTGCAGATGTCTGTAACGTAAATCACCAGAACAAGGCTGGTTATACCCCCATTATGCTAGCTGCTCTTGCGGCTGTAGAGGCTGAGAAAGACATGAGAATAGTAGAAGAACTCTTTGCTTGTGGAGACGTGAATGCTAAAGCCAGTCAGGTTGGTACTACTATGGCTATCATCTGTTGATCAAAGCAGTGATAGACAGCCCAAAAAATAAAAATAAAAGGAGAAATGGTTTTGCTTTCTGGTGTGGTCTAACAGCTAGTAGGCATGCTACATCCTGTCTATATCCACTCCCTTTTTGAACATCCTTTAGCTAAGTGGATTCTCTCGGGAAATGCCCTCACTACTTTTTCTTTTTGAAAGCAGATGGGCAGTCAGAGCAGAAGCACAGCTGGGTGAATCATTATTTGATTCACTAGTGTGCATTTCATTGTTTTGCATGCCATTTGTAAAGTTCAGTGGAAGCTGTGCTTGTCCCAAGACAACCTCTTTGTTATTGCATATGTGTTTACCCTAGTAGCTTCAGATTTAAGAGAAAAATCTTGACCACTTTATATTCTGTGCATATGGATCAGCCTTCCCCAAGTTGGAGAAAACTGATATAGATACTGATATTCTGTTTTATTAGCTTATGCAATAACTTCAGTTTTGGTAGGATTTGCTTGTACTAATCCATGCTAGTGGATGGCTAGTGAGTGTCAATTTTGTTCCTTTCTGTTTCTGTAGGCTGGCCAGACTGCTCTGATGCTTGCTGTGAGCCATGGCCGAATAGATATGGTGAGGGCACTGCTGGCTTGCGGTGCAGATGTCAACATCCAGGATGACGAAGGCTCCAGTGCTTTGATGTGTGCTAGTGAGCATGGCCATGTTGAGATTGTCAAACTTTTGGTGGCTCAGCCTGGATGCAATGGCACCCTGGAAGACAATGTGAGTTACCCTCGCAGGTTGTCAGTGCTTCCTCAAATTCAGGATTCATTGGCTGAAATATGCCTTAGAATGAAACCAGGTAGTTAGGAGAATTGGCAGAGTTTTAAAGCTGGGCAAATTTTAGCTTACATCAAAATGCCTGGCTTCTGTTTAGGTATAATTACACAAACATGGCTAATAGTAGTAAAGTTGCTAGTGGGGGAAACAGTGTTCTTGTCCAATTCAACTTAGAGTAGAATGGATTTGGTGATTTAGTCACAATGGCATATCTATGCTTAGTTATCTCTTGGTCTGGAAACAAAGGCATAATGAATGTGCACACATGTTAGTAAAGTAATACTGTGTTTTACTCAATATGAACCAATTGATTGATTTTCATTGATGTTAATAGATATCCTCTGAGTAGGGCTAACAGCCCAGTGTTAGGATATGGAATGTTCATTCATTTTTCTCAAAGGACTTGATTAATTGTTCACTTATCATCTGTGTATGATAACTGTTCAAATGTTACATTCAGAGTTCACATGTTTAGGTGTACACCTAAACCAATGAAGAAAGAAGTTTTTTGTTGCTTTGGATCTTTTGAGTTTTGTCATGACTAATATATTTATTACATTTTCCTACTGCTAATAGCTAAAGCTCTCTGGGTGGTTCACAACCATTTAAAACATAAACTGTAGTATAAAAATGTAAATAGTTAGAAAGTATAAGATAAAAATACCAGAGTAAGAACTAGAGTAAGACCTAGCAGCAGTACAAAGATTTAAAATACAATGCTAAACTTAAAACAAACTAAACTAGCAATGAATGGTTGTCATGACTTCTGAATATAAATTGCTTCCTGCAACTGTGCATACTTACAGCCCATGGATTGTTCTAGGGGTTGTGTAGTCCATGGTAAGTCATCTGAAGTCATCTATATTGTTAATTATAGTATTTTAATTGATTTATTTGTGAGCCGTCCCGAGGCTTCGGCGAATGGGGCGGCATAGAAATTTTCTAAATAAATAATAAACCCAGGAGAACAATTTCATTATGGGTTGAGGGAATCAACTAGCAAACCACTTAGCACGAATAACAAAAACCCTTGCCACTCTTCATGATCTTGCCCTTACTGCTGCCCATCACTGATGCTCACACAGCATTTTGGTTTGGTTTTAACACCTAAATTGAAGAGATTGCATTGTTAAGAGATATTGTCTCCTCACTTCTGGTGCACTTTCTGTAACTGCTGATTTTCCCTTTACTGGTGCTTTTCTTGGCAACTGCGGGCAAATAGCGTGTATGCAGGCTCACCTTGCCAATTTAAATGTATACTGCTTATTCCACTTCCCCAGTTGTTTTGGTGGCTGAAACATGAACAGTTATTGGGCAGCCATAGGAGTGCTTTGTGAAAGATGAGCAACAAGAAAAATTAATTTAAAAGTTCTGAACACAGCTGTGCACTTTTCTGGAGCTGGAAGGAAAAAAAAGTACCCTGGCTGCAACTTTGAGCCCACCATCCAAAAAAGGCCCTAGGGAATAAGAAAGGGTAGTGTTCAAAGTGGGGAGACAGACCAGATTGTGCCATGCAATCATCTACTGGGCTTACCATGGGTTCTTCCTTGAAGAAACCATATTGTGTAACTTATTCACAGGGTAGCTTAGTGTGATGAACCAACACAGTCACTTTCTTTTCAAGTGCTTTGATTACAAGCATTACTCTTGAAAAATGAAAAGCCTTGAAAAAGAGTGAGAATAGGATTAGGAGCTAGCAAATCCTGAAGCAAACAGCCCAGGAAGAGTTCACTGGTGCCTAACTAAAGATATATCAATCAGCTCTTCCTGACAACAGTTTCCTCTTTCAATCAGACACTAAATGCATTTGCCACAGTGCAATCCTGAGGGCAGTAGTCTTTGTTTTTTGTGTCAGATTACACATGTAGGAAATGCTTTCTTGTAAAGAAAAACTTGCTCTTTCGGAGCGTTTGAAATTAAGAATGCCATTAATTAATGGGAGTTATCACAACTAATTCTTATATTTGATTAATAGTTTGTCTCTTCTCCACATTTATTCTCTTTTCACCTTACTGAGCAATATAATTTTCTTTCCCCTGAAACAAAGTCACAGAAATATTTGCAGTGTTCTTTGGATAATGGTATGCTCAGCAATAATCCAACTCCCTTGTTGAGAGAAATTATGAGGCTCCTGACAATTGAATTGCCTCGTAAAACAAAGGCACAAAGCTTGTCACTTAATTATAATAAGTGGATTTTTTAATGGATTCTATGCTGTTTTGGCTGGCTGAATAACAGGACCTGTATTTCAGTACCTTTTAGTATCAGAACACAGTTGTGGTTTTTAAAAAGATCTAGACAGACATGGATGCTTTATTTCTCTCTGCCTCTTCCCCCCTAGGACGGGAGCACTGCACTTTCAATAGCCCTTGAAGCAGGCCACAAGGATATTGCTGTTCTTCTCTATGCACACGCAAACTTCTCCAAAACCCAGTCCCCGGTGAGTTACGTTCCATGCAAGGCTTTGGGGTTTCTGTAGACAAGCCTGTTGAGAGGATTTCAGGGTCTTGGAGTAAATGTGAGTTGATCTCGCCCCTCTGCCCCCCAGCATTAGAAACTGAACTGTAGTGACCTTGGTGCCTCTCCTTCACTTTGAAAAAAACTTGCTTTTCTTTCCATCTTTGCCCACTGGAGACAGGGAGACACTTAAGAGACGTGCCTTGTAACCACCCTCATGAAGGCATTTGTTGTGTGTTTCAGTGCTTTAGACTTGTACCACACAGTGGTTGGATTTGTACTGATCCTCAGTACAATAGAAGTATTCAATAAGCTGATGGGGTCAGTGGCTTTCTGTACAAGCTTAATTATTTCCTATCTTTAATGATCCTCTACTCTTTGCTTTTCCAGGGCACCCCAAGACTTGGAAGGAAGCCATCTCCTGGTCCTACCCATAGAAGCCCATTTGACTGCTAATGCACAAATATTTGTAAACTCTAATGTCACCTCTCCTAAGCTGCTAAGTAGTTACTGTTTTACAGTGACAGATATTGAATGTAACTGTCTTGTGCCTGAGCACACCAGCAAACTGCAAACTGATGCCTAGAGGAAATGTTGACAAGAAAAGGGCTAGGATGGCATCCTTGCTGACAATACCACTTAGGATCAGTGTTCATGGTATGGCTGACAGATGGAATTATTTCACTTCAGTCACTGTAGCTGTTCATGCGTGCCTGTTCGCTGTGCTGATTGGGCAGTCTTCTCCGTGCTGCTGCAGGATCTCACAGGTTTACAGCTAGTCCAAGAAATGGACATCATGGCAAGTTATTGAATGAAAGGCTTACTGTATGGGGACAGCTGCCATAAAGGAGCGATTACATGTAGCCTCCACGTGGCTCTGGTAGCCTTCTGGGTACTCCTCCTGCTCATCTTTTCAGCCTCCAGAAAATGGCATAAAGTCTTTGCTGCAGAATATAGCCTTCTGTTACCTTATGTACACTTTTAAGCTATCTGCCCATTTATAATTATGCTCTCCCTTTTCTGCCCACCCTTGACAAATCTTACTGGCTTTTTTAAAGGTATGTTCTTTACAGATATTTATATTTGCTACTGTTAGAATTGTTTGTTGGCAAGAACTCTTTTATAAATGTCATTCCAAAATGCTTTTGAGTCTTGTTTTAATGCTTATATATACAAAATGATGATTGCTTCTGTGGTTAGCTCTTCGGAATGTTAGCTGGTGGCTTGATGGCTTAACGAAATGGCCTGAAACTTGTTAATAAATTGTTGTTGCCAATTTGTATAGCTTTTATATAAAAGATTAAGTCAGTATTTGCAACACTGTTTATTCCATCATAATTAAAACAATACTTTACACATAATTGTTACTAGATTTTATTCATTGTCACCTATATGATTCAATGTTGGAAGATGTTCAATACTAATGGAATCAGGCACATATATGGAATGCTTCTTTCCCTGTCATGTTCACTTCAGTCACATGCATTTAAATGTTTGAAGTGCCTTAGACTCTTGCCATATTTTCAAAATAAAAAATTGTTATTTTATACCTTTTTAATTGTATGTTATGGAATTGGAGAAACAAGGATACTTTTCACTCTTCTTAGAAATTCCTTGTGTATTACCTGTAGCACACTTGTTACATCTACATTACCTTGCAATGATCAGAAATTAAACTGAAATAAAGCACAGCTCCGTTCTAGAAAGATGTGCCATGGAGTCTCTGTGATGTAACTTTCAGGAAAGGAGAATTAACTGCTAATTAAAGGGGGGGGGTAGCACTAATCTGAGCTAATCTTAGGAAACTTTTGGCAGCCATTGTTTATATAGGTCATTAATTTTCATGGTACTTCATGAATGTATAACCTAACATACATTACAATGAAAGCAAAATACTGAAGAAAATAAGCAATATCTGATGTCAGCGGAGGAATATCAGAAAACACTCCTTAAAACATATTCAATTTTAGTTAGAGATTATCATTTTAGTTCACTCTTATCTGGAATTGTTCTAAGCCATTAGGAATATTAAACTACCATACTGTTTAAAAAATAATGACAAAAACATTCAGAAATGTGTTGCAAGGAAGTACTGTAAAGTAAAACCTAAATAGTAACAAGTGCAAGAAAGCCTAACAGAGCAAAACTTCCTTCATGGCATCAGGAGAGAATTGCTATTGTGCATTTACTACATCAACGCCCCTGCCTGTTCATAATGGCTACAAATTGGTGGAAGATGTAGTTTTGATTTAAAAAAAAAATCCTCTCCTACTGAAACCAATTAAAAGGAAAGAATAATACCAGTTCTAGTGCTAGTATAGTAATTGGTTTGTTGGGGGAATGCTGGGGAACTCAGGTGGTATAGTGGTTAGAGTGTTTGACTGGAGGCCTGGGTTCCTGACCCTGTTTGGCCACATTCACTGGGTGACTTTGGCCTTGTCACTGACTCCCAGCCCAGCCCAACCCACCCCACCTCACAGAAGAGGAGAAAGATGATGCAAGCGGCATTACATGCTCTGCAGAAATAGAAATATAATAAAATATATACAAACATGGCAGCTTTGAGTTTTCCAAATTCTTCTAACATGGCTCCAGAACGCTTTATTGTTCGCTCTTCTGTGACTCTCAAAATGCTTTTTGTATCTTCCCTTATCTTGGTTTGATAAAACATAACAAACATGTGGAGGTGATCATGATGCTGCCATGCCACTACAATAGTTTTTCTTTTTTAAAAAAATCATCTTACATGCAAGGAAATGGCAGGGTACACATAGCACTACTTTCTGCAACAAACACTATGCACGTATAAGCATTTTTATATGAGCAGTTAATATAAGAGAAAATACAACTGAAGGTCCCGAATAAGTGGCAAAAACAAGTATCTGTTCACAAGAATCTTGGTACTCGTATCTTCAGATCAAACTGCACACTTTGAAAATCTAGCCAGAAACTATGTCTTTTTTGTACTCAATACTAAGCAAAGGGTATCCAATACAGATCAGGATCCCCGTGTAGAAGCAGGGGGCATATATAGTACATTGTCAAAAAGTGAGTCATTCAAAGAAATGGCAATAAATTTGTGGGGGGGGGGGCACTCCCAATCAAGATTGTAATGAAAGACAAACATGGAAAACCAAAGATTACAGCTCCCCTTTGCCCCTGACCCTGGGATCCCAATCTGGATCATATCACCATTACTTAATTTTGAGGCAATGCTACTAACTGCAATTTTAAATGTGTTGTTTCACCTTTAATCTATCATAGGCAATTGCAGGGAGATGGCTCATGACTCAGTGGAACAGCACAGCTTTGCATGCAAGAGAAGCTTACTCAAAATGCAGTGAACTAGGTAGGTTAGTTGGTAAACTAGCTGTCTACCTGAAGAAATCTGAGAAAATTGCAACTAGTCCACTAATTTACCAAGCAGCTTCATGTACCTCATGGTAAATTATTATATGGTAAATCGTTATCTGAATCCATAAGTGATTGCGTGTTAAGGGGATCAGAAAGCTTGTTCTCCATTAGATAACTTCAATGTACGGACCTCAGATCACCTTCTAACAAAACAGGTGCACGGTATAATGCAGTGGGAAGCCTGATGGTAAGTGGAGGCATTCTATTTTGTTTTAATGAGTAGTTTTATTTCGAATGATTTGTGGCCAGAATCCACTCACTGGAGCTTCCTGCCATGTAGAAATTGCTAACCATATGTTGGCCTGCTTGCTTATTTAGCATGGCAGCAATTTCCAAGCCTGCTGATCATATAAAATGCAGTTAGTTACTGAGATTATAATGCACAGATGTTAGCAAACCGCATCTCTGGCACATTGGAGAACTGTATATTCATCAGATGGAAGTGATACAAACCCACTTGCTGGTCTATAAGGACTGCCAAATAGCTTTTCTAAAATTGAGGAATGCAGCTCAAAGTAGTGGTTAGAAATATGACAGATCTCTATCAACATACAGGGTGTTAGAAAATTTATTAGAAAATTTATTTGGAGCAGGACGTGTGAAGTGAAGTCTGTACCAAAACTTTGGCAAATAAATTGTCCATTCCTCATGCCTGTTCCCCCAACATCTGTTTTTGCAATGGTAGTAAATGTTTAGGTTTTGCCAACATAAACCCTCACTACTATTTGGTGGTTTGTTCGAAGTTTAAATAGCCTTTCAAAAGCCTAATGATCTACCTAAGGATAGATATTTTGGCCTACAACTTCCATGAACCCATGAGGGATGACAGGTGTTGCAGGATAAAAAGACCACAAGTTGCTGACCTTTGGAGTCTACAAAAGAAGATATTCTAAGTAATTTGGAGTACAGTCCTGTGGCTGGGGTATGTGGGAGTTGCAGGATGTTTTTCTGTTTAAACATGCACAGGATTGCACTCTTAGTGATCCTTCAAATCTCAACTAATATTTGAGATTTAAATAAAGGGAAAGAGTAAAGCAACTGTTACCACTGTGTCTGCCACTCCAAATATATACATACAACACATTATTCAAGTTCAGCTATCCATTTTGTTATTTTATGCAAAATCCTTCATGTATTATATTGCCAATGACCAATAACACTTCTACATGGAGTAATAGCTCTTCCACGTACACATACATAGACTTCTATTGAAATGTGACCATACAAAATGGGGGGTGTGAGTTGCCTAAAAGGCAACAAGTCTAGAATCCTCATAAGCTCTAGATTTGATGATAAATCAAAACTGCATTGGTTTATCAACACAGCAGAAGGCATTATCCAACAGTAGATGGAAGAACAGGCAGTGTGCAATCAAATCATTGCATAGTTATGAGGCTTTTTTGGCAAACAATTGAGCAGGAAACTCTATCTGCCTTATCTTTTTTCACGAACTTTTTTTTTTTAGCCAAAACGTTGAAGTCAAGTTTTATGTATCCTGTAAAGTGTTTTGGAAATAGTTACACGCAGCCCCATAGCCCAAAGGGCTCTCTGGGCAGCTTACAATTAATAGTTTGCAATTATATAATGTATTTACAACTTAAGTAGTTGAAAAAGTTGGTGAGAGATTTTACAGAATGCCTGGAGTAAATACTTCTGGAGTACAGAAATAGCAGATGAAGCCCCAAGCCCTAATCTGCCAGGCGCAAGAGTACAGTGGTGGAATAGATAAAAGTAGCCAGCTGTATGTAACTGCTACAAGAAGTAGCAAAAGGATACCCCTGTATTTTGATTGCTGGAGAAGATGGATGTTCCGGCAAAATGTGTTGCAGGAATTGTGCTTCTGCACCGACTGTTGTCAGAATACAGTCATGCATGCAGCACTAGCTATTTCCCCAAGGAGGAGGGAGACCCCTGCTGGTCGTTGTGAGAAAAACAGGGTCTTAATTTTCTCATCTTTTGAAAAGGCCTCATTTGTATGGATACCTATTCCCTGATGGTCATATTGGTGGTTGGTATATACTACCTGTGAGGCATTGTGCTGAAAGATAACTGCTGCCTATCTCACATATAACTAAGTAAGGACCTGGAGAAACCAAACTCAAGCAAGCATCCTTTCTTAACCTGCAGCTGTCCAGATTGTTTAGGCTGCAATTCCCAGCCTCTTTGACCATTGGTGGGGCTGACAGGCTTGAAGTACAAAGCACCTGGAGCACACAAGGTTGGGGGAGGCTGGGATCAGTCTGGATTCAAGTTATGCCAAACATACGTACCTGTATTCAGCTGCCGCCACAGGCATATCTAACTACATTATAGCAGAAGTACAAGCATTGTTTCCAGGGTATTCTTTGACAAGGGGCTTGTTTGTTGGTGATGTCTGCTTCGTTTAAACAACAACAGCAACAGCAATTACAGTTCAGAGCGTGATGATGCTGACGTATATAAGGCACTGTACTACTCATAGTGGCTTCCTCATCTGGACACATGCATTTATATACTGCAGCATAGCTGCAGCCCTCAAGAGAAATGGATGACAATGAAATACAGCATAACATGCCAATATATAAAATTCAAAACAGTTTAATTTCAATTAAAAAACAGACACATTTGATTTTGCAGTCATTCCTGTCAAACCTGTTTTTTCATCTTGATAGGAAACGTACAACACATCATATTAGAGAAGTGTGGCCTTACTGGCAGTCAGACAGGGTCTGCTTTTTGTTGAAAATTTTGTATGCATGGAAACTAACATGACAAAACTTACCTTACGTGTGTGAAAGTAAAGCTGGTTAACATGTACATTCTTTATCCACTGGAGCACATCTTTTCTAAGCCAAATGGCCTGCTGGAATGTTAATACTGACTTAGGCAATCTTGAAAAGAGTTGCTGTTTGCTAAATGTAGAGTAGTAAGCTCTGCAGAGGAAAATTAAGCAGCCTGTGCAAATAGGTGGTGGGTGCATCTTCCTTTTTTACACTCTAAATAGCTGTTGAACCACCATCTAGGGTCTGCACTTTTTCACTTACAGCATGTTTAATTAATATGATCCACATCATTCTCACTTTCTGAACAAATCATGAAAGTAGTTCACTGTTGCATTCAATTTAGGTGAAGCACATGAGTGACTAACATCTTAAGATCACCCAGCTAAAGCAATTGCTTCCTTGGGACAGTGATTCAGTACTTTCAATTGCTGCACAGTGAGCAAGAAAATAACCAAGGGCTGCATTACAATTCATTATATCTTCATTTCAAGAAAAAAAATTGTTAAAGACACTCCATCCATTATGAAGCAGATTCTAACCATGAGCAAGAACTTCTCAATCCTGATGTATGACTATGGTCACAGAATTACCCATGTTCCATACTACAGAGCGACTGGATTTAATTTTTGACTAGATGAATTCTCCTTGTGGATGAAAGATTATGAACGAACTATATAATCATAGATACATGCAATAACTTTTGAGACAAATTAAAAAAGAATAACAAATAGCATGTTAATAGTCACAGTGATGCTGTGTGCCCTTAGTGGAAACACGTTCATAAATATGAAAGCCCAAAGAATATAATATTGTTGGACACAACTAAAGTTAGAGCTTCTGACATCGTGCCTATGGATGGCAGTCTCCCCACAGACACCTCTCTTGGTTTCCACTGTAACCAAATCTGGGAGGCTTCATAAGGCCATGAGTTTGCCTGGTGTGCCTAACCTAATGACAAACTAGCTGAGACAGCTCTCCAGGAGGCCACTTTATTCTAGGAATAAAGGGGACTACACACGTGAGGAAAGCAAGGTTATGTGCTGCACTGGCCCAAATGGTGTGGGTTTCTAGCCTTTATACTGCTGGTTAAACCCTCTATTCCTGCTTCCTCTGCTCTGCCCATTGTTCTATGGCGTGCTCTTGCTCCAGTCTAGTCTGGCTTCAACCAATTTCAGCTGCCCCAACCTCACCTCATTACTATTTGGGCAGGGTCTCTGCCTTTGTTTATGCACTGATCAGCCATTATTGTGTATACAATGAGTTGGAGTGCCTTTTGAGGTTTATGATTAGGACTTATTTGTCTATCACCACCAGACTCCACGCCTCCACTGATTTGTATTTTGTTTCTTAAGATTAAACAAGAACAAAACTGGTAAGCTGCAAATTTAATTGCTGCTCTCCACAATGTTATTTGGTTTCAAAAGCATGGTTTTCTGTTTCAGAGCTCAGATTCTACATCTTCTTTATGCATAGGTTTTTGTACAGGTGGGTTTTTTGGTCTCACCAGTTTGTCTTCTGAGAAAGGAATGTTTTATGGATGTCCATGCCCACCATGGTAGCCATTTTATGAATGGACAACACCCCCATCCATGGCAACCATTTTGTAAGAACATCCACAATAATCTCAAAATTCCATTTTTGTTCACTGGCCTGAAAAGGCTGTAGACGGCTGCTCTGTGCTCATATCAACATATATAAAGAAACTGGTGGATTCAGTAGGAATTATCAGTAGTATTCTTGTTGATATTAAACTTGGTTGATGCAGAAATCTAAAAGGGGAGATAAATGGTATAAAATGAAATTCCACTTAGGCCCTCTGGGGTACTCTTGCTGCTTTCCTCTGCCAACTGAATGCAGCAATTCTCCAAAGGTTCATGGTGTAGCACATTATTGTTAATAGAAATTACAGAATCATATGAGCATTGGAACTCATATAACATTACAGCAGCAAAGTCTAAATAGGTTACTAGGCAATAACCTGTTGCCAACCAAATAAACTATGAAAGAATGGTGTTCTTAGCATTTCATGCAGAACTGCTTTTATTATAGGTTTTGATTAATCGTGCTTCGTCCCATGCACCCGAAAAGAGATAACCAATATGATTTTTAAAAATTCAATTAATGCTTGTTGCTGTCTAAGAGACTTGCAGCTGGCTGGATTCCTACTTTTTCTTTTATTCATGGTAATTCCCTAGGACTCTCCAGAATGCTTAGCCCCCTAGTGGAGAAATGTTACACTCCATCAAAAGCCCAGCAGAGATCCTCAAAGGGTGAATTAGTGCCAAGACACTCGGAAATTATTTTCTCTTTAAGAAGTCCAACATGTTTTGACCCAGTCTATCATTTGGGGCTTTCCTCTGCGGAATTCTTCAAAACCTCTCAGAAAATGGGTATCTGCATATCTTCAAATATATGAAATTCTGTTCATTTTCTGAAGATTTTTGAAGAATTCCCTTGAAGAAGCCCCTGAATAATCGATCAGGCCAAAACAAGTTGGGTTTCTCAAGACACAACCCTATACATGATTAGAAAGGAAAAAGCATACAATCCCCAACAACCCCTAACCAGCATAAAACACAAAGAGTCCCTCCCCACTTTGCTCCTGCTTTTAATTTAATTTCCCTAAACTATCCAATGAAGTAGGAGACTAGCAACTTGGTTAAAATGTTTCAGGCAAACAATGCCATTCAAGGAGAGTGGAGCAGTGACATCTTTAAACCCCATTTTAAATTTTCCAGTGGGGAAGTCGAAGCATATCCCGCTAGAGGGAATTTCATCAGAAAAGAGCTACCTTTAAAAAAATTTCCTTTCATCATCTACAGCCTGATTTTAAGGACAGGAACAAGAACAGGGCCTCTATAGTCGATCTCAGGATTCATACAGTTTCATATAAGTATAGGTGGTCCTTCAAATAATCTACCATCCTCCTTTCCTCCAGAGATATCCCTTCTCCTCCTTTGGAATAACTTTTCTGCTTTGATATGCAGCCGGGAAAGGTCATGCCATTTTACCTTTGTAATCCATTAAAAATGTTAACTGTGCTACATATAGCCCATTAATTGACCTATGTATAAAAAGGCATCCTGAGAAATGCTTGGTGCATGCCATACTGCAAGAATTTGCTGCCAGGCATGCTATTCTCAAGATTAAAACTTTTAAAAGAAAACCTTCCCCTGTTGTGTATTTTGGGCATGCACACACCAGGACATGGACCTATTTTGGTTAACAGTCTCAAAATTGATTACAGGTATCAAGTGTCAGCTCTTAATATGTGGCCTGGATGTTCACTGATAAACAGTTTAAATTATACAGAATAAAAGTTACTATGTGCTAGTAATGCATACTAATCATTTCCCCAGTCTGCCAACCACATGATGCAGCTGCATATGAACCATCTTCAGTGAAAATCCAATACTATGCACACTGCAGGAGTCTAATCTAGATAGCGGTGCTTCATACTTCAAATGACTCTAACTTTGATCCAGAATTTGAATGTCGAGATAAAATTTCTCTGAAGTTTCAACAATGCTTCTACGTTCGAACTGCATGCAAAGTGAAAAAAAATGTGTTTGCAGCATAAACGTTGCCCTTCCCCCGAAACATCTCTTGTGTAATACTTGCTCATTTTCAGTGCTTTTTTTCACTTTATTTTTTGGTTACATACATACATACACACATACATATGTGTGTGTGTGTGTGTGTGTGTGTGTGTGTGTGTGTGTGTATAAAACCACTCCTCACTAAGGTACAATTAAAGCACTAACATAACATTACTAACATAAATTATAATACAGTGGTGCCTTGTACTTCGAACATAACTTGTTTCAAGAGACCACATTTGCTGTTTATTGAAATGGACATTGTTTAGGGTCTTGGATGGATTAATTCACTTTCCATTATTTTTAATAGGGAAAATTGATGCAGATTTCAAATGATTCCAAGTTCAAACAGCCTCCTGAAACAAATTAAATTTGAAGTATGAGGCACCACTGTATATCCCTGATTGAGGTCAGATGCACTCGCAGACCACTTCACTTCTCCCCTGTACCTCCTGGACTGTTGTGTGTCTTTAAAGTATTTCTTTTCCTTATTCATGTTAGCAATTTGTATTTACTTTGCTACACAAATACAAAATGGCTGAGAGTAACATAAGTAATTAAGAAGAAGGGTCATGCTTGGCCTAGCCAGACCAAAAGCCCAGCCCACCTAGGCCCAGCTGCCTGCAGGAAAACCACAAGCCCAGCGCCCTCCCACTCTCGTTCTCCACCAACTGGTGTACTCAGGCGAACTAGTGCTGATAGCATGTAGCCTTCAACACTAGTCGCCACTGATAAGCAGCCATCACTCTCACAAGGGGGCCCACGTGTGGAGCTTTCATGCAGGCCATTTTGTGTGGCAGCCCTGCAGCCCTTTCTCCACACTGCCCCCCTGGCAAGAGAGCAAAGTGTAGCCTACACTCCATGTCTAAGCAAGTGTTGCACTCTGCTGAGTGTGGCAGAAGGTGACAGCTGCAACATCATATCCTTGGCATCTCTAATCCTGCGCCCACCATAGCCTGGCTTGGTGCCCAAAGGGCTTCCTGCCCCTCCTGCTTTCTATTTTGAAGATTTTTTTAACTGGGCGGTTGCCTTGCTGTCCTCCAACTTCAACCTTAGTTTGGTTCTTTTGAATGGTTTACTTTTGGAGTTCAGCACCCCACCTCTGCCAGATATGTAGATTCTTGGGCACGTGGCTTTTCTTTCAGTATCACCAGCCTTCTGGGAATAGCTGCCTTGTAATGGAGCAAGCTCATTATGGCAGCCATTTTGTGAAAATGTTGAGAACACTCTCTCCCCTGCAAATGTATCAGATTATTCATACAACTCCATGGCCTTACTTCTGTGTATGTGTATATGTATGAAAGAAATTGTTCTGTGAATCCCTTCCCTGGAGATTATAATAACCTTAAAGGTGGCCTGAAATAATTTTAAATAAAATTAACGTACTTTAAAGTAAAGCAGGAAGTAATTATGTTGCTGCCCTTTGTCATAAGGATAGCATACAGATGCATGTGTGAGCCCAGGAACTTAACAGAGCAAAGAAGAAAAATGTTAAAATGTGCCCCTTGATGAGAAAGCAAATTTACTGTTACAGACACATGCAGAGCTTCTCTAGTCAAGAATACTCCATAATTAGACAAACTGTATTTAAAAAATTGCAGAAAACAAAGCATTTGCCTAATCACTTGATGCCGTCTATTTTTGACCTTGTCTGCCATAGTGGAAAACTGGCTGTATCCAATAAGAAATTAAATATCATAAATAAAAAGGCAGCAATTAATTGTGTAGCCTCTTTGAAGAGAGCCAAGCTGCCTTTGTCACACTCTGCCAGTTTATCAAATCTAGCTCCATTACGGTTGTCTTCTCTCTCAATTGATGGCGACATTCTAATCAGAAGGCCTTCTATGTACTGGTGCTAGTCTATGATAAAAGAGCACAAACATATAGGGTGCATATAGGATTCTATCCGTCTTGTATTGTGAATTACAAATGTTCAGAATGTCAGTTTAATGAGTCATGCAGCAGCCCTCAATGTTCTAAGTCACTGGTCCAATTAATTTTTTAGTGCATCTAAAATGAATTGGAAGATCAGCACGAAGTAATGCAGTGGTTGTTCTTGCCTGTCCCTCAACATTTCTTTTATAAATCAGGCCTAGCCAAGCTTTGGAAAGCAATACAATTAACCAGCTTGATTAACTGAGTAATTATTTATCCGAAGATTCAAAATGTGGGTGTCTCTTTGTAATATTAATAATTGATTGGTTGACTGTTAAAGGAATGAATTAAAGGGAATTGATATTTGAGGAAAAACAAACTCACTGTTTGATAGTGATCTAAAATAATTCATTCAGAATACCTGCATTGTACAGGCAGACCAAACCTATCCTCTGGCCTTTCCATCTAAAATCAAATGGGATGCAGAATGATAGCAGTGAATGCTATCACAACCCCTCTGATCATTGGGTTGTGATGTATAAATCACCACACCATTACCTGAACACTGGCAAAATAAAGAAGTGTGAATGTCAATTTTATAAACTGAAACAGGGAGTACACATTTCTGTAGTGTTAATCTCTGTGTTAAGCATTAGAAGGCACAATCCTATCAGCCTGAGGGCAGATGCATGTAAGCCTCTGAACTCTGCTGCAGCTGCACCTCACACTGGGCACTTTCCAGTCATGTTTGGCTGTCTAGATTTAGTTGCAGGGAGGGAGAGGGAAGGAAGCTGGGATGCAGATTAGAACTGGCATAATTACAGCCTCCTTTCCTTCCTGCCCCTGGCATGCCCTTTTTTTCCCCAGTTCCAAGGCCCAGTTATGACACGGTGGAAGCAACCAGGCCAGTTCTTTCTGTACCAGCTGAGAGGGATCAAGGAAAGGGGGCACAAAGAATTCTGCACCCATCCAAATCATGTAAGGATACCCTGCTATGGCACCCTTTCTTGGGCTATTTCCACCTTGGGTCTGAATTGCTGCAGTACAAAAACTGCTTTACATTTCTCTGTTTGTGTAGCTTCTTTATCTAGTCTTGAATCAGACCAACTCCTGTACCTCTGTAACAGAGGAGCAATAAAAACATTGGCAGCTGCAGCTTCCCTTCCTTTCCCATTACTAGTCCAGATTGTGAGTGAAAGATGATGCCCCACTTGGTCAAGTTCTCCCTGTCACAAATTCAAAACATTGGCTGGAATTTTGCCTTTCTTTCAGCCCAAGGGCTGAATTCAGTTTTGGTGAACCTACTGGGTGCCATATTCCAGTGATGGGACAAGGCAAATGAGAACAGGGCCAAAATACCAACACATAACAGTTTAGAACTTGGGAAAAAGACTTCCAACATTTTAAAATGGTGGAAAAAGCAATGAAGACTGGAAAACCAAAAACCAATTGATGGTGGAAAAGGCCATCTGAAAACTTCAGAGGGCCAGATTTGACCCATGAACATGAGGTCCAACACCCTGTTCCTTGCCTCCATTTTTCTCTTTCCAACCTATCAGTGCTGTGATATCCCCTGCTCCCAAATAGCTTCCCATACTTAAGTGGATTCTGGGGGATGGTGGAGGACAGGAAGGCCTGGAGGAGTGTTGTCCATGGGGTCGCAATGGGTTGGATGTGACTTTGCAACTAGCAAGCAAGCAAACTGCAGCTAGGCTTGAAAAATGTTCCCCATTGGTTGCTGCTTGAGAGGGCATGTGTGGGGGGTATTTGTGAGTGAGAGAGACAGTGGCAGAGAGAGAATGGGGTACTGAACATTCTTTTGTTCCCTTGTTTTAGGACTATTGTTTGGAGTATAAGAGTAACCTCTGGGGCTATTCTTATGGAGATTTTGCTAGTTTTTTAGGTCCTGGCAATGTTTTGGTTTATGAGGGGTAGGCAACATAAAACACAGGAAGCTGACATTTGGAAACGTTTAGATTTGGCACTGGCTAGATTAGATCTTGGCAAAAGGAGGGGTAGAAATTTAATAAATAATAATAAAAGGTAAAGGTTTCCTCATGGCATTAATGTCCAGTCATGTCTGACTCTTGGGGGCAATGCTCATCTGTTTCCTAGCCGAGGGAGCCAGCATTTGTCTACAGACCATTTCCATAGTCATGTGGCCAGCATGACTAAACACCAAAGTGCATAGAATGCTGTTACCTTCTCACCGAAGTGGTACCTATTTATCTACTTGCATTTGTATGCTTTTGAACTGCAAGGTTGCCAGAAGCTGGGATGAAGCACCTTGCAGTTTGCCCCATGTGTGGATTCAAACTCTGGACCTTTTGATCAAGCAGCTCAGCAGTTTAACCCACTGAGCTACTGCATCCCTTTAATAAAAATAATGGGAAGGCAAATTATGTATAAATTACAGTCATCTGGGGGGATTTCAGTTACCCTAAGATCCTGGATGTTAAAACTCAAATTTCTGATCCTTTAACAACAGTATGTAACATGTCTTTTAAATCAGCACTTTACTAAAGAACCGGAGAATGGCCAAAATAATGCTAAATTTCAGAATGGATGGAGGAAATTGCAGTTCAATTAATGTTGCTTCTGGGTAAACTGGTGCAAAGGATTTTTAAAGTAAAATTATCAATCATGTGGAATTGAACAACTCTGTGGTGGAACACCCAGCATAGGTTCTGGGCATACCCCTTTCCCTTCCTCCAAATTCCATTTGTGACCTGGGGAAACAAGCCAGTGTGGGGTTTTGTTGTTGTTGCACTGGCTGCCGGGGGGGGGGGGGGGGGGGGGGCGGAGGCAGGACTCAGCCTTTGACCTCCAATACCAAGGCCATCAAGGATTGCATCCTTGCACTTTCAAGCATTTTTATTAACTCTTGCATCATATACTCCTGTGTAAATGTAGCAGTTATAGGATAATTGGTAGGATTCCTCTATGGATTGGTAATGTTTAAATAACAGAAATGAGAGAGTAGGAACAACTGGTCAGGTCTTACAATATAAGAGGAATGTAAACCATGGGATCCCCTAAGGGACCAGTGTTTTAACAATTATTAATAAATTACCTCGAATTAGAGTGAGCAGTGAAGTGGCTAGATTTTCTGACACATTATTTAGAGTAATAATAACTAAAACGGATTACAAAGAGCTCCAAATGGATCTCTCCGGACCTAGGGAACAGGCATTAAAATGGCTGAATAAAAGTAAGTGTGAAATGATGCAAGTTGTGGCAGAACATTTTATCTTTACATAAACTCTAATTGGATCTGAGCTGGCAGTGCCTGAGCAAGACAGAAAAGTAGGTAGCTCAATACTAATGGTGTGCATATCCTCCACTGGGGCAGGTTGGTGGGTGTCACTAGGAAAGGAACTAAAAATAAAACTAGTAATATCATACTCAATGTCCTTACAGAAATCTGTGGTATGGCCACATTTGGAATACTGTGTGCAGTTCTGATCATGGTGTGTAAAAATGTGTGATGGAAACATGCAGAATAGGACAACTGCAAGGATCACAGGGCTTTCTCTTATGAAGAAAGGTTTGAATGTTTTTAGCTGGATTAGGTATGTTTTTAGTCTAATCAAGTATGTCCTAATGTTATTTTTGTCAAGAGGGCTAAAGTCATTTTGAGACAGGCTTTGCTATTTATTTCATGCACAGATTTATTTCATTTCACTTGTCACCTTTGGTGAAACAAGTTTTACATTATTTCTAAAGTGATACAATACTTTGCAAAACCTGTTTCCTAGAGGCATAAGCAGGATAACCTCAGAGGCAGCAATCCTTCTTTCAAACCTACAACTCCTTGGAAGTAAAATTCTGTTGCCTGCATCTCCAGATTTACACTGAGGCCAATACAAAATTTCTCCTGATTTTTGGTTTCTGTTCATCTCCATCATATGCAACACTAAAAGCACAATCCTATGCATATTTAGACATGGGAAAATTAGCTCACTACTGGTAGGGGTGTGCTGGGGGTTGTAGGCCTTTTATCATGCATTGGACTGCATGTATTTTGCATTTCCTGCATCCATGACTATGTTGTACTGGCATATAGTATGCATGCTGAAATGTTAACTTTTCTCCATTCCTCTGCCATACACTCCATTTTCTAGTGTGGGAGAGAATCTTTGCCCAAAAGGAGGTTGCTAGAACAAGCAACAATCAGCAGTTGATAATCTGCACCCTAATAAGTGCATCTCTTTCCAGGAACAGGAAGGTATGCATCCCTCAGATAATTTGAATTAAACAGCCACATATTGAGGAATTATTATTCAAATTAAAAATGGTTGTTTCTTGTGTTTCACGCTACATTAACCATATTCACAAGATGTTTTCTATCAAAAAAAAAATCAAAAGTTAAAGCTAAATGACATTTTTCCTTTCCAGACAATTATTTCAGTGTGCCGAGAAGGTAGTTGATTCATAAACTGGAATCAGGCAACATCCTCTATAACTAGCAAGAGGACTACTATTTAGCCATCACATCTCTAAGAAACAGTAACTTTGGATAACTTTTTAAAGTAATCTACTTGACCAAAGGTGACAATGGGATTAAAGGAGTATGTGTAACCTCCAAGGAAAGCAATAATATCCTTAATCCATTTTTAATCTGCTTTAAAACGACTGTCTTTTTTCAGCCTGGAGTGATCTCCTTCTACTCGGGCCTTGTCCACAAAACACCGGTTAAACCAGCTGCCAAGTCTTAACTGTCCGGGTCCCAATCAAGAAGAAACTTTGTTTGCGGGAGACTCAGTAATTAATCAGTGAAACTGATTAGAGGCCGTTCTGGATGTGTGGCCTTAAGAAAATCTTTCCCTTTCCCGCATTCCCAGCTCCACGTGGTAGAAGATGCGGACCAGGCAATTCCTATAAATTATAAACTTCTTTACAGCTGAAGTCTCTCTTCTATCCCTGATAGTACATGTGCTGGAGGGGTGGAGCGGGCTGCCGGAAACCGCAGTTTTGAATTAAACACACTCTTTTTACAAAAGTCCTAATGAGTGGGACTTTCTTTTAAGTCAATGTGCCTAGCACTGTTCTTCCGTGAGTAGATCACACGAGAAATATGCTAAGAAGCCGTAGGTTACCTCCTGGAAAAGCAGCAGCGTTAAGGGGGGGAAAGGCGTTGGACTTGCGGTGACTTTTTTCTCCAGCCCACTGGGGCAATGGAAGTTGAAAATTAACTTTCTTTCCGTTCCTTCTTGAGACTAAGCTTTGCTGTAAACTGCTTTGTAAAAACACTCAATGTGGTAGAACCCCAGCCGCCATTACTTTTGCGGCGCCTCGTGCAATGAAAGCATGGATGAGAAAGCTTGGCAATACTTCCTTGGGGGTTACTCGCAAACCCATACAAGTTGAGCTTTCTTTCCGAGGGGCCCTGGCCGCGGGCTCGGCCTTGCGCGTGGGGGCGGAGTCTTCATGGCCTGGCGTCTATTGCTGCCCCCGAGAACCCCTCCTGTGCGGAATGCTGGGTGCGCAAAAAGTCGCAACAAAGTTCTGCAACTTACTCGCCCCTGCGGCTCCTTTTGCAAACCTCCTACCACTGTGCCGGACTTTTGCATCCAGCTGCAGAAGCGTGAACAGGTCCCAGCAAACGCTTTCACGGGGAGAGCAGCAGGGACAACGGCTGCATTTTGACTGTCCCTGTCCCATTCTTTAAGGCACCCCGCCACACACCCTAAACTGCTTGCTTGTCTTTTCTCCCGTTAGCAAATTCGATCCCCCGTTCCCGATCAGTTCAACCAATCCAAGGGACACGATGCCCAACGAGTCGTCGTTCAACAAGCCCTCGGCTTCCTCGGAGCATCACGGTCCGGGGGGTAAGATGGGCACTTTTGGGAAATCAGCTGGGCTGGCAGGAGCTGGAAGCACCGCAGGGGTCTTGAGCCAGAGTCCAACAGCTGGTGGTGGTGCGGCCGCTACCTCGGGGAAAAAGTCCCCCCGGCTCCCGAAATGCGCGCGCTGTCGGAACCACGGTTATTCCTCTCCTCTGAAAGGGCACAAGCGCTTCTGCATGTGGAGAGATTGTCAGTGCAAAAAATGCAGCTTGATCGCCGAGAGGCAACGGGTGATGGCCGCTCAGGTGAGCAGCGGTTGTGGAAGCAAGACACAAATGGAAATGCGGGGAGGGGGACCAAAGGAACCTTACTCCTGCGCCATCGTACGTGTTCAAAACTCATTGCAGGTTCTTTTCCACCACCATCAGGTTCTAATCCGGAGAATTTAAGACGTTCCCCCTCGTTTCTAACAGTCAAGTACTTTATGCTGGATTCTTACTATTTATCCCCCAGAAAAGGATACTTCGGCTGGTAAAATTGAGAACCGATTCATAAATAACAAACGACGTAACCTTAACATACATGCACTTGGCTCAATGGGACTTTCTCCCCGGTGCTTTGGCGGCGGTGCATGCTGCCTTACTTAGGAACAAGCACCATTGGATAGCATTTTAACTGCTACCGCCCAAACAGACCTGGTTAGCACGCTTATGTTCAAATATTTTAAAAGGTGGTGAACGTTGTCGAGGGGGTGTGAGATGTTGCATCACTGTTTAGAATATGTTGTGCAACCAAATTGTGCAAACTAGTTTAGTTCTGGGAGGCGTTGTGGATGTGTGTTTAAAATGTGTAATTTCTCCCAATAGTTTCCAATATTTCTTCACTCCTTTGTAGTCAGGATTCTGAGTAATACTCCTTTTTGTAGGCATGTATTAAACTTGCCAAGGAGAGAAAAGTTTAATTAAGTTTTAAGCGTGCAGCCTATGCATATTTGACCGAAAAATGTCTTTCAACTCCCAGACAGGCAGAGGAATACTCAGGACTTTTCCCCTTTCTGGACATGCATAGGATTGTGCTTTTTATGTTCTTTCTTATATCTGCAAATAGAAAGAGGGAAAAGGAGTTGTATGTTGAGGGAAATTCCTAGACTCAAATAAGATGCTGGGCTCTGAGCATATTTTACCATTTCACATTCTAGAAGTGATGAAAAGTTACATTAGAAAGTACATTTGGAAAATGAAAAAATGCTTGTAATAGTACAAATGTTACCAAGTCTATCAGGATGAAAATAGTTGAAGGCAAACAAACATGAAACTCAGAGAAATTTCAGCTTTATTTTGCTCAAGATAAACTTCAGATTGGGGATTCTTGCATATATCTTGGCTTTAATAATTATAAATACACAAAAATATTTACATTTTAACTTTGTTGTCATATGTGAACAGGCCCAGCTTCTATCATCTTTAATATTCAGTGAGTGAAATGGTCATTGTGCAAAAAATAATAGATCAAAAAGTTGAGTTGCATATTGATGTGTAAGACCTCCAAAATATATAACTGTCTTTTTATTTCCACACTATTAATTTGTGTTGGAAGTAATTAAATATTCATACACACACACCCATTTAGAATGTTACCAATCTTGCCACAATGCAAAATTGTTTGCAAAAGATCTTTACAAATGTTTTCCATATTTTACGGGCTAACACTTCAAGAATTTCAGTCACCAGCTAGCAAATAACCCTGACTGACTTATTATTTAGGCAGACATACTTTATTTTCAATAGTATTTTTTCCATTAATCTTATAATAGGTTGCATCCTTATGGGTAAAATCTAGCATCAACATAAATGGGACTTACATTTACTTATATCCCTCTTTATACTACTTCAGAGATCCTTTGAGGTTGATTGGGTTGGCCCTGAACTTACCCAGCGTGCTTAATGGCTGAGTGGGACTAGAACCCAATTTCCCATATCCCCAATCCAGCACCCTACATGGGCTCTGCAAAGTCAAAACTGGTGATTATCCTTTATTTCCTTGCATTGAGTAGGGAATATGGAATAACTCCATCTTTCAGGAGGGCACTCTCTCTAACAAATAATTTCCATCTGTTCTAGAACCATAGTATTTCTTTCAAACATTTTAAAGGAAATGGCTTTGGAATGCTTGAAAGAAACAAGATTAAAGAGTGGGTGGCTGCTAGTCAAATGCAAACCATAATTAGCTAGAAGAGCATAATTTGGCACTAAGCAGCAGATAGCAACTAAAAGTGCTTCTTTTAAGTTACTGAGCATGTATCTCAAAAGTTTTCTTTGCAATGTATTGGGGACAGCAATTAATTCAAAATCTACTCCAGTTCAAGTGATCATGTTGCTCTTGTTTCTTCAATTTATTCCTTTGCAGCTGTAAGTAACGGGCAGGAATTTGCAGGTAATAACTCAGCCAGAACCAAAAACACTTGTTGAACATTGTATTTTGTTATTAGAAAAGACAAAAAAAGGTACTGGCCTGCTGTGAGTTAACACCACCTAGCAGGTTGTTGTATGTATGCTGGACAAGTTTGCATGGTTGCTCTGCTAACCAATGTGCTCTGCTAATGGTTAAACTTAAGAATGATTAAACCCCTAATCCTAACCCTTTTCTTATATGGACATTGTACAGTCTAAATTTGGTTTCCTACTTGAGTACAGAGATTGATCAGATTTAGATGATACTAAATCTGCATTACATGCAGGTACCAGGTTGAATATGCACCTTCCCCCCAACTTGGAGGTGGTTGTTTCAGGCTTGTGAATGAGGGTTAAATAAACACATCTTTAATAAGCCTTGTATAACTCTCAAATGGACCCATGGATTATGTGCAGGTTGTTTAATATCATATAACACATGATACTGGGTTCACATAATGTGACAATCCCAAAGCAAGGTTTGCCTATTTAAAATGGCAGTTGCATGCATTACAGCCTCGCTGTAATTTAAAAGAGGCTTGGTGGTCTGGGTCTTGAATAGTCCCAATAGAAAACTTCAGCTTACCTCAATAAATACGGTAGGAGTTGTAGTCTCCATACAATGAGAGTCCTAGGCTAAGGAAGTATTTCTTCCCAGATGAGCATAAATAGGGTTTCAGCTAAGATGCAAACATTGCATGCAGCTTACTTCTACTAAGTAGGTTTATGATTGCAGATATAGAGGTTTCAGCCCAGGAGCACCAGCCTGATGGTTGCCTTCTTTGCTTACTATTTTATGCCATAATCTCACTGCTATTTGTCCTGTTTAAAACAGGATCATGGCATCTCTCTTCAGGCATTCCAGGCTTATTCAGCTGGGCAAGACTTTAGAAGGACAGGGGAAGAAGGACAGGGATCTCCAAGGAGCAGTGGACTAAAGATGGGAAGATGATGGAAGTTATGGAAGGGAGGAAGGATGCAACTTTATGTGACTGGATTTGTCAAAGACCACAATAATTCTAAAGCCGCTAAATTATATTATTGGAACATAGTTCTAAGGACCTAGTATCCCTTGGATCATGGTTTCACTTGAGCCCCCAAACTGCAGCAGCTTTTACAGATTGACATTTAGGACTGTTTGATTTACATGGGGAGATGTTTTGCTCCTTCCTTATGTTTCACATGTTAAAGCCACTTTGACTTAATGATGTTCACATGTGACATATTTTTGCTTCTTTGGCAGTGACCTGAGTTCCTGTATTCTGCCCCTCTGGTTTGCCATCTGAGCTTCTTTCTCACCATTCATTTTCATAGCCAAGTCTATTTGTCGCTTTTTATTTTAGTGTGATTTCTGTATTAACAGCAACATGTCAGACTGAAAATCATCCTCTTGTCTGCTTACTGGAGGATTGCCCCTCTGCTTGCACTGCAGTGGCAGTGCACAGTTCAAGGAAGTTGGTTAGCTGGATTAGAGTAATTTTTGCATTTTTAAGAGAGATCCTACTGGATTTGGTTTAGAACTAAATTGGTAAATTTTCATCTTAAAAAAATGCAAATCTTTGTTCAAAAATGAAAGAAGTAGTTTATATCAATATGTTTCTCATTTTTCTGTTGCAGATTTCAGCAATAAAATAACAATTGCAACTGCGAAACTGAAACACAGCAGTATAAGTATACTGCTGATACTGTGAGAATCAAACCAATGTTTACATTTTTTAGATATGTTCATAAAAAGCAGGTGGTATACAGTAGTATTTTCTGATAGGTGAAAGAAATAAAAAGATTCCATATTAACTAAAAGATACCAGGTTAGTTTTTTTTTAGAAGTCTAAGTTGCCATGTTGGCTTCTTCAAGAAATGACTATATGCCAAATCTTTTGGAACCAAATTTCATTTAAAATTACAATACTATTATAACTGTGCCTGGTGAAAACTAATTTTAGCATCAATAGGAACAAAATATAGACTTTCATGTTGTATTTCTTTATGTTGTACTTAAAAATGCCCCCAAAGGAATAAAATTCATCTGAGCTGCTCTTACAGGGCAGAAGGCTGGACAAAACACCATCCTTTAAAAAAAAGTCACCACACTTCCTTGCACAATACGAAATCGAGTACAGCTTGTTCTTGATACACAGAATATACAAGGTTGTATCTCCTAGGGTGCCTCCTCTCTCACACACACACATGGGTCAGATGCTTTAAGTTTGGAAGAGGTAAACTTAACTGAGTGTGTTTCTGGACTATGCCTTGACCGAATTAGGCCCTTTCTACAAAAAAGACAGGAATCTCCATTCATTCCCTGCCCACAACAGACCCTAGTGGAGCAGCCACACAGATAACTCTGAAACACTTCCAAAATCTCTGCATTTCAACATTAGGTTTACTATTTGATGCTTTGCATTTGGGTCTCTTCCCCACTCCTTGATCCTGGATTCACTGAGGCAAAGGAAGTCTTTGAAGTGTTTTTGTTTATTTTTAATCAGAGTATTAAACATGTCAAAGGTGAGATGATCATAAATTAGGAAAGCTTTCCTCCACTGTGCACATTTCAGTTCCTTTTCATGTTGTGTTCTTAACACACATGCGGGCTAGGAAACACTGGGAGCTGTAGGACTTTTTTCTGACTTAAGCCTGCATAGGATTGCACCCTTACAAACTACTTTTAAGGAGACATTTGTTCTATTCAGTTTTGCACCATATTTAGATGTTCAGTTCTTCATGGTGTAGCTGCTGCTGCTGGTTTTCATATTGGAGGACAACAGTCTCACAATCTCATCCCCAGGTTGCACTGAGAAGGCAACAAGCTCAGGAAGAAGAACTGGGCATCAGCCACCCCATCCCACTGCCTAGTGCCACAGAAATGTATGTTAAGAAAGAGAACAATGCCAATGGTTCCTGCCTGTTGCTGGAAAGCAGCAGCCCACCCCAGTCTACCACTGCAGCAACTGCCGTGTCTGCTTCTGCCACAGGTAATGCTATGTAGACCCTTTGCATCCCTTGATGGTGAGGAGGAGGAAACAGGCTGTCACGAGTTTTAGTTCTAAGGAGCCCATACGATAATAGTGTTTAGATAATAACTGAAAACAAAATTGCTTTGATTTCTACAAATGGAGCAAGAACTAAATGTATAAAATACTTTTTAAAGAACACAGTCCTTTTGTTTAACATTTCATTGAGGTACAGAAGAAGCTGGCACATACCTGGTCATATGAATTACTTAGTATTTATATTATGTGTTTATGGCATTTATATTGCATTTCACATCTGAGCATATTCCAGAGAGGTGAAAAATAAAAAAGTTTAAATACATTAAAAATTGAATCAGTAAAAACTGTGGCTAGTCAGTTAAGAAGATTTCCTGAAATAGCTGTGTTTTTGGGAGACTCTGAAAGCACTACTGTGTAGCTTCCTACCAGACCTGCTAGGGTAGGAGGTTCTTATTTGGCCCCAGTTCCATGCAGAACCATTAGCAGCGTTGCCAACACTGATGACTTCAGTGAGTGGGTAGATTGGAAAGGCAGGAGATCTCAAGTATTTTTATATCAAGTTCAGTGTTTGCCTACTCCCAAGGTCTCCAGCAGATATCTTTCCCTCCACCTAGTCATTTGAGCTGGAGTTGTCAGGAATTTAACCTGGGACTAACTGCATGCAGAGCATTTGGTCCACCTCCATTTGTTCCCTCCTAGCTGCTGAATTGTCATTGTGTAAATGTGCCATGAGAGAGGATGATATAAATGTTGTACAATGTGTCTTGATGCACTTCCTTGAATGAAGGTCTTCTGGATTTGTAATCTCAACACTTGGAGATTCCAGGCACTCTAGTCATATGTTCTTGAAGATATTTTGAATCTTGGTCCTTAAGTTCTAGAATTAACAAATTGTCCACCTGGGGTACACATTTGGGAATTTGAGATGCTGCCTTGGGCACCACCACAAAATGGCTAATCAGCAAATGCTTGTTTATGTATGTATTTAATCTGTATCCCACCTCTTCCTTCAAGGAACCCAAGCCAGTTTACATAAACTTCCTCTCCCTCTCCATTTTATCCAGGTTAGCCTGAGGGTCAGTGATTGGCCCAAAGTTTCCCAAAGTAAGTTCATGACTGAACAGGGACTGGAACCTGAATCTCCAAGTCACAGTCTGACCCTTTACACGTGTCACAGTGGCTCTGCTGGCCACATCTGTGAATCTTAAGCTGCGTCTTATTCCACAGAAACTCTAACTCTGAATAACTCATTCACCAGAAACTCAAGGGATTACTTTAATTACTGATAGTGCAATGTAACTACTTTTTTCAGTATAGCTAACTTGTTTTACTAACTACACAAACTACTTGTGTTGTAGTTTCTTTTTGGAACAATATTACTACAGAGACAATTTTTGTACTAGGAACAGTCAGATCTACATGCTTTTCAACATTTCCCTGCTTTGTGGATATTAAAAATGGCCTGTGTAAATGTATTTCCCTTGCCCTTTTGACAGGTTAAGTTACCTGTATTACAGCACTGAAAGGATAAATGCTCTCCTCCTGTAATGCAGTGCATTTAGGACCTTGTAATGCTTTCAGTATTTGAACAGGAAGCATTTAGATGCCACCTTCAAATGTGTGCTTACTTAGGTAATTCAGTTCACTTCTGTGGAAGGTATGCATTTAATATGTATTAATGGCTGTGAAATTATATATGTGTATTAGCAAATGGGAAAATTTTAAAAAAAATATAAAAGTTTTGCAGTTGCTCATTGGTAACCTCTTCATGAGTGCTAGTGAAGATGCAGAGACATCATGGCACCTTGGGGTGCTATGTTGGGAACCCTACTGTAAGGCAGATGTGTGGAAGAAGGCTTGCATATTTAAATATTTAGCTATGTTAGGCTGTGTTAAGGTGAGGTCGTGCAGGTCCTGAATTAGTTTGTAGATTTGCTGATGGGCTGGATGAGGGCCCATAAACTGAAGCTGAATTTTGACGAGACAAAAGCCCTGTGGCTCAGTGGTGGTCCAGCAGAGTCCAAAAGATAGGCTCATTGCCAGTTCTGGAGGTGATTGAACTGAATGATCAGGTTTTTAGTCTGAGTTACTCTTAGATTGATCATTGTTGCTGGTACCTGCAGTGGACATGTTGGCTCTGAGTTCCTTTTACCAGCTTTGGCTGGTTTATCAGCTCTTCTGGACAGGGATAACCTGGCCCCAGTGATACAGGCAGTGCTAGCAATCGCAACACTGGATTACCACATGTGCTTTTTGTAGAGCTGCCATTAAGGCTGATCCAGAAGCTGGAGCTAGTGCAGAATGCAGTAGCTCTGCTGTTATTTGGAGCTGCTGCTTTTTAGCAGGTAGCTCCTTTGCATTGATTGCCTTTTCACTGCTGAGTGATGTTTCAGGTAAAGACCTTAAACAGCTTGGTACCAGGATAGCTGACAGTGCCTTCTCCTTGCCAACTTGTCCAGTCACTGCAGCCATTAGATTGCGTATTCCTGGTGGTTCCATATGGATCTGTGACCTGGTTGGAGTCTACCAGAAAGCCAGCAGGTCAAACAAAATACAAACATCTGTTCAGTTTAAAACATGCATTAGCGTATAAATTGTATAATTCTAAAAATATTAATGTTAAAATGTGTTGGCAAAGAGAACATTTTAATTTGCTGCTAAGACATATATCGAAAGTTGGTGCTAATCATATCTTCTATGAGAAGGCATTTCAGAGTTGGGGTGCTACCACAGAGAAGGCCTGTTTTGTAAATGCTTATTGTCTCCCTCAGATAATATTTGGAAAAGGAGTTTATTCTGTAGATCTTAGTGTACAAGCAAGATATTTTTCAGACTGCTTTATGCAACATATTTCTAGAATGTATCTCTTAATAGATGTACAACTCAATTTTGTATTTGCTTCCCTAAGAGTAAGTCAGGCTGCTCTCAAGTGGAAGTACTTCCAAAAGAATTTGCATGTAGGATTGCAGCCTCTTTAGAAGACAGCATTTGATGGAGAAGGGCCAATTAATGCCTTTTTCTTCACCCTGACTATGGAAGTTTCAACAAGCACCATCATTGTCTGGAACAGTCTACGGAGATCCATGGGGTCAGATTTCAGCTTTGACATCTCCACAGAGCTGCAGGTTCATTTTTCTTTTTGAGGGTTCTCACCCCTCCCCAGGGTATGACCGTTTTTCTTTCAAACTTCATCACACTGTACATGGTTTACAGTGAGAGGAATAGGGTGTGAAGGAGCCACACAAATCATACAAGGTACCAGAAAAGTCTTTTTCTCTCTGTATCCATTTTATTGGCAGGTCAGAAATATTATGGCACATTGAGAGGCCAGAGACAATTTTTCAAACCCCCCGTGACATGCCATTCTTCCAAAACGAAAGGAAAGGAACAAGAGCTGTGGTGCTTGCCAACATACTCGCATCTCACTGCAGGCGTTAGAAACATGGATTACTTTTAAAGGACTTTGAATACGTGGCAGGAACTGGAAAAGTATTAGAACCTAAAGTTGCAGGCAACTTTTACTTCCAAACATACACACTTAGAATTGTAGCCTAAATTTGTCATAATTCTTGATGATTAAGCTAAAATAAAGATGCTGGTCTAAGTTTATTGCATAGTAAATTTCAATTAACAGCATGTTTTCTTGGAAGAAGTGGGGTTGGTTGGTGGGGGTATTAACAATTTAATGAATGGTGGAGGGATTGTGATGAGGGTGATTCTTATCTACCATTTTTAGAGGAAAACGTTATCCTAAGCATTTTTCTATGGATAGAGTGTTGGGCCTAGGCTAGTGTAGTAATGTTTGTGATTGTGATGAGAAAAGAGAGATGTGGCTTACACAATAAGAAAACCCATTGTGGGTTGTTATGCCATATGAACCTAGGCTATATCTTGCATCTTGGCTGGTTTTTTGTATTTTGTTTTTCTTGAGAAGGCATTCACTGATTTATTTATTTATTTAAAGCATTTGTATGCTGCTCAGTTGTGCCACAGCACCTCTGGGTGGCACAGAACCATAAGAGTTGTTGTTTTAAGAGTTGTTTTATTCATAGTGGGTAGTCATGTTTTCCTAAACACAGGAGAACGTCCCATTGTGGGTAAAAGGAAGCCGCAGGAAAGTTGTTCATCAATAATGGAAAAATAAAGAGTTGATGGTCTTTGTGATCTTGCTGACACTGATGGACCTTCTGGAATACCCAAGTTACACTTTGGAGGGGCTGTCACAGGTTGGCTCACCCTTAATAAAGCTGCTCAAAATGCATCCAAGGTTTTTCATTTTTTAAAATTCTAGTTGACTTGCACAAATCCTTGCTTGAGCAATGTCCTAAAGAGTAATTGCTGTCAAAAGTGTAGCAAGTACTAACCTTTGACATTGACCCAAATAGGGCACCAAATAGGGCTTTGTTTTGTTTTCATTTGCTTTCCCCGACAGCTGTCAAAATGTGAACCATTAAGGAAAAGCAAAGCCATGAGTGATCCTTGCTCATGAAAGGGGATAGACATCTTCCCACCTCTTTGCAGCAGGGTTCTTAGGGGCTTGATTGTCATCCATCATGTCCCACTGTCCCCAACCTTTAGGAGGTGAATTAATGTATCCCACCCGCTTTTTGCTGATGCTTACCTTTGGGAGCTGTTAGAAGTAGGACACAGGCAATCCTTGAGTTATAAATGCCCAAGTTACGAGCAATCCATATTTAAAAATGAACTGCCATAAAGCCTATTAATTTTTAAAAATTACTGCAGAAAATTGTCATCACCATAGAGAGAGGAAGAAAAAGGGGAGATGGAGGCCTCCATGCCTTCCTGCTCCACCAATCTGGAAAGGGAAATCTCATTGCATTTCTTTGCTGCAAAGAAGAGGTACTGGTGAGTTTGGTTGGGGGCGGGGGTAGAGATATTTGCTGTTCTTCCTCTTTCACAGGGGTCCTGCACCCCTAATCCTTATGAATGTGGAGGGCCAACTATCTGACTTGTATACAAATTCAACTTAAAGACGAATTTCCATTTTCTCGGGAACTTGTTTGTAACTGTTAAATGTAATCCCATTCAGTTTATGTGAGAGAAGAAGATGAGAAGGGAATCGGGGATATTGCACCAGATCTGTGGAAAGGCCTCCCTCAGCTGTCACCACCACCAGCCATTTCAGCAGAGGGAGATGAGATGGGAAGCAAAGATATTCCATCACCTTTGCTAAACACTTACTTCACTTACTCTGTTTCTCCAACCATCCTACGGAAATTTCCTTGTGCCATGTTTCTTTTTCAGTTGTAGTCCTCTAGGCAGGGACTGTCTTGTTATCTGATTGTAAACTACCCCCCCCCAAACTGTTTTAAGTAGGATCAAATACTTTAAATAAAATTTCAACATTTTTGAACATTATGAACAATGAACACTTCTCCTCTCAGCATGATTGGAATATTTTTTGTGTTTAAATCTGCATTTCTCAGTGTCGCCTTTGGTTTGGCCTCAACCAAGCCATGAATTGAGTGGATCTGGCACTGAGATCAGTATTGAAAGAGATGGAAAGAATAGCAGTTGGTCTTAGATGATTGTTGCAAGGATGAATTGAATAAAGAAAGTATCTACACTTAACCTAAAGAATGAGGGCCTATAAATCCCTCCCCCTCCCCCATAACAATAACAAAGTAATCAGGTCACTTCACTGGAAATAGTTTTCAAGGAATTAGAGGATAGTAGTACAAAGAGAACATAGGTTTTAACTTGTGCTTCATTAATCCCTGCCTTTAAGCTTGAAATATCAGATGAAACAAAGAATGGACATTTTGTTAATGTGTTACTGGATTAAGAAAGTAGAACTTTTTCTTATTGCTAGATTGCAGAATACAAGACAATGTTTATGTACCGTGCTATGTATGGATAGAGTGCATTAATTCTATCATACAGTTTGGCTATGATTAGAAATTTTATATATAGACATGTAAAGAGAAAGCATGTCAGTCATATGAAAGTTTCTTCTTGTTTGTTTGCTGTCTGTGGTTTATACCTCAGTACTCAAATCTCTCAAACTACTTTTGAAAAGTGTTTTGAGTTTAAGAATAGTTAACAATGCAGGGGCTGTTTAAACTGAGAATGCTGCCGAGTAGTAGCATTTATGTGCATATTGTGTATTACAGATCATGATGTATGTTTTTCCACAAGCAAATCAAAGATTTTTCTGGAAATCTTTCTGTATTTTTCTGGCCCATTATCTCAAAAGCTTATTTAGTAGCCAAATCCGAAATACCCACTATGGGACAAATAAAAAAATCATGCTTTATGTAAATAGTTTCAATTGTATATGCAGATAAATTAAACACTTAGTTTTATTATTTTAGGACATTATACATTTTTAGAAATGAAGATTATTCCACAGAAATGTTCTGTGGATTTGAGAAAAAAATCTGATACAGACTGGGCTGTTGTTGGAATTGTTGTCAGACCCAACTGTTCACCGTCTAAGAACAGCTGGAATTTCTTGCTAATGTAATTGTTGAGCATTAAAAGGATATTGTTGTTGGTTGTTAAGCAGGAAAGACATGACCTGTTTAGTTATGGCCCAATCTTTGGAACTATTTTTCTGGCTCCCTCATATGACTTTTAATGTAGGCCTTGAAGTAGCCCATTTTTCCACTGAATAATGATGGCAGTCTATATTTTTTAAAGCTGTACTTGTAATCATATTATGTTAAATCTTTGCTTGAGTTGTCTAGCTGATTGCTGCTCTAGAGTGAAATGTTTTTTTCTGTCTTAATGCATAAACACATATATAGACTTTTCAATAATTTAACTGTCTTGAGAAGTGCTTTGCAATGAGAAAGTATACAATTCTTAATAAATAGGAATTTATTTTCTCTATTGAAATATCACAGTTTCCCTGACAGATGTAGAAGACTCTAGTGCCGCCCTTTTTTCTCTGATGCACAGTGCCCTGGGCAATTTCTTAACTGGTACATGCTGTTTTATCTTTTAGTCCTTTATTCAACTCCTTGAAGATCCTGGTCCCATGGTTCCTGGAAAATAATGACAAAATTTGCTGGACCTGAGCTTTAAAGGCACAGGACTTCTAGGCAAGGGTATAGTTAATCATAAATAAATAGCAAACCAGAAACTCGGCTTTGCCTAATCTCTCTGTCGCATTCTTGAAAACCTACAGCATAGAGCTTTTTAAGTTTCATAAAAACAGCATGGATAAATCTGAGTAGATCAAGAGATGAGTGACAAAAATGATGTACAGCTTGTAGAAAAGAAGACTAAGGGTGGATATAACAGTCTATAAATATTTGAGAGGTAATAATGCAAAGGAGGGGGAGGGATTATTTACAGTGCTTGAGGCAGTATAACAAAAAGCAGTGACTTGAAACAAAAAAAATATGCCAGGAAAATAATTAAATTAGGGGACACTTCTTAACTAGAAGGGCAGTTAGATGGTCTGAATAAGAACAAGGCAGTTCTTCAAGTGTCATTGGTAGATGAATTTAAGAGAATTACTTAGAACTGTCCTGTAGACAGCTCTTTATCTCCTCTGAATTGGTATATCTTAAAAGACAAAGGGTCTGACCACATATTACATTCATGATGGGGTTAGCAAGAACAATATGATGTTTTAAATAACAGGCATAGGGAAGGGACATCATCTTCAGGAATAAGGACAGGAACCTTTCATCCCTAGTTGCTTTGTGGGTGAAAACTGCCAGTCATCTCTTACGTGGCAGTTAAAATTCAGAGGGGAAAAAAGCTGCTGTCCATGTGAATGGGACCTTCCCCTCCCCCCTCCTTTGGCTAATGGCTGATGGTGATGAGGAGCCAGAATTTTTTTCCCCAAACATATTTTCCAGTGGAAAGTTGTCAATTTCATAAGTGACAATGAATTGATGCCAAGTGCAAATACAGTATTAGGCAAGCTTGGCTGTTCTAGCAACTCCCTGTTCCCCAGTGCCAAATTGAATGAGTCTGAGGCTGGAGATATGTTTGGTTGCTGAACTCACATTGAAAAGTTGCAGGAGCTGTAGGAGAAAGGAACTGGTAAGTACCTCTTCTCTCCCATTGCTGGCAAGTTCACTGGTTTTGCTTGTGCTTTGTGTGACAGTTGTGTGAACTGGCACAAATCTAATTCTCTTTACCTCCTAGCTTACTTTGCTCTTCACTGGCTGGCTAGGTTTGTGGCCTGAGGTACTGGTAACTTGGGCAGTTTCAGTGATGCCTCCCTTCTGGACAGGCAACCACCTTGGAGAGCTTGGCTGCTTCAGCTTAAATCTGAGCTTGTTCCTCCCATTTGCCTTCACCCCCAGCATTTCCACCCAACCTGTTACAGTGATGCTAGCCCTGGAAAGAAGCTGTGCATGGCCTGTTAAAGCCCTACTGAGTAAGCAGGATAGAACAGGCCTAATTATCAGATACCATTGGGAATAGGGACCGGGGCTGTTAACTGTGTACAATATTTTAACCAAGCCTAGGGATATTACTTTCTTCATTGAATTGATTAATAATATTGCAACTTGTTTATTTTACTTGTGTTTGGTAAGCAGCAAAGTTGTCCCTATACAACTTGAGTACTTGACTAGAAATATTTGAGAGAGAAATTCAAGGATACCTTACTGTGTAATCTTATCCATACTATGCTGGCTAAGGAATACTGGGTGTTGTAGGATTTTTTCTGCCTAAACGTTGGTAGGACTGCACCTTTACTGTGATTTTAATGCGTTATACCATTCAAAAATGAGTACTTCTTTAAAAGTAAAGACAGTAGCAGACAAAAGCAGTACATTTCTTCAATTTCAAATCAGAGGTACTGATAGTAAAGTTATTGCCATCTAAGGATGCAATTTCAGCTTGAGCTGCATCCTGTGTTCATTGCCTTTTCCTGACTTTTAGAAACCACCTGTGTTTCTTTCAGCATGTTCTTTCTGTTGAAGTGATCCTTGGTGAATTTATATCAGCTGCCACCTCCCTTAGTTTATTTTTAGTGTTGAGCTATAATGATTTTATCCCAGTCATATTTTCTGCAAGGCCTCCCCTCTCAGATACTCGAAGAACTCAACCTCCCTGCTTAATATTATCTTGATATTCTGTTAATGAATGTATTCCATTACCTTGCCACTGTGCTTACTTTGTTCCTTACTTTGGAAGCTTTTTGTTCGTTGTTTTGGAACTGTATGGTGTGTTATTCTTGTCTGTGCTTTCCCTGCTTTCTTTCCCACAAATCATTTTCCTAGCATTTTCTGGATAGTCTTGTACCATGGTATCAGTTACTTGGCTTTGTCAAATGTTCAGGTCCATTTGTATTATATTATTCTACCCTCCCATTACAGCAACCTTGGAGTGAAACTATACTTTATGTGTAGCTCTGTGATTTCCCACCCCCACCTCATCCTCCTTTTATCTCATAAAGCAGCGGTAGGTTGAAGACTGATGGGAAAAGGCCTATTTAACATTTTCTTTCTGTCTGAGTGTTCAGAATTCTTCCCCCCAATTACTTTCCCTCCACCTGTATTATTACCTATATTATTATGTGGGTTGTGATCTTGAATAGACCATTGGCCAGCAAGGAAAACATTAAGCCCACTCTACAGACACTCACATTTCAGTCCTCAAAATTCAAATCAACTTGCAGCTACTTCACAGGAGTGGAGAGAAATGTGCCACTGCACAGACCTAGTGGACTACAACTCTCATCATCCCTAGCCACTATGGTCAATTGTAAAGGATGATGGGAATCACAGTCATAGCATCTCCTCTCAAATACTTACATTATACTGGTGCTTTCCTTACTGCTGCTTTATATCATGTGAAGAAGCGAGAAATTGCAGGCAACTAATTTAGATATTGTTTTAACATAGCTCTGTCAAATGGTAAGACACTCCTTTGGCTGAAAGCAAGAGTCTGAGGTTGATAGCACTTTTCCAGATATACTACAAGAGCTGCTTAAATGTGGTTGGGAGAGCATGCTTCCACTGCCTCATGCAACTGGAAACCTTGGCATATCAGGATTCCCAGTTGAGCAGGGCTGTGTTAAATTCATTCAACTGAGTGCAGTTAATGCATTTGCCAACTTCCCTGTCATCACAAGGAGGTGGGGGTAGAAAAGTGCAGAATGCACATGCACCGCCAAACTCCCTCTGTGCTTACAGTAAAGGCCTGAAGAGTGCTATAGCTTCCAAGATCTGGCAGTATGACAGGAGTTTGAAAAACTTCCTGCTTTCATGCTTCAAAAGTGGAATCAAATTAAGCCCAGTGCATAATCTCAGTGGGTTGAGAATTTGTATCTTTAAAAGATACACATTTGATTTTCATATCATCTCAATTAATGGTGAGTGTCTGTTTTCCAATCACTGCAGCAAATCAGATGCTTTTTACATATTGTATCATAGTAGCTGCTGTCTGAAGGAGAATGGTGGTCTTTGCAGCAGGGGGTGATGTCTCACTCTCCCATGAAGAGTTGTCATTGACTCATCCCCATAATGAAGTTAGGGGCTACAGCAGAATAATCACAGAGAATGGCTTCCTCGGTTTGTCCATACACAATCAGAGGCTTTTATATCAAATCCAGACTTAGAATGCCAGGCACAATCTCTTGTAGATTCATTAGAGATTGGATACCAAGCCCATTCATAGATGGGATTTGAACTGGGAGCAGGAGCTGTAAGAGCAGCCTTAATGAGATTCAAAAGCTCCTCCCTCTTTCCCCAATTTCAGCCTAATTTTGCTCCCATAACCTTCTAAAACAATTATGGAAGGCATCAAAAATGCAAGGTGTCAGAGTGTGGCCCTGACCTCCCTCTTGTAATTCAAGAAGTGTTTTTATGAGACTCACATGAAGTGACTTCATTGCCCCAACTATGATGGTGATGTGATATATGAAACCTGAGCCTTCACAGATCAGCTTTTGGAATATTCTAGATGTGAGTTTGGTAAAACCTTTTGCAGAAGTGGAAGATACATGCCCACTGGGTCATCATGGACATTGCTTTGTTTTTCATGGCTGAGCTGAACCCTGCTTTTAGCTCATAAGGTGTTACATCATTTTGCATGGTGACTGCTGCTGTTCAGTGAAACTTTTGTGCAACTTACCATACATGGACCTTTTCTCCCTAACATCTCCTTTTTTTATGCATATGTGTGTTTCCTGGAAGGAAATGTGAACAGCTTACTGTGTGATAACAGCCAGCACCTGAAAAGAAATTAAAATGGCTCTAGACAATTGTCTAATGTGATTTAAAAAGTGCATAATCTGTGGTGCCTGACTCGTATGATAACTAATGGACTTCTTCACATAATATAATTTGTGCAAGTGGTAAATGCAAACTAGCCCTACAAACTAGTTGCATTAAACAACTAGTGACTAGTTTAATGCAATTAGTTTGTAGGGCTTTTGACTGCAATTGGCAATCATGACAACTTCTCACAGATGGGGAAAATACTATTCATTCTTCCTGTGTATTAAAAAGGAACCAAGTGTTGTTTCTGAAGAGAAAAAGTATAAACCTTGAGAGCTTAGCATTGACGTCTTTCTAGATAAAGCTGGTGTCTGCCCACAGAGCTTTTCTTCTCTGCTGTAGATACGCCTTATGGGGACAATTGATAATATTTACAGAAATAGCACTGTTTCAGCTTGAAGCCTACTGTACATGTTATGGGGCCTGTCAGGGATTCGGGGGCTTTATCAAAGAACTACCCAGTGACTACTTGTTTTGCTTGAAAGGGCAGAGTTGTGAAGAGGCAGCTATGATAGAATAAGAATTGGCCAATGTATAATTGTGTTGCTAAATATGGACAGAGGTGAATGCAACTTTTAAAGTGCATGTTTGACAAAAAAAAGTCCTAACTGGAGAATGCTGGACTTTCTATCTTAATGTGCATAGGATTGCACCCTTACTCTGGGTATAGCTACAGTAATCAAAGATCATATAAAACTAGTAGTGTCTTATTTGCTGCCGGTGGAATATTGAACATAACTTTTTTATTTCTTCACTAATGGAATTTCTATATTATGGTAATCCAAAAATGTATTCATATTAGGCTACTAAGAATGAACTGTAAATCTTGTTTTTCCTCATGAAATGCAAACTTCTACAGATGTCTGAGCACATGAAAGCAGCCCATGGACTGCATGTAGCCTCTGTAGCCTGCCATGAGTTCCCCAGCCATGTTCCAGAATACTTGTGCATCTGTACAAATATACACCAAATTTCTGACAGTATACTTGCTGTCAGGTGGTGTTAGGGTTATTGAAAGCAATAGAGAATAAATAGGCTAGAAAATGGGCTTAACCTGAGCTGGATTGTGTTCATAGTCATGATCAGAGGAGAAAGGATGGGATATGGCTTCATCTCCCTGAATCTGCACACCCATTTTTCATTTCATTTTTAAGTTAATGCCATTTTCTCACACAAGATTTGAGGTGACTCTAGCCTTAGTTAACTTATACAGACTTGAATGGTTACGGTATTTAGTTTAAACATTTTTATCTCATTTGTCAGCCTAAAATGGTAACGTCCAGATTAGTAAAAAGCAAGATGGCCCTTGGCCGCAGACTTGCAAAAATCACAACATAAAAGGAAAAAGAGATAGGGAGGAAAGAGCAAAATTGGAAAATTGGAGCATTTATAAGTACTGACTAACTGAAATGGAAACAGTTCAAGGAGAGGAGGAGGTAACTAAAGGAGTTCATTTATCAGGGAGAGCTGATAGAGCGGCTCTGCTTCCTTTCTTTCTCTCTAGTGCAGCCTGATTGAATTTTTTTTATTTAATTACATGTATATCCCACCTTTCTTTCACTGCGGAACTGAAGGTGGCTATATGTGGTTCCCAAGGGACCACCTTTCCAAGCATTGATGAGACCCACACCTGTTTAGCTTCTGCAAGGATGCAGATAAGGGAAAGAGGATTTGGTTTGGTTTTTGTTTGAAGTCCCCAGAGTGACTTGTAGCACTTATAAAATATAACTATCCAATTAAAAGTCTTTCCTTAAAATCAACTAAAAAGGAAATGGGATTTATGAGGAAAGATGATGGTAGTGGAAGTGGAAAGAGTTTGAAAAATAACCTTTTGAAGATGTTGAAGATCTATACCAGAGAAAAAAGTAGAAACTCTGAATGCAGGGGAGAGGAGAAGCGTAGGAAGGGACAATTCAGGGACAATCTATGAGAAAGGGTGTAATAATACCTTGCCTGCTGCCTCCATGGATTGCTCATACAGGACTGATTGTTTTTAAAATAAATTTTAGTATTTATCTAAAAACAAGGGTAGAACCTTAGAACTATGCATTCAGTTTTTAATTCTTAAGCATGTGGAGATGCAAGGAGAAATGCACAAGTAACCTGTCTAGTTGCTTAGAAAGCTCAATCCTGTGCATGTTTAGACAAAAAGACCTACAAGTCTGGTGTGCTTAGGACTTCATGTCTGGCTTTCAGTAATCTGTCTAATAAGAACAAGCTCTTCTATAATTTAAATTCTTTTCATATAATTCAGAGTGCAGTCCTTGAACATACTTAGAAAATTTCATTAAGCTTAGTGAGGTTTATTTCATAATAATTATTGTACAATCCTATACATGTTTGTTCAGAGCTAAGTCCAACTGTGTTCAATGGAACTTAGTTCCTAAGTTAGTATTTTTAGTATTGCAGTCTAAATGAATTTAAATAACTATTTCGTTACTTACAGGTGGAGCTTTGCTATCTTTTCATTAACCAGTGAGAGTTTAAGATGGGTAGAAATTATTTTAATAAATGAGGAATTCTCCCCCTTAGAACTGGGTTTGCTGCTTGTAGATTGTCTGCCGTAATTAAAAATAGTGATACATTTGTATACCAAACTTCAGAACAGCTAAAGTCCTAAGGAGATTTCTTTTTCTCAGTACTTGTAGTCAGTACTTTCTCTTGTACTTAACAATATTTATGTTCAAATTTGGCAAATCTGCTTCAGTAATTGAATTGGCATATAATGGTTAAAAAGGATTGTACTATGGTAAGTATGACTTGGCTATTTTGTGAAGTAGTTAGATATGTCCCAACTTTAATCATAAAGCAGTCCATTAAATTCAAGAAAGGTATGGAGAAAGGTTCTTCTAGCATTCACAATGAAGTGACTGCTGAGGTCCAAATTTAGGTCTGGGCTCTTGCTACATTTGTGAATTGAGGAGTTCTGTTTGTGAGGACTGAGGTACCTTGCATACTGCTTGCACTAGAATAGTTCTGCCACCAGGCCCTCTTATTTCCTGACTTTGAGCAAGAGCCATTGCAGAACTGTGGTGTGTTCAGAGAGCAGGGAAGTAATACTTGTTGAGCCAATGCCAGCCCCACATCCACTCTGCTATTTCCATTGCCCTCTCCTTAGGACATGGCTGTAGAAGCTCAGTCTTCGGGGCCAATTCCAGGCTTCTGGAAATTTCTGTGTGACTGTGACACTCCATCCATTTTCCACTGACTTTTGGTTGTTCACCAGGATTCTGGTGAACAACACACATACACCTTTGACCCTGTCCACCAAGTGCCTTAGAATGCTAAGCAGATGGCCAAGTGGTTAGGAAAAATAGCCAAGTGGCTATTTTTGTGGAGGAATTTCAGAGTGGGAAAAATAAAGAATCCATTGAAATAAGGTTTCTTGGGCCTATTTGTTGTTAAGATAGTACTTGGGTGTACCCTGGGGTGGTGTAACTTGTAGATTTCTTCCTTTCCTTCATGATAGTTCCTTGCATATTAAAATGGATAACCCCTAACTTTGGGCTTAAGTTAGTCCATGTTGAGAATAATGAACAACAGGAGCCTTTGGGCAGGGTTGTTGGAGAAAAGATAGCTTTTTTGGTCCAGGATACTTGGACCTTGCTCTAATCAATAAATCATAGAATATGTTCTATGTTCAAATATGTTCACAGAATCTACTATTCAATGTGTTTGTCAGTGCAGGACTTTTAGTTAAACTAGCCCTCTCAGATGGCTGTCCAGTTGCATTTTGAATGCCTCTGGTGTGGGAGAGCCCACAACCTCCCTAAGTAATTGGTTTTATTGTAGTAGTGCTCTAACAGGAAATTTTTCCAGGTATCTAGCAGAATTTGGTTTCCTGTAACTTGAGCCCACTATTCTGTGTTCTCTACTCCAGCATGACAGAGAAATGATCCTGACCTTCCTCTTTGCGACAGCCTTTCAACTACTTGTAGAGTCTTCTCTTCTGAAGGCTAAACATGCCCAGTTCTTTTGATTTCTGCTCATAGGGTTTTGTTTCCAGTCCCTGGATCATCCTTGTTGCTCCCCTCTGAACCTTTTCCAGCTTCTCTGCATCTTTCTTAAATCTCAGTGCCCAGAACTGGACACAGTACCAAAGATGAAGCTTAACCAGTGCTGAGCAAAAGGAAACTAGTACTTCATGGGATTCGGGAGTTCTACTTGGGAGTTATATGAAGCCTAAAAGAGCATTTGCCCTTTTTGCAGGCACATCACATTGTTCATTCATATTCAGCTAATGATCTAAAACAATTCAAAGATCCTTCTCACTTGCAATATGCTGAGCCAAGTATTCCCCATCTTGTAACAATGCATTTGGCTTCTTTTTCCTAGGTTCAGAACTTGGCATTTGTCCCTATTGAATTTCATTCTGTTGTGTTCAGCACAGTGCTCCACCCTATCAAGATCACTTTGAATCTTCTTTTTGTCTTCCAGGGTATTAGCAACCCCACTCAGTCTTGTTTCATTTGCAGATCTGCTAATTGTTTCCTGGACTTCCTCATCCAAATCATTAATGAAAATATTGAAGAGCACTGGGCTCAGAGCTGTAAACTCTCAGGTACCCTACTTGTTACATTGTGCCATCGATGAGCACGTTTTGAGTCCAGTTCTATAGACAACTGTGGATCTACCGGATTGTTTTATCTAGTCCAATTTTAACTAGTTTGCTAATCAGAATATCATGGGACATATTGTCAAAAGTTTTGCTGAAGTCAAGATATATCCACAGCATTCCATCAGGGATATTCAAAAAATGAAATCAGATTAGTTTGGCAGGATTTGTTCTTGAGAAATCCGTGTTGGTTTCCAGGAATCACTACATTGTTTTCAAGGTGTTGGAAACTGACTGCTTTATAATCTCCTCCAGAATTTTCCGGGGATTGATGTCAGATCATCTTTTTTACCTTTCTTAAAGATACCGACAGCATTAGCCCTTTTCCAGTTATCTGGCACTTCCCCTGTCTTCCATGATTTCCTCAAAGGTTGGTGGTTCTGAGAGTTCTTCTGCTAGTATTTTTATGACTAGTCAATGAATCTCTCTCCACTGGCCATGTTGGCTGCAAGTTTAGAAGGTCCAAAACTTTCAAAGGGAGTAGGTTGTGTACTCCTGTCTGAAGATGTGTTCATAGACTCAATATGTACAGCAGTCAATATCAATAGCAGTGGCAATCCTAGCTGTGACCGGCTGAGGAAAGCCATTTGGAAACAACAGCCAAATGTAATTTCAGTGCTGGGGAAGGAAAATATGTTTTGATCACTGTGCAACTGTGCGTGGGGTAGGTAGACATGAGTGTCCGAGTAGAAGGAAGTATGATATCTGGGAAGAAAGATATGTGCACTGCTCTGTCAGCAACGTGAACTTTTATTAAAGCAACTTTAATGCTGTGTTTAAATGAAACATTTGAAAAAGGCCGTGCTTATTTAGCCTTGAGTATTGAAAAGCACACAGGGAGTGATCCCATGGACATAGCAGGAATGCGAGCACTGAACATCCACCGTTCTGGTAAGTATTGTACCGTTCCTGGTGTTTGGCAGTGGGTACAAGTAACATTTTCTGACTCCTGAGCACATCTGAGTGGGGAGCCTTATGATAAATCACATGCTTAAACAATTTACTGCCCACTTTTGTATGTGTGGAGAGTAGTACTCTAAAGGTCAGGGAGAGCTTTCTTGATAACATAATGCAGTGAGCTGTAACTGCATCAAATTCTGGGGGTTGTAGAGCAGCCTAGGAGAAATAATTATGCCTGGTAATGGGTAATTACAGATAATGGCTCTTTTTGGGGGTGGCAGGAAAAACACAGCCTTGTCTGGAATGAATATTGCGTAGCACATTAACTTTATTGTAAGCTACAAGTCCAGCACTGAAACAGTGCGAGTTGCAAGAAGGTTTTTGTTTTTTAAGGCATAGTTTCTTTGAGGAGAACAAGTGAAATTTCAGGTTTCTCTTGCCTCTGTTTTCTAACTCTGCTCAAAAAACAACATTGATGCTTCGGAAAAGCTGGCTAGCAATGAGGTGCTAGGCAGCAGGAATTGCTCTGTCATGATAGGTCTGGTGGGAGAAACACATTGTTCCACCAGTGTCTGATTATGGCTTTAGGGAGTGATTTCACACTGGCCTCATTCAAGGCTCTTCTCCGACCTCAAAGGCAGCTCATTCTCTGCAACTTTAAAGCCAGGTCTGTTAATGAAGGAGGGAGGATGCTTTTGGGGAGGGGAAAGGGGGTCTGGAAATTGCTGAGTCGGGATCTAAACTTCTTTTGTGATCCGAAAAGTGCTGCAAGCGTGAATAATTATTTTCAGTTAGGAGATCATTGCAGGTTGTTGTTTTTAATAGAAGTTGGACGGTGCCAGAATAAAGTGTTTTGTCCTTAGGGCAGGGAGAAACTTTCTTGTTTTGAATACCATCATTGTAACCTTAAGGCAATGTTTGGAGGTTATCTCTAAACCTCAGGATGTGGTAAGTTTTCAGGGACACAGCCAAATTGCATCAGCCTTCCCCAGCCTATGTGGCACTACAACTCTTAGCTGCTGGCTGGGGGATGCTGAATATTGTAGTCCAACTCATCTGGAGAGCACCATGTTCATAGAAGCTGGATTACATTTTAAGCACTGCATCCATCTTGGTGTCCAGTTACTTGGGAGCACTAGTTTGAATTCAAGAGGCTTCAGACCCAAAGTTGTTATTCCCAGACAAACAAACATATCGGCAGAAGAGAAAGCTTGCAGGCTCAAAGTAGAATTCTATCCAGGCCAGTATCCTATTTCCATGAGGAACATTTGAGTGACGGGGTATATTTTGCCTGGCGAAATAAAAAAACTTGAAGTGAGGGGAACAATTTTCACATTGTTTGAAGTGTTGTCACATAGAAGTATGTAGTGCTTGTTCCCTGCTCTCCCAGAGGGAAGGGTAAATATGATGGGCTTAAGTTACAGGTGTGTAGATTTTGGTTGAACATTAGGAAATCTGGTCTTGGTGGTAAGAATACTTCAATAATCTAACCACTTACAGAGAATGATGGTGGGGTTTGGAAAAGAGCTCTGGTTTTGGATTTTCTTAATTACTTTGCGGTATTGTGTTACATGGTCTACAAGTCAGTTGCCCCTGTCAGTTCTATGAGTCTATTCATCCACTGGTGGCTCCCCAGAAAAATCCAGGGTCTAAGGCAGCCATGCTCCTCAATGCTGCACTACAGTAATCTGGCATAGGGCTTCACATGCCCATACTCAGTCACACACCTTGGTGAGTTTTGAGGGATAAAGACATACTATTCTGTTACCAGTTGACTTCATCAAGCAAGCTGCTGGGTTCCCTACCCTGTATTTTCCTTCTCTTTGCACTCTCTGTAGGTGTTTGATGCAGAATGTTTGAGAGCTGGCAAGATAGTTTCTTCAAATGTATGAGTCTTCCTGTTGCTGGCATTTTCTGTCTCCCTCTCTCCTCTGGTGATCATAAATGTTCATTTGAAAATCCCACCTTA